>NC_090827.1:84441163-84764020 GCF_028021215.1 Eschrichtius robustus | reverse complement strand
GACACTAGGTGTCACGGCAGAAGTAAAAAGACTAGTTAGGAAGTTGTTGGTAATAATTTAGGTGAAAGATGATGTTAGTTTAAATCAGGGAGTTCAGTGGATATGGTCTAATTCTATAGATATTTTGAGGGGATAACCAATAAAATGTGGTGATGAATTAACTTAGGACTGTGAGAGGAGGGAATGAAGGATCACACCAATACATTAGATGGACTGAAGTTACCACTTAGAGAGTGAAGATTTGGGGAGGGCATGTATTATGTGATACAGTCAATCATTGAGCATTTATTGAACATTGTCCATTTTGAGCTTGTGATGTATAGCAGGTGTCAAGCAAAAGTCTCTAGCACGCAGTTGGGTATAAAAAAGAATATGGAGTTCATGGAGAGAAGTCTTGGCGGAATGTCATCAACAAGTCAATGTGAGAAGTCCAACCCACCTAGCTGCTGAAGCAAGACCACAAGTGGGGACTTCATGGAGAATTACATAGAAATCTTTGCCTCTGTGTAACACTGTCTCTGTGGCTTCACAGCCAAGTATGTGGTGGGGAGCCTAGGGTCATGATCAGCAGGGCCAGCATTTAGGAAGAAGGGTAGGCATGAAGGTGAGAGCATAGTGATTCAGTGACATATCTCTGAATCTGTTAGTCATCACATCTGGATTTGACAAATATCGTCAAAGGCTTATGGCTGCTGCTGCTATTATGCATTCCAAACCTTCCATGAGTTTCACTTTTGGCCATTTTGAATTTGGAATCATACAGGAAAGGGAGTTCTTAAAAATTTAGTTTTCAGCATAACCATGTCACAGAAAAGAGTCCACCACAATCTACACTTTGTCAATTTGCTATCCAAACACATCGTTTTAGCTATATTAAACTTCCAAATAAACACAATAAGTTTCAGTCTAATAAGATGCAGTCAATGGTCCCTCATAAAACCCCCAAACATGCTAACCCACTCCCCTAAGATACTCAAAGTCTTACTCTATTCATCTTGAGGTGATGTTCGTTCTTCTGAGTCACACTTTCCTTTTGATATCCTCGAAGTTAACTATTGAAATATACAGTTAACCACTATTAATACATCAATACAACTTCTCCTTAATGACACAGGAATAGGAGTAGAAAAATGGAAATAACAATTGGCATATACACACATATATAAATGCTTTCATTCATATACATACATACACAGATATAAACAAGAAAGAAATAGCTATAACTACTAGTCCTCCCTGCTGCAAATGGTCGTGTTGTTGTAGCTTGTATTGATACATTCCATTTTCCACTACCAATTTCATATTTCCTTTGGCCTCAGAAAGCACCTCAGACTATGACTATGGTTTCTTGACTGGTATGGTGATCCCAAACTTTATTCCTTCAGGATCTGTACCATTAAAAGTCCTGCCTATTTGAGTTGTAGTTTTCCATTAATCGTCATCACAATACAAAGATGTGCCTCAGCAAGACTCCTGCATTTCATATACTCCTCCCTACTTGCACTGTGTAGTAGTAGCCATTTTCCCTTTAATAGTTGGGGATGATGTAGAGAAAGGAGATGGTGGATGAAGAAAAAAAATAATAAACTAACAAGGAGTCTTACAGTGACCAGTGATTATTAAGTACCGTGAACTAAGTCATATGATTAAATCAATTTTTTAAAATATTTGAAGTTTAGAAAGGTTATAGGACAGAGTTTAACATGAAATAAGTGCTCAGTAAAGATAAATTTTCTAAAGTGGTGTCTCCATCAAGGGAGGGACTGTGTGACATATTAAACAAGACAATGACATAAGACCGTGAAGTGAGAAACTGACTTGATTTTATAGGCTTCCTGATGGTTGCACTGCTGTATTTCTTGGCTTAATCAGAATTGGCTCAGGAACTGGGTCAGTACAAGGTATTGAGGGGGTTGTATCAATAAAGCAAGTGTAAAAAGCTAAAAACAGAAGGACCAGAAATGGTAGAACACATTTAGACTGACAGTTATCTTGTTTCTTCTTGGTTTACGTATTTAACTCTCACAGATCCTAGTGAAAAATTAAAATGAAAAAATCCTTTAGCGTAAATTATAGCTATATTCTTCTGATAGTCTAGCAAAGGCTAAATAACTAATTTGAAATCCATTTTATAGTGCCATAGTGTTCTTAGCTTGAGGCCCTTGCTATTTAATTTTGCATGTTTTAATAATGAATAGAATCCTACAATGTTTACTGCATTCTTCTCTGGCTTTTGCAGAACTTAGATCTTTGTCTTTTTCATGAATTATAGCTGCTCTGGTGTCATTATCCTTTTTCAGTTTTGAATACCTGGAACATTCAAGTTGTCCTTTGTAGTGTGGTATCTTCGGCTCATATGATTATACATTAGCCCCAACTTTTATATCTTGCAAATTCTTTACAACCTATGTTTTATTAGTTGCTGCTAAAAAACAAATCTGTAAGTCACAGGTTATCTTTTTTTCCCTTGTTTGTAGAGGGAATAAAGCAACATGGAAACCAAGCAGTTTGCAATCATGGCAGGAATATCAGGGACAGAAATTTGTATTTCTTTGAAACAGGGATGCGCTTAATGTTCCATCCGCATTCTACCCCAAATTTGAGCTATTTTTAGAGGAGTGGAAAGTTGAACAAGAATCCACTGAAAGTAACCAACTCAGTATTATAGAGAAATTATCACTCTAGATAATACAGTCATTTTCTCTACTCATTTTTCCCAGAAACTCATGGTTTCACTCTATGATATATATTAATCATTTTCCAGCTCTTTAGTTTTAGCTTTGTACATATAGTTCCTAGCTGGAGAAAAATGTATACAATCTGATGTATTACTTTTTTTTCCAGCAAATAAATATGACAAAACCTATGACTGTTTTTAGGTTAGTGTTTCTTTCAAATGCATGCTAATTTATTTTACTCTCAGCCTGATCTCAACTTCCCTGCATTTCTATTGTACAGTTCTATCAAATACAAGTCTAATATTTCCCGTTAATATATTCTATTCTGTAGCTCTCGGGTGTACAGCAAAGCATCATATGTTTAAGCAGGATCTTTACTGAACTGTGAACTACAAACCAGGTGGAAAGGCACAGATTTACAGAACTCCAAAACCAAGTATAACTCAGGTAGTAATTTTTTGCTGAACAATGAACTGGACTGCTGTTATTATAAAATTTAGAATGTCAGTTTCAAGTAGAACTAAGCCGATATATTTTGTCATTCTATTGAAGTAGAGAATCAATTATTTTCTTCTGGTCTTTGAAATATTTCTCAAGCCAGTTTTTTAATTCCTGTTTCTGTGCTCAACACCCTAACACAGACCCTAATCTCCATACTTAATTACTATTAGGGCTTCTAGCTTCTTATCCTGAAGCTTCTTATCCTGAAGTTATTTAAGCAAAATAGTGTTCAAATAAATATACTAGCTGTACAGTTGTCAACCTCTAGCAAAGTCATTCTTTTGAACCAACAGTTTTAAGTCCATTGGAACAGACTTAATCAAATCTGAGTTTCTCAAGTGCACATTCATTCTTACCAACATCTAATCCCACCCTGTTAATTCTGCCTGTGCTAAATGATCTATAACTTGGTTATTTCTATTTTGCAATGAGTCAACTGAAACTCAGGGAGTAGTTAAATATCTTGAAACTGTCACTCATCTAGAGAATGGGGGAACCATAATTTGACACACAATGTGTTTGTTTTTCATTTATGCTTTTCCTGCCACCTGCTTCACATGTTATTATCTGTATTCATCATTATGCTTTCAGTTATAATGAAAAACTCTAATCAAACTGGATTTAAAAAATAAAGAAATGTATTCTTTGTAACAAAAGTATAGTCTCTAAGCTGTACTGGTATCGACACTCAGGATGTCCAGGCTCTCATTTCTTATTCTCCATTACAGAGCTTCCCTTCTTCATTGTTGACTCCATTCTTGGGAGAATACTCTACTTATGGACCCATAATGGCTTCTGGACTTATTTATTTACATGTATCTATGAATGACTGTGTTTGAAAGAATTATGATAGGACCAAAAGAGGTCAGATGTCCAGCATCTAATAAAACAATGTGGACAATACTGATTTAAGCTTGAATCACAGTTCTTACACCTAACTCCCATAGTGGAATCAAATTATGAAATACATGAACTGGGAAAGTAAGTGTGGACACTTGAATGAAAATTGAGGTGCTCCTATCTGTAGAAGAGGAAATGGATGCTGGTCAAGTAAACCCAGCAAATGCCTACTCTCGGACAGTATATGAACTTTGCCTTTCCAGGCCAGTCCACACCAGTTGCAAAAGCCCTTTATGATTATTGCCACTTCCACCACTTTGCTCATATACCTCTGTACTAGAAAATCCTCATCTTTTCTTATAACCTGCTAAATTTACTTATGCTTCCAGGCCTAAATTTAAAACATTTATAAAATCTCTCTTAATCATTGCAGTTCTACTGACTTTGTGCCCACTGAACTGCTATAGGATTTATAGTTTTCATGGTTCTTCAAAATATAGTCTTTTAAGAAATATTTCACGTTTGTAATTTGTGTGACCCTACCTAGACCATAGGAGCCTATTGAATATAGCTCCATTTTCACTTGTTAGTTTAGACAAGTTATTTAACTTTCTGAGTCTTAATTTTCTCATCTCTAAGATATACATAATAATAATATTTACCCTTTAGTGGTGTTGTCAGGAGGAATAATTTATATGATACATATAAAATTCTGAGAGCTATTCCAGGCATAAATGAAATGCACAGAAAACATTGGCTATTTTATTTTTTAGCCTCATTATAACCACCACGATGCCAAGTGAAGTGCTAGTTACATGCATAGTAGATGCTCACTGAATGTATCTTGGATTTCCTGAAGCCAAACTACTGCTCAATATGGTAAAGTTGTCAGATAGTTCAGTTCTCCAATAGTGTTCTTCTTTTTCAATACTGTGTTGGTTATTCTGGGTCTTCTTCTTCATATACATTTTAGAATCAGTTTGTCTAGCCCACAAAATAACTTTCTGGGATTTCAGTTGTGATTTCTTTGAATCTATCAATATAGTTGGACAGAACTGACATCTTGACAATATAATCTTCCTATCCATTAACCTGGACCATCCCTCCATTTATTTACTTCTTTGATTTCATTCATCAGAGTTTTATTGTTTTCTTCATTTAGATCTTATACAGATTTTGTTAGATTTATACCTATGTATATCACTTTTGGGTGCTATGTAAATGGTACTGTGTTTTTAATTTAAAATTCCACCTATTTATAATTGGTATATAAGAAAGTGATTGACTTTTATATATTGACTTTGTATCCTGCAACTTTGCTATATGGCTTCTTAGTTCTGGGAGTTTATTTGTCAATTCTTTTGGATATTCTACATTAGATAATCATGTCATCTACAAACAAAGACAGTTTTATTTTTTCCTTTCCAGTCTATATACCTTTTCTTTTGTCTTCTCTTCCCTTCCCTTCTCTTCTCTTCTCTTCTTTTCTTTTCTTGTCTTGTACTGTCTTATGTAATTGCATTAGTTATTACTTCCAGTAAAATGAAAGGGAGTGGTGAGAGGTAAGTATTCTATTTTAAAATTTAGTTACAGCTAATGTAAAAGTTACATTCCACCAAGAAGGTCAAACATTCTTTTTTTTTTTTTTAACATCTTTATTGGAGTATAATTGCTTTACAATTGTATGTTAGTTTCTGCTTTATAACAAAGTGAATCAGCTATACATATACATATATCACCATATCTCTTTCCTCTTGCGTCTCCCTCCCTCCCACCCTCCCTATCCCACCCCTCTAGGTGGTCACAAAGCAAGAGCTGATCTCCCTGTGCTATGTGGATGCTTTCCACTAGCCATCGGTTTTACATTTGGTAGTGGCAACCTAAGAAAATAGCTTGAATATTTAGTAAGCAAAAACAATTAGAATTGCAATGAATGATTATAGAAATTTCTATTTAAACATGACAGTGAAGATATTACTTATTTTCTATCCTTTAAAATTTAGTAATAAGTATAACACCAAAATTAGCTTCTGAAATATTTTTAAAGCAAACATATTAATAGAAGCCAAAGACAAAACACATGCCATGAGAATCTCAGAAAAAATCAGAGAAGTTCAATAAGTGTATAGAAGAAAGTTCATCCTAAATAATGAAGACATACAATTTGAAACAATAACAAATACATATAACTCATAGGTACTAATAGATAAATTATTAATGTATTCTGCAAGAGAATGGAGAAATATGCGCTCCCGTCGACTTTTAGTGGAAGTATAAATTTGTGTAGATTCTTGGAGCACAAAGGCAGTGTTTACCATGATTCTTTTGAAATATACATAGCCTTTGTCCCCCTAAAATTCCTCTTCTAGATTTCTGCCTTACTGAAATTTCAATGTGAAAAATATGTAAGTTGAAAATATAATTAGTAGCATTGTGTGTGATAGCAAAAATAGTCTGTCAAAAGGGAAATAGTTAACAAAATTATAAATGAGATGGAATCTTAGGTAACTATGAAAAGATCACTGGTATAAAAAGATCAGCAAAACCTGTAATGTCTACTTTACTGCATGATACCAGAGGATAATCATTCCTATTTTTTAAATAGAGAAAAACATGTTAACCCACCTTTTTATATGAAAAAAATCCAACTCAAGTAAATATTTTAGTGTACATTTAAGTATAAAATGGTAACTCTCATTATTTAGACTAGCAAAATCTTATACAGCACTTCAGCTATTACTGTAACTTTTGGGATCAGAAGTTCATTTTATTGCTAATTTGATCTTTTTATACTTTCGGAGCAGGCATGGTAATTGCCAACCAGAGGCAATTTCAGCCAACAGTAGATGTAGGCATGTCAACACTAGATACTAAAAACTGGACGGAGATCAAGGCCTTTCTATTTTCCCTGTAAGTAGGTTTCACTCTATGTGTTAACACATTTTGTCCATAAAGAGCTCTAATGTCTCTTGGCTTACAAGTACAGTGCGTTAAAAATGTGGCCAACTTTTTTTTTTCAATAAGTAAACAGTGTTTCCCACTGTCACATAAAATGATCCCTTAGAAACTTGCAAACCAACAAGAGCAGAGAGATTTTTGTTTAGAAAAAAAACAGTTTAGACAAATACACATTTCTCAAGCTATCTGAAATATTTTAAGCTAGAAAATAGAGGGGGATAGCTGTTAACAGTGTCTATAAAAAAAAGATAAACATAACAGTGTAGAAAGCACTGTAGGTGAAAAGGTTTTAAATGTATTTTATTATACGCATCTCTGTTGCCAGCTTTGAAAAAATCAGAATATGTTTTTCGTTTTGGCTACAAGCTTCCATTAAGGTAAAGCAGAATGTCCTCCCATATGTGGTTTACAGGTGCTATGACCTAACTCAAAAGCTTGTATATGAACAAAGACTAAATCTTGATTATTGGAGAGGGTATTATTCTTTACTTTGTTCAGTTTTATTGCGATATCATTGACATACAACATTATATATGTTTAAGGTAGACAGCATAGTGATTTGATATACAGTTGACCCTTGAACAACACGGATCTGAACTGCATGGGTCCACTTATATGCAAATTTTATTCAATAAATATAGTACCTGTATTTTCATTTTACAGATCTTTAAATGAACTAACTGTGGGGAAAAGTTTATGTTTGGTTAGAGATCACGATATGTGGAATGAAAATTACTAGGGTTTGAATCCCAATTCTAACCAAACTGCTTCAGCGTCCTGTCCTTGGGTGAGTTGTTTATCAATTCTTTTGTTTTTGAGACAGAGCAGTCTGCAGATTTTTGACTGCATGGGAGGTCGGTGCCCTTAACCCCCTTGTTTTGTATGTATGTATTGTGAAATGATTACCGCAAATACGTTTCGTTAACATCCATCGTTTCACATAGTCACACTTTTTGTTTCTTGCGCTGAAAACTTTTAAGATCTTCTCTCAGCAACTTTCAAATACAAAATACAATATTGTTAACTATAGTCACCATGCTGCACATTATATCCCCAGAACTTATTTATTTTATAACTGGAAGTTGTACTGTTTGACCACCTTCATTCATTTCCCCCACCCACCGTCTCCAGCCTCTGATAACCACCAATCTGTTTCCTGTTTTTTCTTTTTTAATTCCACATATAAGTGAGATCATAATTTACCTTTCTCTGTTTGACTTATTTCACTTAGCATAATGCCCTCAAACTTCATCCGTGTTGTCACAAATATTAGGATTTTCTTCTTTATTATCATTGAATAATAGTCCATTGTATATAATACAACATTTTCTTTATCCATTTATCTGTCATGGACACTTAGATGATTTCCATGTCTTGGTCTTGGATATTGTAAATAATGCTGCAATGAACGTGGGAAAGGAGGGTGAGCAGATATCTCTTTGAGATTGTAATTTCATTTCCTTCAGATATATACCCAGGAGTGGAATTGCTGGTTTTATGCCACAATAGATTTAAATATTTCATATGTACACTTCTAATTTATCATTTTTAAAATAATACCTAATCATGACCACTAGCGGATATTGTGTATAAATTATTTTATTGTGCATTATTTTAATATTATTTTTAAAATATTTATTTAAATTAATTTGCTTTGAAGGATAATTTTAACTTCTCCATCAGAATTTTTTTTTATGTTTACATGAAAAATCTTCATACTGATTCATAAAAATCAATTCTAATTATTTGTTGATTGTTATCATTTGTGCAAGATTTGCTGAATGAAGTAAACTTTAGCTAAATCATCTGTTACATGTCAAGACAGCTAACTAATAGTCATGAAGCTGGGGTTGCCATTAACCAAACTTTTCTTATTGATCCTTCTATTTCTCCCTGGCCTGAATACTGTCCTGATGTACACCTGTGCATCTAGCGACTGTCCATTTCTTTCCAGTTTTATTGCTCATGTATTAACCACTGACTTTTATGTTCTTAGATGCCATCCGTTATCTTTTTCTAATTGTGTATCTAAACACAGTATAATTTTTAAATTTTATACATCTCTCTACACTTATCCCCTTGATTCAGACACCTTTAAAAGTTAGTTCAGTTTATTATCCATCACACATATTATCACAATATTTTATGTAAAATTACTTCATTTGGGCTTCTAAGAATAATTCTGATTTTTGTAACCATTTCTTCAGAATTCATGACATTCTTCTTTGGGTAATTTCTTAAGTTATATTTGTTGTTTGATATTTTTGAAGCATTCACAGATTTAGGTATATTTCTTTTTTAAAATAAAAAGCAACATACATAGTACTATATATGCTAAGTCTAAGTCTATAAAATGCTCACTGTGACACTGTATAGAGTAACTTTGATAAGAGTTGTTATGCAAAGTAGATATAGATAAGGATGTAGGTTTAAAATTAGCTGTAAAGATTAGTAATGTCATTTTCTTTCTTCCAGTTTTCCTTTAGCTTATTAAGTTTTGTATGTTTGCAAATGTATTTACACACATGACTGACATGTCATGAAGTGTCCTGGAAATAGTCCAGCCACTCTCACTTTCATAGTAGAAAAGTTGATAGAATCAGTAACTCTCAAGGAAATATTACCTATGCTGGGAACAGCAACATGATATAGATAATCTGGCTTCTTTTAATATTCTCCATTGCTTAAATAATAATGTCTAGAGAACCATACAAGGTCTTCCATGAACTAATCCTTGACTTTCTACTTTGTCTACTCACTGAAGAAAGGAGTGTGGATTTGGAATTTTTTTTAAAAATTTTATTATTTTTTTAATACAGCAGGTTCTTATTAGTTATCTATTTTATACATATTAGTGTATATATGTCAATCCCAATCTCCCAATTCATCCCACCACCACCACCACCACCCCCCGCCCCGCTTTTGGATTTGGAATCTTGTGGAAAGAAATGAAATAGGAAGATATTGCAGTAGTCAATATGAAAGTTTATAAAGCTCCAACTAAGGTCATAGGGATGGGAAAAGTATAGTTGGATTCAAGAGTCTCTATTGAAATAGAATTGAGATACTTTGATTATCAGTTGGAAGTAAAGAGAATGATTGTAAAAAGATTCATAGAGCAAAGAAAAAGTTTGTATTTCTCCTTTGAGATGAAGATCTGCTTAGTATTGAGATGGTAAAGCAAATTAGAAGGATGGCAGATCTCTCTGGAGGTGCTGCATTTGGGACCAGGGTAGTGGTCGAGCCCAGCTTACACACTGTCAGGGGTTTCTGCTCAGGAATGAGAAAGTTAAATGCCACAGAAGAAAACAAAACAAAACAAAACAAAAAAAACCCTAGGATGTCAAACAATATTTCTAACATTTAGCTAATATATTGTTCATTAAATGGATTGTAATTTGAAAAGTGGAGTCTAGAGTCCACAGACATGTTTCAGAAGTTGGAAAATATTTCAATGTAGGAGGACTTTGTGACAAATCAAGGTGTTATAGAATCATACCATTGGATCTTAAGTATCTGTGGAGTATTGAGTAGCATACTTACGCAAAAGTCAAACAACGTCAAGTTTTCCCAATTCACAGTACATAAAAAATGAAAACAACTAATAATAAAACTTTTCAATTTTTAGCTTTGAGGCTCAATATTTTTCAACTTTTCACACCTAGCAAGAAGTAAAATAAATAACAAAAACCAAAAGCCAAATAATATTGATGGAAATGTCAGAAATATGATTACGAGAAAATCTTATATGTATTAGTTTTGGTTGTAGGAACTTGCTTATATATACCCATGTACTTTGTTAGTAAATTTGTTGCTATTTCACAAAAATGATTAAATATATCAATTCTCTTGAAATTCTTTAAACAGCACCATGACTTCTGCACTCACTCCCTGACCCATAACAAGTCTGAATTACATCTGAAAAGAACAGGTGGGGTTTGAAATGAACAAGAGGCAAAAACATGCGAGAAAGGCAGGGGAGGGGTGGTACAAAAGGGAAATAACTTTATTTTCTACCTTCCTACTCTGTTCCAGTTTCTGTGTTAGGATTGATTCTTTCATCATTGTATCCACTATCTTCAATTCCACTATGAGGTGGCATAAATAATTTCAATTAACAGGTAAGAGCTTGAAGTCCAGAGAAGTTCAGTTTCTTTCTTTAAGTCAGAAGCATTTGACACAGCATATAGTATTCATAGAAAAAATGTTCAATAATCAGGTGATTAGTTAAAAAGAAATATCGACATCAGTCAGGGTTCTTAGAACTAAGCAAATGAAATTGTCTCTGGATGATTCAAACAGCAAAGGAATAGATTGAAAGATTTGCTGAAGATGTTAAGACATGAGACTTATAAAGTGGGTAAGAGCACAGGAAGCTAAGTGGAAGTGAGGACCACAGAATTTCTCCAGAGAATGAGTTTGGTGAAAACAACACAATCACTATTCTGAATCACAGATACCATAGCTTGCCCCATCATCATGACCCATGTTGGACACCTTACTATGCCTCTAGCTTTGCTGTCAGCATTGTCCCTAGAAGCTGTATGTGACGGCCATCATTTGGCCACCTCCAGTATTAGGTGCTTGTCTGACCATTTCTCAACTGTTCTGTTTAATTTGAATACTGTATTCTATATTAAAAAAAAATAGCACAAAGGTAGAGGCCCGGGTGGTTAAAGGAGATCTGGTTGGAATATTTAGCTTGAAAAGATGGATGAAAGCTGTTTTCATATTTAAAAGACGTACATATGGACTACTTTCAAGTTTTTCAGAGGATGAGGCAAAGACTGATGAGTACAAATTGTGAGAAGACAAGATTTCTTTTTAATATAAAAGTCCAGGATTGGAATGGGCAAGATCCCTGCTCCTAGGAGTAATTATGAAAGAACAAGATGGTCACTCCTTAGGGATATCATGGAACAAATTACTGTTTGAATATGAGAATGGGCTACACAACTGGTAAGATTAGAATAACTCTACTTTTAAGTCTCCACAGTTCTTTGATCTCTACCTTTGAATTTCATGCAAAATATTCTATAAGTTTACATTGCTAATTGGTCTTCAAGTAGAAAGAAATTTTCCATTTCTACAAAAGAACAAAATTTGCCTCCAGCCTCTTGAGCGTTATTATGTGTAATACTACACTCTAATTATCTCTCAGTGCTTTTCTTAGCAATTTATGGTGTTGACAGACACACCTCAACTTGGTGTGGCTGTTGGATTGTTTTAGATATGGGTATTAAACGCATGTACCCTGTATGCTTTTGGAATTGAGTATGTAGATTTTCATTTAAATTGTTAGATATTATGGAACATGTCATGTACATTTTTGCATGATTATTTAACTTTTTATTTTGAAGTAATTCCAAAAGTATAGAGAAGTTACAAAATAGTACAAAGAACTCTTGTTTGCCCTTTGCTCAGTTTCCCCCAAAATTAATGTCATTATATTTGCTCAATCATCCTTTTCACTTTGTGTGAGTAGGAATGTGTGTGTCCGTGTCTGTGTCTGTGTTGTCAATGAAAAATCGTACTGATGGAGTTAAACAGGCAAAGAGGACTTTATTTAAGACTATTGGAATAGAGGAGATATTTAAGACTATTGGAATAGAGGAGAGAGATTGAACTCAACTCCTCTGAAACAAAAAGTGGGAATATTTTTAAACCCTGGGGTGGTCTAATAGATAAGTACTAGAGGACCCTTACAGAGGAGGCTGGTCAATGAGATTAGGTCATTTATCTTTGCTAATTGGTGCTTATCTGAGTTAGGCTCCTGCCTTCCACAGAGATGGGGGGGTTAGGGAGATTATCTTTCTTGATGATTATATTTTAAAAGGATGACTCCTAGGTCCTTGAGAAAGACAGTACTGGGTTGTAAAGTTGGCAAAAGGCCATGAGAAGATTTACATTTCTAGAGGACAAGGAAGAATTTTATTGCAAGTTTTCAAAAGTAAAACCCCTAAGAAAATTGAAGCCAGGAGCCTATAGCTGGGAAGCAATCTGCCTAAAGGTGAGGGGAATGGTAAAGCTATGTTAGTCAATGTGTGTATATGGGTCATGACAATTGGTAGAAACTATGGCATCTAAGGTTCAAAATAGTGGATGAATACACACACACACAAATACATATACACATGTACCTGTGTATGTGAATGTATGCATAATTATATTTTTTCTGAAATGCTTGAAAGTAAGCTGCAGACATAATGCCTCCTTACCTCTAAACATTTCATTATATACTCATAAAAACAATATTCTTTTTTACATACATTCTCATATATAAATTTTCTTCCATTATTTAACCATAGTCTAATTATTAAAATTGGGAAGTTAATCTCACTTTTTTTTAATTGGGGTATAGTTGCTTTACAATGTTGTGTTAGTTTCTGCTGTACAATGAAGTGAATCAGCTATATGTATACATATATCCCTTCCCTCTTGATTCTCCCTCCCCCCCATCCCACCCATCTAGGTCACCACAGAGCACTGAGCTGAGCTCCCTGTTCTATACAGCAGGTTACCCTTAGAAAACCATAATTCAAAAAGACACATGCACCCCAATGTTCATTGCAGCACTATTTACAATAGCCAGGACATGGAAGCAACCTAAATGTCCATCGATAGATGAATGGATAAAGAAGATGGGGTACATATATGCAATGGAATATTACCCAGCCATAAGAAGGAACAAAACTGGGTCATTTATAGAGATGTGGATGGACCTAGAGTCTGTCATACAGAGTGAAGTAAATCTCACATGTTTTTCACAATAACCCCAGATTGGACAGTTACTGTTAGGCTACTTTTTAAAAATAAAAGAAACACGTACATTTACATTTGGCCCCAATATTGGGAGCCAGAGATATTCTACAGATTCTATTAACTTTAGTTAGGAATGATTTTTTAAGATTTACTACCGTTTTTTTTCAACTCTCAGAATGCTGAACAGTAATTGATTTTGATTAGGCCTGTTTGTAATAAATGTAAAGATGACTGGTTTAGTAATCTTAAGAGGATATGTTTTCCATCAAGGTCTCTACAGTGTTGGAGTTCCCTACTACTTCTGGCTGTGTCAGAAAACTGAGTATGTTGAATTTAAATGTCTGTGGTGACACCCATATGTTGCATTATGCTTTTGCCAGGTTGACATAGGACACTCAACAAAAGCAAGGGAGTTCCTTCTATTATTAATGATTCTCTAGGCCCTTAACCACATTCTGTGAGCCATAGAAATAAATAGATGAAATATTCCTTAAAACATTTAAACTATCAATATTGTATGAACAAAAATGAAAGGAATGACATAGTATAAATAGACTCTCATTGGACTGAGTTATCATGTTAAAATTTTCCAAGAAAAACTGACAGTTTTGAAATCCTTCAATAACTTAGAAGATGTATTATTTTCTTTTTTCTTTTTTCAATTAATTAATTTTTGGCTGTGTTGGGTCTTCGTTGCTGCGTGGGCTTTCTCTAGTTGGAGCGAGCGGGGGCTACTCTTCGTTGCGGTGCGTGGGCTTCTCATCGCGGTGGCCTCTGTTGTTGCAGAGCATGAGCTCTAGGGCGCACGGGCTTCAGTAGTTGTGGCACGCAGGCTCAGCAGTTGTGGCTCGTGGACTGTAGAGCGCAGGCTCAGTAGTTGTGGTGCACGGGCCTAGTTGCTCCGCGGCATGTGGGATCTTCCCGGACCAGGGCTGGAACCCGTGTCCTCTGCATTGGCAGGCAGACTCCCAACCACTGTGCCACCAGGGAAGCCCATATGTATTATTTTCTTAAAGTGCCTATACATATTCAGTTTGGCTAGATACAAAAAATGCCCAGGTGTCAGAGTGAGCATTTTTATATACTAAAAATATCAGTAAGGAAGACAAGGGAATTATTGTCCATTTTACTATTTCTAATAAATTTGCATTTGTAAACTTCTATATGCAAACTAAGATTTCTAATTTAGATTTTGACAACATCCTATTAGCATTTGGATACACAAGATACCTAAATTGTTGAGTAAGAATCTTGATTCAAAGTCCCTATTAGGAGTTGGCACGCTTTTTCTTTAACGAGTCAGATAGTAAATATTTTAGGTCTTGCAGACCAGGTATGGTCACAGTCACATCCGTTTTTGAATTCTTTTATAACCTTATAAAAATATAGAAATGATTTTTAGCTCAAGGGCCATACTAAAGCACACCAAGGGTAATATTTGGCCTACAGGTTTGACCTGTCTACTGATTCTTGGTCTAGGGATCTATCTATCTATCTATCTATCTATCTATCTATCTATCTATCTATCTATCTATCTATTTATCTATCTATCTATCTATCTATCTATCTATCTATCTATCTATCATCTATCTATCACAGAAGATTTATAATAGACATAATTTCTTTACATGGGCTAGTAGAGGTTCTTAAATTTTTGCTTAAGGAATTTATTGTCTTAATGTAACCAGATACATTCAGTGGCAAAAATCTGATATGCATACTATTGCTAATCCCATTGCCAAAATGACCACCAAACTAATGATTCTATTACTATATTAGGTCTGAATAAAATGAAAGCCTGAATTCAATTTTAGGAAACATATAATTAATATTTTTCAACCTATTGGCATGCCTGTAGAGGTGAACCTCACCTGATCAAGGTTACTGTAATGCAATATCTAACTGAATATGGAAATGGTGGTGCAGGGGTTTCCTAATTATTGTATATGTGCTTGTCGTACATCTGTGTATGTGTGTGTGTGTGTGTGTGTGTGTGTGTGTATGTGTGTGGTCATATCATGGAACTGCTATTACAATTGCTAGTTAACCTACAATAATAATTATTGGTATAACCAATCTTGGTTGCAAAAGGAATATGCCTGACCTGAGATGGGTGAATATATTATGGTTTACTTTACTCACCAATGTATAATTAGTGTTTAGTGGAGTGTCTGGCACTGAAGATACCAAATAAATATTAAATAAATGGACAGAGAGAAATTATGATAATCAAACTGTTGATATCAGTGAAGCCTTAGTGGTGGAGAGAAAATCAGGCCTGAAGCAATAAAGGTACCACAAAGAAAATCAGGACAAGATTCAGACTCAGGGGAGAAGACAGGGACTACTTTTGCAACAGAGATACATGGCAGGGATTGGATCAGGGTAAAAAAAGTCCTAGTACTGCAATTCAAACATGAGAACAAAGGAGAGTCATACTGAATCCCTGATCTGCTGGCTTACAAACCCTTGTTTCTGTTGACTGAGCAGCATTGGCTTCAGAATATACCTTAAGTTGAACCTACAAGTGAGGATCTCATGGTTTCCCTGAAAAAGGACATCTTTGATTCCCAGAGGCAGCCCAGAGTCTAACATCTAGCAGTTGTTTATTACCTAACTAATTAAAGATATAACTATGGTTGAGAGAGAGCCAAGAAGATCATTAAAGTTGTATTTTATTTACATTTATAAAGTATCACATAGTTTTTATGAAACGATTCCTGAATAATTGGTACTTATGATGACTAACGGTTTAGTACTAAATATCATTTCCTTTCCTTTCCATGATGATTTCTAGTTATTAATTTAATTACTTGTTAATTATTCATCATGATTTTGATATTAATTCTTTGGGTTTTAGGGAAAAATCAGTACAAACCATGAAACATTCCCCCCTTTTTCATAAATGTATAGGAAGTATGTGATAAGAAAATACCATTTAAAGACAATATCACATATTATGGACACTAGTAAAATGTGTGATTTCTGCAATAATAAATCAGTACAAAGACAAAAGTTTTAATAATTTTATTTCACAGACAAGACTAACTTTAGATGACTTCTTATTTTTTCAAAACTAGGAATCAGGAAATTGATCATCAAGAAAATGAAATAGTAAGTTTAGTAGAAAATTTCTAAACAACCCTGTACTGCTGTTATCAATGAACAGTGGATAACAGAAAACAGCTGAGCTGTTCTTTTACATCTCCTGATTTTCCTAAATTCCCATTCAGCCTAATAGCTGCAATATTTCACAGTTTTTAGCATATCATAGTGATACTGGAAAAGCTTTATCAAAAGTCCAGGCTCTTGTTCAACTTGTCCAAAAAGAATTTGGGCAAGGAACACAAAGCTAAAAAAAAAAAAAAAGAGAAAAAGACACATAGGCTGAAGAGTAAAGAGAACAAAGAAGCAGTTTATTGAGGTAAAAGGGAAAGGACACACAGAGAAAAGTACGGGCATCCTTGTGAATGAGGAGCGCTCTGAAGGGTTTTTTGATCCCCCTTTAAATCTTATTTTTAGCCCTTTGAACGAATGGGGGTCTTTTTGATTAGGGGTGGGATATTCGTTGAGGGAAATGTTGATATGTGGCCTGGATTGCAACAGATTGCATCAGCTCTCGGTCCTGCGCATGTCTCCAGAGGCCACTGTACGTGCGCTCTAAGAGCTGTTTTCCCTTAAATTTTTCCCTACTAGTGGAGCAGCACACACGGAAGGTCACACAGTGGTCGTCAGTAACATGTGCATTTTTATTGCGCATGCTCCATGGCTGGTTTTCATGGTCAGAGTTTCTTGTTCAGATGCTACAAAAGTTTCTGTTTTAGATACCATTCCTCCATGTGTCATGGCCTCATTAACTGCAAAACAAGGAGATGGCTTTGCTTTCTGCCTAATGCCTGCATATGAGGAGGCTGTCCCTGGGCCTGGCGGTGTCTTTCTTTCCTCAATAGTCATCCAATAAATAGGTTTGAATTGATTTGCTGCATAACAAAGATCTCATGTGACGTTTCAAATAACTGTAATACAATGGTCCACTGAAACTAGCCCCAACCAGTTCAAACAGTGAATTGTTAAGTTTTCAGTAAAGGTGTGAGAACTTATTGAATAGTTAAATTGTATGAACTTAAAATTAGTTAAATTATACTAAAAACAAAAGGAATAAATACTCAGAACTCATCAATTCCTAACCATTTTATTAAAACACTGTATTACCTCTTTTCCTGAGGTTATGTCTATTGTTACGCCTATCCTTACTACCTGTTATCCTGAGGTTATGTCTATTGTTTACAATTGGTGGAAATACTATCTAAGCATATTACTCAAGTAAGTATATTACTCAAGGAAATACTATGTGAAGTATATTACTTCACATCTCTTCCTATTTCTGCATTCAGTGATGTCATTTTATAGCATGAAATATGCCATTGGGGAAGTATTTCCACCAAAGCAACTAGCAGATGCTACAAACCAGAGCTATTTTCTCCTATAGGACCAATTGTTAAAACATTTACTAGCATATCAATCTTTATCAAAAAAATTTTTTTTTCCTGTTTGTAGGATGACCATAAAAACGAGACAAGGGTTGGAAAGAGAGAACTTGGCCCAAAATATTATAAGGTGAAAACATGTGACATGTTCTTGCAGATTTACTCATTAAAATAGGTCTTCTAAATTAGGTAAAAACACAGCAGCAAACATCTCACTTGAAAGGGCAGTCTGAATTTTCCTTTAAGAAGCCTTGCTATGGTAGATCAATCAAGATGTAATTGTTTCTAAATAGAGGGCAGACAAGGTATAGTATCTATATATGGATTAATGATATTCATAAATGTTCAGCTTTTTCTCAGCCTTAAAAATATCAAATATGTGTTTTTAATTTTGACCCCTACATTAACCACCATATTAGGAAATACGTAACATGTTATCCATGACCTGAGCAAGCTTCTAGAATGCCAAGTTGGAGTCAAGCATTCATTACATTCAATAGAAGCCAAGGCTGGGGATTTCTGCCCTCTCTGATGACCCTCTTTGCTAATTTTACTTCATATAAAAAGAAGCAAGTTTGGAAGAGTGACTGGCACTCATCAAGAGGAAAACAAAAACTTGAGGGAAAATCGATTCAAGATTAGTTTCCAGATTAGTTTCTAAATTTTTTCCTTTTTAGCTAGTGGACTTGTATGTATATAACAAAGAAAGAGAAGTTAAATAAATAAAATTTTATTTCACAAAATCCAGAAATACAGATGTTTATATGACTGCGTCTATATGAATATATTTGCATGCATGCACAATAAAGATACTGGGGGCGTTTCCCACAAAATAGTGACAGTAGTTGTCTCTGGGTGAGGGCATGCTTGACGATCTTACTTTCTTCTTTTTTATTTAAAAATTTATCATTTAAAGTTCTTATAATTAGTGTGCATTTTATTTTAAATGAAAATAAATCAAGAATTAATAGAAATTTTAAAGACTCAAATATTTAAGCTTATAGTTTCTTCAAATTCAATATGAAGAAGTTAGGTTGCTCCTAATTTCCTGAAAATGTATAATTTAAAGCAAGATGTCAATTTTTCTCTCTTTTAACTGCAGTAACATTTCTTTCTTTTTTTTTTTTTTTTAAAAAAAACAACTAAGTAGGAAACAATTCTGCACAGTATATATATTGATATGATACTGTTCCTTTTACAAGGCAGAAGAGAGGAGTGGCCAAGATGGCAGAGTAGGAAGACCCTGAGCTCACGTCCCCCCATAGGTACAAATCAAGGCAGAGTAAAATAATGGTTAAAAGCCTGAGCTTTGAATGCTGGCAGATGCAGCTTCCCATCTCCACTACACCATTTGCTATGTGGTTTTGAGGCAACTTATCTAACTTTTCTCCTTCTTTTCTCAACCATAAAATAGAGATAATAAAATCTATGTTGTAGAAATTTCATGAAGATTACATGTGAAAATATGTCCAGCATATAATTAGCAATCAATAACTAATAGCTTGAAATATTACTCAAAGAGGGAAAGACATCTCAGAAATATGTCTGAGCAGACTGAAATGGAACTCAGATATTCTGTCTTGAAATTCTGTTCTAACATTAGAACAAATTACTTTCACGTTAGAAAATTAAATGTTCAGGCCGCTGATATTTAGAATGATAGCCATGTTACAAGTGTTCATTTTAAAATAAAGTGAATTATGCTCCCAGGATATTTGTATAATCTTTGTTGCTCTCATTTCTGTTTCTATATTGTTTCTCTCCTGAAATGGCAGGGAGTAAAGTCACATATGTTGTTCCAGCTGCTGTTGCTTCAGGCTCTACACGTTGGCATTAACTTGTGAGACTCTGATCTATGGAGCCAAGAATGTGTTTGAGTTTTTTCATAATGGGATTACATGACCAACTTTTATTTTGTGATATATGAGTCTGGATATTAACTAGATTTGTTTTAACTTGATGCTTTCTCCAAGTGTGGTAGAAGTCCAGTTCAATGTGATACCTATAGTCATCAAATATTTATTGAGCGACTACTATGTGCTGAGTATTATTTCTGGAACTAGGAGTCACTGAACAAGGCAAAGATGTATATTTTATGAAGCATTAAGTTGTGGGGGAGATAGTCATAATAAATAATTCGTGTGTGTGTGTAAGAAAGTGTGAAGTACTGTGGAAAAGCAATGTAAGGTAAGAGGAATTCTGCAAGTTAAAATTTACATGTACTTCAAGTTCTTGCACAAATATCACCTCAATGACACTTCTCCTGACCACAATATATAAAATAGTAATTTCTTCCAAAACCCAACTGTAATTCCCCTAAACTTGCTCTATGTTCTCCATAGCAATTATTATTATTGTTGTTGTTGCTGTTTTTGTTATTATTATTAATATTTCTTTTCCTCCCATTTGAATGTAAACTCTGTGGGTGCAGAGATTTTTCTTCATTTCGTTCCTTATTTTATTCTCACTTTAGGCAAAACCACTAGTAATCGGTTCCATGATGTGGCAGAAAATCTTGAAAATTGATCAAGGAGCAGGTGATGAAAGACCATGTTAAGGAATTTCACATTTATCCTACTGAGCATTGTGAGCTCTGAGCACATAGCATAATCTGTTTTGCACTTTAGAATAATCATTTCACTCTGTGAAAGTATGAGGGATAAATGAAAGGGAGGAGAAATGGGAGGCTCTGGGAAAGGATGATTGTCTTCTCTAGGCAGTGGCAAGGAGGCTATAAAAGATGTGATGGAAATAAGAGATGGATAGTACTTAACTGGAAATTGAGAGAGAAAAAAGGAGATTTAGAAGGACTTTCTAGCTTTGAGTTTGGACTAAATGGATAGTGGTGTCTTTTAATGGACAGTGAGATAAGAAACCAGGAGGAGGGACACACACGTGAGAATATATATTCAGTTGAGACATTCTGAATAAAGACAAGGGATACTCAGGTAGAATAAAGAAACATTCTTAAACTCAGGACTGGAATTACAGCTTTGCGAGTCCTGAGCGTATTGGTAAGAGTTGAAGTTAAAAGTGTGGCTAAAAAAATTTACAATGTTTTATATGCTAGGGGAAAAGCAAATAAGAAGGTGGGATTATTTTTTGCAAAAATGTATGTGTGTGTGTGTGTGTGTGTGTGTGTGTGTGTGTGAGTGTGTGTGTGTGTGAGTGTGTGTGTGTGTTTTAAGGCAGGATGAAATCCCACTGACAGAACAATGCACAGCACGGGTGAAAGAACAACTACCTCGAAATAGGCCAGGAGGATACAATGATGCTTCCTCCTATTCCTGCTGGAGTAGCTATAGTATAGGGAACTTTCTTTTCCTCATCTCCGCTTGACCGAGGTACATGTCTTAATAATTATTCTAGATAAGCTAACCTTCCTTCTTTCATTTGCCTTTCATGTCTATTGTGCTAAGGATTTTGATGCTGCTGCATTCTGCTGCAAATCAACTAAGGACCTGAGCTAAAGGCACACTTGGTCAACACCAGGGGATTCTACCTTTCACCATGTATCAAATACTTGAAACTCTGTCTCTTAAGGGCCCAGATCACTGCTGCTCTTTTCCAAAGACTCCTAATCCTATGCCTTCTAGGTAGAAATTACTTCATACCAGGTTGAAGTCAATGATTTGAATTCTTGCTCCTAAATTGGAAATCCCTTGGGAGTAAAAACATGTATGACAAGAGAGAGTATTCCATTGCTTCTTTGTTCTTCTTTTGTGTTTATCTGGAAAGTTCGCCGGTATAACCCTTAGTTTCTATAACTGAGCTACTGAGCTCATCTTGAGGAAATCACACAAATATGCTCCTAAGTATCATTGAACCATATATGTATTGTTAGAAATTTTTACTGGAAACTTACTACTGATGGGAATTTTGTCCATTCCATTCTGTGACTTTAATATCTCTTTTTCTTCTCCCGAGCAAAAATTCTAAAGCTTTATCCTATATCATCATTAATAATTCTCCCAGTTATGGTACTAGCCTTCTAACTGGATCCCTGTTTTCAGTTTCACCCTTTAAAACTCTACATGTTGCTTCCAGAGCAAGTTTTTAAAAATGATATCCATACCATGTCAGCTTGCTATGAAGTATATATAAATATTTCTTTGTTTTCCTCAGTATTAAAACCTATTTTAATATATTATTTAAGTCTTGCTGAAGATTATTCATAATCTGTCTTCTGATCTTCAGTTTGACCTGATATTATCCCCTGCCTTGTTTTCTCTCCTCAGCCACACCATAATCTTTGCTTTCATTAAACTTTTTCATGATTTTGTTTGTTTGAACATATTTCTTCACATCTTTGGAAAGGTCTTTCTTTCTTCGTGCCTTTGAAAAATTGTATCTCTTCTTATTAACATAGCTCACATCTTACTCCTTCATGAAGCATCTCCAAATCTCAATGATAACAATAAACACACTCATGATATTGTACTTTGTGAATGATTATTTTTTACATTTATAACATTTTATTATGACAGATTTATCCTTTTATCTGCATCCATTCTTGAACTGTGAGCTTTCTGAGTGAGGGAACTGCATCTTCTTTCTCTTTGTCTCAATTCCTTCAATAGTGAATGAAACATTAAAAGTTCAATGGTTGCTTATTCAACTGAATTACATAAAAAGCTAATGTTAGGTACTAAAGAACTATCATATCATTATATTTAAATAGAAACTTTTCATCTTTATAATTTCACTCTTCAGGGAATTGAGAATAAATCATCTTCATCTCATTATAGTTATATACCAAAAACTTGGAAAAATGAGAAGTCTGCCTTCTTAGTACCTGCAATCATTTTGAAATTGATACATTTCCAGTTTGCATATTCTTGCCAATTAAATTTTGATGAATTTTTCTCAATTCTCTCCTTATTTTGCATCTTCTGAAAATTTTTAGCTGGTTTAGTGGAGGATGGAATATAGTAACCTACTAGCTGGATATGTATTCCATTTTTAGCTTATAGATTTAAAATAATCAATTTTGCTATCTCTTTAGCATACAAAAAACCATTAGCATTGTGATAAATTTCTTTTGCTCTTTGTTTTAAAAATTATATTTATTCAGTAACTGGTTTATTTTACTTTGCTACTAGCATGCTAGCTTATTGTATAAATGTGTTAGCATGTTACTCCTTTGTTCACCATTCTATTTCCTTTAAGAAATTATGAAATGGCTTTTGCTTCTGTTTTTAGCTTAGTCATGAATTATCCTTTATTATCATATTTTCTGTTTGACCTTCATAATTTTAATTTGTTATAGACATAGTGAAAGAAAGGAGAAGAAAAATAATCAAAGAAATAATGGCTGAAACCTTCCCAAATTTGAGAAAACAATTATTGTTTTATACATTCTAGTTGCTTAATAAGCTGCAAGTAGGACAAAAGCAAAGAAATCTACACACAGATGTATCATAGTGAAAATGTTAAAACCAGAAAAAGAAAATCTTAAAAGCAGCAAGAGAAAAATGACTTGTCATGTACAAAGGAACCCCAATAAATTAGCAGTTAAAATTCTCTACTGTTTGAAATCTAGTGATCTTACACAGTAACTAAAAAACAATAGCAACAACAACAAAAGACAAAGTATACTGGTCAAGATAATTATGTAATTATAGAAACCATTACAAATATGTATTACATCTTCTTTCTATTCTTAATCGATTTAAAAAGCAATTGCATATATATCTATGTCTATATTTATATACCTATAAATTGTGTTGTTGGAGCTATAAAAGAAAGAAATGCAATATATTTGACAAAAATATCATCAAGGAGGTAAGTGGGAATGAAATAAACTCAATGCATACCTACCCTCCTTTCTTCTCTCCACTTCTTTAAGAGACAAAAAATTAAAGTAATAATTATAACAATGTACTGTTGGGTAAGTAACATATATGTAAAACTGTAATAGCACACAAAGGACAAGGAAAGAAAGCTATATAGGAGCAAAATTTCTATATCTTATTGAAGTTAACTAAGTATAAATCTGAAGTAGATTCTGATGAATTGAGATATATATATGGTAAGCTCTAGAACAATTACTAAGAAAATAACTAAAACAATATATAGTGAAAAAAATTAAGGGAGCTAAAATATTACACTAAAAAATATTCCGTTAAAGCAAAAAAGAGCCATACATGAGAAATATAGGAACAAAAATCACATGAGACATATAAAAAACAAAAAGTAAAATGGAAGATGTAAATACAACTATATTAATAATAACACTGAGGATGGATTAAACAACGTGATCAAAAGGCAAAGTTTGTGAGACTGGATTAAAAAATCGAACTATATACAACTTAGAGGTGACACACTTTGGAATCAAACATCCAAATAGGTTAAAAGTAAGAGGTTGGAAAACAGCAATCATAAGAAAATTGTTGTGGTTTTATCAATATCAGATAAATAGACTTTAAAACAACAATAAAAAAAAAAAGATATACAGGGACATTTCATAGTAATAAGTCTCAATCCGTTAGGAAGAGATAAAAGTTATAAACGCATGTGAACATAACAATAGGCCCCCAAAATACACAAAACAAAAACTGAGAGAATTGAAGGGGAAAATAGACAATTCAGTGAGTAGATGGATATTTTAATATCCTATTTTCAATAATAGAGTAGAGAAAACAATCATGCAAAACAAGAACAATTTTGGAGAACTTGCACATCCAAATTTCACAATTTACCATAAATCTACATTAATCGAGACAGTGTGGTGTTGGCATCAGGTTAGAAATGCAGATCAATAAATAGAATTGAGAGACAAAAAATAAACTCTCACAGTTACATTCACTTGATTTTTGACAAGGATGCCAAGACAAATCAATGGGGGAAAGAATAGTCTTTTTAACAAATGGTGCTTGACATTGGGTATATACATGAAAAGAATGAAGTTGGAACCCTTCCTCACACTATACAGAAAAACTAACTAAAATAAAATCTAGATCTAAATGTGATAGCTAAAATTATAATATTCTTAAAAGAACTTATAAAGTTCTAAGTCTTCAGGGGCTTGAGTTAGGTCACAAAAGTTAAAATAGAAAATTGGACTTCATCAAAATTCAAAACTTTCGTGCTTCAAAAGACACCATCAGGAAAATTAAAAAAAAAAAGGAATGGAAAATATTTGTGCCAATTTTATACCTTATAAAGGAATCATATCTAGAATATATAAACAACTTTTCAATCCAATAATAAAAGATAGATAACCCAAATTTTTAAAAATGCACGAAGGACCTAAATAGACATTTCTCAAAAAAAAAAACAAACAAAACGTACAAATGACAAACACATAAAAAGTTGGTCAAAGTCATAAGTCATTAGGGAAATAAAAACCAAAACCACAATGATATAGTACCTTACACCCACTTTGAAGACTATAATTAAAATAGTATAATAATGAAATAACAAGTGTTGGTGAGGTTGTCGAGAAAATGGAACCTATACATTGCTAGTAAGAATGGTGCTAGTCACTTTGGAAAAGAGTCTGGCAGTTTCTCAAAAAGTGAAACACAAATTTTCTATGTGACTCAGCAATTACACCCCTTGGTATATATCCAAGAGAAATGAAAACCTATGTCAACATAAAAACTTGTACATAATGTTCAAAGCAGCATTATTAATAGTAAGCCAAAGAATAGAAACAATTTACGATTAAATAAAATGTGTCATATCAGTGCAGTGAAATATTATTTGGCAATGAAAAGAAATAAAATCTAGATACATTCTATACCACTGATAAATCTTGAAAACACTATGCTAAGTGATAGAAGCCAGTCACAAAAGTGTGTAATTCCATTTATATGAAATATCCAGAATAATCCAATCTATAGTGGTTGCCTAGGGTAGGGAGGATTAGGGGAGATGGGGAGTGACTGCCAATGGATGTGGGATTTCTTTTGGGGTTGATAAAAATGCTCTAGAATTGATTGGTTGAACAATTTTGTGAATATAAACATTGAATTCAACAACCACAACACAAAACAGCCTTTCAAAATGTCAACTATTGACATTTTGTTCCAAATAATTATTTGTTGGGAGGTTTGTCTCGTGCAGCGTCCCTGACCTCTACCCACTAGATGCCGATAACAACCGTCTGTAGTCATAACAAAACAGAAATGTCCTCAGATATTGTTAAAAGTCCCCTGGGAGAGAGAATCACCCTAGTTTAGAACCACAGATATAATTGTCTAGGAAAAAGCAAAAAGTCTTAAAGGATATATGTTAAAAATTTAACTATGGTTCCTCTGGAGAGGTAAAGGGGTAGGCAGGGCGAGAGAAGGTGACTTCCATATTGTCTCAGTATAATTTTGTACTGCTTGAGCAACCTAAAAATTATAATGGGCTCATGTACTATGTTTTTTTTAAGAGAATCAAAATCAATTAACTTCCTGCCCTCCAAAATACATAAAACAGGCCAATTCTCACTAATATAAAATGCCACTGTAGCAGACCATTCAAAAGATGATTATGGCTTTTGGAGATGGAGATAGTGACAAGTAATTTGAATTTTAATATATTTTTAATATACTCCCTACAAGACTTACTTACAGACTGGATGTGAAGTCTGAAGAAAACAGATAAAGTATTTTTTTGTTTTGTTTTTCCTAAGCGACTGACTGAATGACAGTGCCATTATTGACAGTTGGGGATGAAGAAATTGGGAGATTTTGTGGGGAGAAGTGGAATCTATAGTTTCGTTTTGGCAATTAATATTGAGATCCATATTAGACTTCCACATGGTGGTTTGAGTAGACAGTCTGGAGTTCAGAGCCAAGCAGAATAACAATTCTCATAACAGTCTGTGACAAACAATGGGTAAAATCCCTTTACTGCTGGAAAGTGGAAAATTAATAAATACGTTTTAAATAGCTTATTATTCATGTGTTTAATTGCCTTATGAAAAAATTAATACCTGAATGTAAAAACAACCAAAAAAAAAGAATGAATTTAACATGAATTTTCTAATTTCCCACACCAAAGACATAAAGTGTTCACTTGAGAATAAGCAAGAAAATATATGCACTACAAAATAAAAAAACAATTGTTTAAAAATAAAAATTACCATTAAATCCAAAACAAAAAACCAATAGTGCATTAGAAAGTATCAATATAAACATTGATTTTATGCTCTGCTGGACAAAATTAGCTTTGTTGCAATAATGAATTTAGGAGAAACACTGTAATTCTAAAAACATCAATATTAAGAATAAGATTTTATTCTTTTCATTTCCTCAAACCAAAAACAAAGAGATTAATTCGAAAGATGGATAAAGGAAAGTCTCCTTTCTTGAAAATGAGAATCACAATAATCCAGAAAAAAGAACATCTCATTATTTCTGCAACACTTATATTAGCTTACATTGGATCCTTACAATGGGATAGGAACAGTTAAAGTTTATAACAACTCTGTGAGTTAGGTGTGTCATATTTTAGGTGAAGAAACTGAGATTTAGACACATTGAATAATTAGCTCAAGGTCACACATAAAATGGTAATCATGCTTTAGAGTTCAGCAGTTTGACTCCAGAGCTTGCATTTTCATCAAACATGAGAGAATAGGTTGCAAATTTTTTTTTTAAAGAAGAGAAGAAAAGAAAAGGAAGCAAAAAAATCTTATTATCTTCATGGCTGGAGATTCAGACCAGGTGTGAAGGTGTGAAGAAGTAGCAAAGGAAGGTATGACTGCTTCCACACTCACTGGTGTCCACTGCTATTTCCCAACCAAGAGCAGGGGAGCATGGAGAAATAGATCTAGCAGCCCTTATAAAAATTGCAAACCCTTGCTGTTCTCTAGTGAAAATAAAATATTGGTCACAAGTTTAAATTCAGACTCAGAAATACAATCAGCATATTTTTTTTTCCAGCATATTTACATATTATCCTCACTTTCTTTTGATAGAATAAGCATCATATTTTTCCTATGCTACCTATAAAAATTTTTTATCTGACCAACAGGTTGTGAAGACCTCCAAGTTCAGCTAGTTTTTAAAGTAAAACTACCCTCAAAATGCAAAATCTGCCTCCCATAACCGAAGGGATTTAAATTACATTGTGGATGTTGTAAGCAGACCAGTAAAACAGTGTTTTATTTCTGATGTAAATTGACTGAAACAGATGGAAGGGGGAAAAGAGAGCTTTCCTAGAGGCACCGTGTCTGTGTGTCACCAGCTGTTGCCGGGAGATAATGTGCAATAGCAAGTGATGGATGGGAGGAAATCCTAATGCCCAAGTCCTCTGCTTTGGACTGTTAGGTGTAAAGAGCCTCTTCTTGAATTCTTTTAATTGAAGGTGAAGCCTGGAATTTGCAATGCCCACTTAAAATCACACTGTCTTATTTGATTGAAACATCAAACTGGAATCAAAAATTGCCTATTTTTTTTCACAGTGGGATTCAGCTAAAGTTAAATTCATGGAAGAAGCCATGTGGGCTGGGGGGGGTGGAACACAAATGCATAAAAGATAAAAATAGAGCATATTCTTAATCATGCTGTATAGCCTGTAAACATTTTTGTTATTTCAAATTTAAATTAAATTTTATTATTTTTGCAGTGATTTAAAATTTTTTATTGAAATTTAGTTAACTTACCATATTGAATTAGTCTCAGGTGTACAACATAGTGATTCAACATTTTTATAGGTTACACTCCATTTAAAGTTATTAGAAAATAATAGCTATATTTCCCTGTGTTTCCCTGTGCTGTACCTATGCTGTATCCTTGTTGCTTCTTTATTTTATACATAGTGGTTTGTATCTCTTAATCCCATACCCCTATCTCACCCTCCACACTCCCCTCTTCCCACTGATAACCACTAGTTTGTTCTCTATATCTGTGAGTCTGTTTCTGTTTTGTTATATACATTTGTTTGTTTTATTTTTTAGATTCCACATATAAGTGATAACATAGAGTCTCTCTCTGACTTATTTCACTAAGCATAATGCTCTCTAGATCCATCCATGTTGTTGCAAAAGGCAGAATTTCATTCATCCAAACTGGAAGAGAAGTAAAATTCTATCACTATTTGCAGATGACATGATTCTATATGTAGAAAACTCTAAAGACTCCACCAAAAATCTATTAGAACTAATAAATGATCAGTAAAGTTACAGGATGCAAGAATAATATACAGAAATTTGTTGCTTTTCTATACACTAATAATGAACTATCAGAAAGAGAAATTAAGGACACAATGCCATTTACAATAACATCAAAAAGAATAAAATACCCAGAAATAAACTTAACCAAACAGGTGAAAGACCTATACACTGAAAACTATAAAACACTTGTGAAGGGATTTGAAAATGATATAGAAAGAAATCCTGTATTCTTGGATTGGAAGAACTAATATCGTTAAATTTTGTTATTTTAATTTTTTTATATAAATATACAGAGGGAAAAATGCCATGTTAAACCACAATTGCCTGAACTTGTTTTTTAAGAGAAGTCTAACTTCTACATTAATTGATTCCTTTAGTATTAGAGGCAAAGTGCCAAGGCATGCTGTGGATGACCTAGAATATAATAAATAGGGATGAATTTATCAGGGAGTTTTATTTTTTCCACAAAGCCTTTTCAAAAGGGGGTCTGGGACTAAGGAGAGGTAAAAAAAGATGTAATTTGGGCTTGAAGAAAGCGTCTTGCTTGATAAAGAATATAAAATAATAGATGGAGCCTGAGAAAAAAGTAAAAGAGCAATTGAGCACTTGAGTAATTATTTGGTGTTTTATTGAGGTAGTGAATGCAGGTCACCTCTGGAAAATGGGTAGATTAAGCATGCTGGAAGCGGACTATGGCACAGTCTGCAGCAATTACGAGCAAGGTATTAGGTTTACACATGGACACATGGGTAAGGCTTAAGAACAGTGTGCCTGTAGCTATCCCGTTTTCCCAGCACCACTTATTGAAGAGCCTGTCTTTTCTCCATTGTATATTCTTGCCTCTTTGTCATAGATTAGGTGACCATAGGTGCGTGGGTTTATCTCTGGGCTTTCTCTCTTGTTCCATTGATCTATTCTGTCTTTGTACCAGTACCATGCTACCTTGATTACTGTAGCTTGTAGTATAGTTTGAAGTCAGGGAGCCTGATTCCTCCAGCTCCATTTTTCTTTCTCAAGATTGCTTTGCCTATTCAGGTTCTTTTCTGTTTCCATACAAATTGTAAAATTTTTTGTTCTAATTCTGTGAAAAATGCCATTGGTAATTTGATAGGGATTGCATTGAATCTGTATATTGCTTTGGGCAGTATAGTCATTTTCACAATATTGATTCTTCCAATCTGAGAACATGCTATATCTTTCCATCTGTTTGTGTCGTCTTTGATTTCTTTAATCAGTATGTTATAGTTTTCTGAGTACAGGTCCTTTGCCACCTTAGGTAGGTTTATTCCTAGGTACTTTATTCTTTTTGTTGCAATGGTAAATGGGATTGTTTCCTTAATTTCTCTTTCTGATCTTTCATTATTAGCGTATAGGAATGCAAGAGATTTACTAGAACACTCCCTAACACCATACACAAAAATAAACTCAAAATGGATTAAAGACCTAAATGTAAGGCTGGACACTATAAAACTCTTAGAGGAAAACATAGGCAGAACACTCTTTGACATAAATTGCAGCAAGATCTTTTTTGGCCCACCTCCTAGACTAATAAAAATAAAAACAAAAATAAACAAATGTGACCTAATTAAACTCAAAAGATTTGCACAGCAAAGGAAACCATAAACAAGATGAAAAGACCACACTCAGAATGGGAGAAAATATTTACAGATGAAGCAACTGACAAAGGATTAATCTCCAAAATATACAAACAGCTCATGCAGCTCAGTATCAAAAAACAACCCAATCAAAAAATGGGTGGAAGACCTAAATAGACATTTCCCCAAAGGAGACATACAGATTGCCAACAAACACGTGAAAAGATGCTCAACATCAAAAATTATTAGAGAAATGCAAATCAAAACTACAATGGGTATCACCTCACACTGGTCATAATGGCCATCATCAAAAAATCTACAAACAATAAATGCTGTAGAGGGTGTGGAGAAAAGGGAACTCTTCCACCGTTGGTAGGAAAGTAAATTGATACAGCCACTATGGAGAACAGTATGGAGATTCCTTAAAAAACTAAAAATAGAACTACCATATGACCCAGTAATCCCACTCCTGGGCATATACCCGGAGAAAACCGTAATTCCAAAAGATACATGCACCCCAGTGTACATTGCAGCACTATTTACAATAGCCACGACATGGAATCATTCTAAATGTCCATCAGCAGAGGAATGAATAAAGAAGATGTGGTACATATATAGAATGGAATATAACTCAGCCGTTAAAAGGAACAAAATTGTGCCATTTGTAGAGACGTGGATGGACCTAGAGACTCTCATACAGAGTGAAGTAAATCAGAAAGAGAAAAACAAATATCGTATAATATCACTTATATGTGGAATCTAGAAAAATGATACAGATGACCTTATTTGTAAAGCAGAAATAGAGACACAGATGTAGAGAACAAATGTATGGATTTCAAGGGGGGAAGGGGAGTGTGGGATGAATTGGGAGATTGGGATTGACATATATACACTACTATGTATAAAATAGATAACTAATGAGAACCTACTGTATAGCACAGGGAACTCTACTCAGTGCTCTGTGGTGACCTAAATGGGAAGGAAATCCAAAAAAGAGGGGGTATATGTATACGTATAGCTGATTCACTTTGCTGTACAGTAGAAACTAACACAACATTGTAAGCAACTGTACTCTAATAGAAATTAATTTAAAAAAAAACAAGTGTGCCAAGTAAGAAAACATGCAATGTGTAATAAGATGTAACAATAAAAACATTGCTGTAAATTGTGATATATGCATGCAAAATGATATTTTTCAAGTTTGCAGTGCAATAAGAGATAGATTTAACACATTGAAGTGATTGGTTAGTGAAGGGATAGGAAGTTGTTTCGTGGAGACAAAGGGTAAGGGGAATGACTTACCAAACTTAAAACAACTCTAAGCATAAGAGAGAGGCTGCATTAGTCTGCTTGGGCTGCCATAACAAAATATTACAGACTGGGTAGCTTTAACAATGGACATTCATTTTCTCACAGTTCTGGAAGCTAGACGTCCATGATCAAATTCAGTTTCCGGTGAAAACTATTTTCATATCTTGTAGACAGCCACTTTCTCACTGTGTCCTCATATGGCCTTTCTTCTGTGCTCCTTCAGAGACAAATCTTTGGTGACTCTTCCTCTTTTAGGACACCAGTTTTAACAGATTAGACTCACCAATATGACCACATTTAACCTTAATTACTACCCTAGAGGCCCCATCTCCAAATATAGTGACTACAATGGGAACTACAGTGTCAACATCAACTTTAGAGGGACACAATTCAGTCTTTAACAGGAGCCTTCTGTGGACAAATAATGATAGAATGCAATTTGAACTAAGGGGTATAGTATAGAGGTAAAAATATATATAAAACTTAAAAAATATACATAAATATACATTTAAAAAGTAAATATACATAATATACATAAATATACCAAAAATAGACATGAGCTTATATATAATAAATATACACAAGAAAAGTTTGAAAAGTACACATAAACATAAGTCCTGCCCTCATACCTTGAGATAGTAGAGGTAAAACTTGCTTTCCCAACTTACACTGAAATAGTGCTCGTTAGATATATTTAAATATTAAGCAAAGATAGCACTGTGTAACTGGAACACTTTGGGATACCTTGTCAGCTAACACTTACATTTCTCCTAATAATAGCACGATAAAATTTAAGCAGTATATATTTTATGGTAAACACTTCTCCTTGGCTCAATACTACTTTAAGATTTATTAATAAGTATTCTGGAAATTGTCTGTTGATTTTCAGCACCATCTTCAAAGTTCTAAGCTCTTTCCTCTATTGCAGGTCATTTGAATGAGATTTGGAAGACAGGATAGGGGAATGCATCATTCTCCTCTGGCAGTGGTAGGTAAATATTTGGGAAGACAGCAGGCCTAGGTTTTTCAGCAGCTTCACGTCATGTGTTTTAGTGCTGGTGGCAGTTGGGTTCATCAGAGGTGGATTCCTGTGATTTTGGCCTTTCCTAATTCCTCTTCAATTAACAGTCACCCTTTCATAAGTTTTATAAACATGTAATTTCCTATATTAAATCCTTTTTGTTAAAATACCTTGAGTCATTTCTGTTTCCTGGATGATTAGTAAGTCAGTCAATGATTATTAGGAACATTCTAAATCTTCTGTGCTCCGTTTATAAATTAAAAATCTGATTGCTCAGCATTTTATTAAATAAAACTTCTATTTATATTTGAGTTTTTGTGAGCCATAATACTTTCAGTGAAATCTCATCTTGTTAATTTTAACTTATGTAAAGATTCTATTGAAATTCTGTCCAAATTATAGAAGAATTAAGTATTTTAAAACTTTATGATTAACACATGTCAAACTTGAACTCACTTCTATAATAAATTTATTCAAATATGAATGAATTTATTCTAAGTACGAAAGAACAAACAGAAAATTTGGAAAATATTGAGCAATGGGATTTAAACTGATATTCTTAACTCCCAAAGACTATTTTTTAAAATAATTTATATATTAATTATTTCTTGTGAGTTTTTCATTATATTGTCCTTTTAGACAATAAGTAAAAATACAGAAGTATTTTTAAGTGGTAAGAGCAAAACTGAGATGCCTTGCTTTATTATCATTTTATTTGGATCACTTGTTTATTCAAAAAACATCTTTAAGAACATTTTTTATGTATGCAAATCTTTAAATAACCCCTTTTAAGGCTACTTTTTTTTCTCCCTCTGGACCGTTTTTCAGTAGGGTTCTAACTCTTCTGAGGTATTTACTTTTCACCCCTTTGACCCAGATATAACTATGATCTTCTAAGCCATTTGATGAGTAGACCTGATTTTGTTAAAGTCCTAGGATCCCATTAGGATCCTTTAACTTCTCGCTTTTTCAGATCTGCAATTGTCTATTATGCTGTGCATTACTATCTTGTTTTAATGGGTGATTGGCCCGACAGATTTTCCATCAACGATGTATTTAAATACATTTAAATACAGAGACTTTTTTCTCCACATTCCCATTTGTTTTAGTTTGCCAGGGCTACCATGGCAGTGTTATCACAGACTGGTGGTTTAAACAATAGAAATTCATTTTCTCACAGTTTTAGAGGCTAGAAGTTGAGATCAAGGGGTTGGCAGAGTTGTTTTTCTGATGTCTCTCCCTCAGTTTGTAGATGGCCATCTTCTGTTGTCTTCATATGGTGCCTCTGTTTTTGTCTGTGTCCTAATCTCCTCTTCTTAAAAGGATACCATATTGGATAATGGTCTACCCTAACAACTGCATTTTAGTTGAGTTACCTTTTTAAAGGCCCTATCTCCAACTCATCACATTCTGAAGTACTAAGGGTGAGGGCTCCAACATATGAATTTTGGGAAGACGTAGTTCAGGCCATAGCACATACTTACTTATTGCCGAAACGTCAGTGAACACCATCCTAATCCCTCTAAAGACTGAAAATAATAAATGGGGTGCAATAATATCCTCTACCAAACTGCAACCAAAGGTAAAAAATCCACTCTCATGTCAGTAAGTGACCATTTATAGATAAAATTTCTAATTGGTAGAGAAAAAAGGTTTTGCCTTATCTAACAAATATAAACTTTATCATGCAAGACAATAATAATGAGAAAAAAATTCTAGAAAATGTAAAAAGCTTTAGCATGATAATTCAAACACATTTGAAGATGAAAAAAAAAAAACCTTAATGTACAAATGTGATTCCCTAAAGATGTACCATGAATAATCATTTCTATTTTCCCAGTGTGTAGAGAGGAAAGGAATGTTTGAAATGACCCTAACACTTCAATTTATCATAAGATGAAACACAGCTTATTTTCAAATTAAAAAGTACACTTTCAGGTTTTCAAAATTAAAATTTAGAATGTGGATATGTAGTTACTAAGTGTAACAGCTTGAATTTTGTTTTTTTTTTTCTAAAAAGGTACTTCTGTTTCAATCAGACATACAATTCTTAGAATGATTCAACTATAACAAAGCTTTTTCAGAGTTTTATGGTTATAAGAGGTCTTTGACATTGCTGGAAAAAGCATGAGGATTTAAGCAATGATGTCCTATAATACCAAGTAGGTGTAAAAAAATTTTTTTAAAGTGTGTAAGAAGCTGACAGACAAGAGGGCATGCATCTCTTAATTAATACACATTGGCAAGCTTTGTAAAATTATTTCACATTTATCAGTGTCAAATTTAATTTAAAATTTCTTTTTAAATTCTTAATTATTTTGTTATTATTGCCCACCTACATATTACTTTTCTCTTTGTTCTTTCTTGTACATCCTAACTCATATTCTGAGAGGATGGGAGTTAATGAATTGGCAATGTTTGTCAGAATATTATCTTAGATTTTTTTGATATAAAGTCATTATCAGTTATCCTTGATGCTTTCAATCATGTGTTTAAAAATAGTATTTTAAATTTTATTAGTGCTTACTATATTCAAGAAAGGGAAAACAGTTTTCTTTAAAAAAATTTGTTTTCATTAAAATTAATAATTTCATAACATAATTTTGTATCATATACCTCTGCTGCATTTATCATCTGATGATTCCTAAGATGCACACACCTAAATGAATTAACATGATATCTAAATGTATTTTGTAGTTTTATTAGCACAATTTCTGTATTTTACATTTTAAGCAAATTACTTTTTCTTAAAATGTAACTTACCTAGTGGCTTATAGTAGGTTGCAGACATACCCAATTGCACTGCATAATTTATGTTAATCAAGTGTTGATGTTATGTAAATATAAGTAGTTTATATCTGTTGGTGACAGAAACCTGGGAAATACAAGAACCCTGAGATGACTAAAGAAAAAAAAAAAACAGAGAAATCTATTTAATTAAGTCATTTTAAAATAAAGTGTAAAAGAATGCAGTAAATTTCCTAAGCTTTGCAATATCTTGAACTCTAGCTGTCTCTTCAGTATTGTCATTTCTATGACTCTTTTGGGTTCATCTGGTTACACATGATTTAACTACCAATGAAGCTTCTTTAAATTATTGGCTGTACTTCCGTCCAGGGGAAGGATGACACCGACAGCACAGTAAGATCGCCTTTATTCAGGACCTCTCCATCACAACTACCACCTAGTAAACCTCCTACATATGCCCCCAGCATATACTGTTCCATGATCATATCGTGTTATACTTAGTTGCTTGCACATCTGTTTCCAACAGTGGGATCATATGGCAGTGTTTCTGGATTTAAATGACTTTGAAAATTTATGCTTTCTACAATGTTCTTGAAATGTCATCCTCTGAACCACTGCTGGGGGAAATAAATACATATATGTGTGTGTGTGTGTATATATATATATATATATATATATATATATATATAGGCTCAAAATCATGATGATGAATAAAAGAAAATGATCCATTTAATAAGCAAGGGGCCAAAAACAGTGGAGAGAGATATATATATTTGTATAACTGATTCACTTTTGCTGTACACCTGAAACTAACACAACATTGTAAGTCAACTATACTCCAATAAAAATTTTTTAAAAACTTTATATAAATTGTATGATTCTTTAGGTATCAAAAAAAGATGTTGATCTAATGAAAAAATAATAATAAGCCAGGGGCCAAGTACTATGGCAAACTTAGAGGAGGAGAAACTGGTTTTGGTACTAGAACGGGGAATACTGCATGCAAGAGGCTGCATTTGACTTTGACCTTAAAATACAGACTATACTGAAATCCAATTGAAATAAATAAATAATGAAAATAGCTGTATTCTATTCCATAAATATTTATGAAGCCAATTACTCCTTTTTTTTTTTTTTTTGGCCACGCTGTGTGGCATGCTGGGATCTTAGTTCCCTGACCAGGGATTGAACCCGTGCTCCCTGCACTGGGAGCGTGCCGTCTTAACCACTGGACCACCAGGGAAGTCCCACCAATTACTCCTCTTTAAATGGAATGTGAAGGCAATGATATATCTGGAAAGATATTGTGTACATTCACGAAGATACATTCAGGTCCTGATACTGATTGTACAGCTAAACAATATTCAGTGGGTGGATAATAAAGTGCATTTTTATTATGTGTGACAAACGTATGTATGAAAACTCATTCATTTTCAGGGTGGAATTTAATATGTATTGCTTGTTTTAGTTACCATTTATCATGATCATATTCTATTCTCATAGAAAAAAATATTGACATATGCCAGATAGCTTCATTAAAATAGGGTTTTACAAGGGCAAGAAGGTGGAACTTGTCTTTCATATTGTTTACTCTGGTTGAGTTATTGTAATGAAGTAATTTCAGAAGCAATTTCCAATGAAATTATTCAATGTTATTTTATAGATTTATAATAACGAGGCATAATTCCCATTAAACTAAATTACTAGATCAATAATATTACTTGAATATTCTGTAAATACAGGTTCAGAATGACACGGGGAGCCAGAAAATTCATGCCTGATGTTCAGCTATAAGGTAAAAATGGAATGAAATTGAAATTATTATTATTTGCCTAACCTCTTTAGTAACAGCTGTTCATTCTGAAGCACATTGTGGGAATAGCTCATGTCTATAAATAAAAAGGACATGTTGACGTTTCTAACCTTTTTATATTACAAATAGTACATGAAAAGTAGATGTTCCTTAGAAATGAGTTATATATTTTATTATCACATTTACGTGATGTTACTGAGAGTTATTACTTCTTCAGAAGTAAATATCATTTTTTGCCTATATATTTGTTATTTTAGTACAGAAAAGATTACTGTAATGAAAGCAACTTTGTTAAGAATTATGCAAAAAAACACTTCATTCTGTGAACTTGCAAGAATTCTTTTTACATGACATCTTTATGCAGTGGGTTTCAAAGTGGGTAAAATTTACTGATGTACCTTGATACTTCTACAGATATGCCAACACTTTTAAACTAATGTTTCAAAAAATTTTTGGATACAATTACAATTCTGGATACATATTATTATAACGTCCATTAGCAGTCAGAATGTTGAATTAAGTGTGCGGTAATTAAGTGGTACACCGAAAGATGAAAAAGCAGGTGTTGTGCAAAATAACTACTATTCTTAAGTTGTTATAACTAAAAATTCTTAAATTTACAGAGTAAATTTAAGGCAATATGCTCCATTCCATATCCTAAATGTTTACTGGATCATGCAAAACCTTTTCTTAATGAGTCTATAAATAAGCATAGTCAGGAAAATAAACTCTTCTCCTCAGAATGAACATGTATAGAGTACAATGAAATAGAATCCAATTTAATTTCTTCAGTTGATCTGCAAGGAAATATGTTTTCAAAGAATACGCCTCAAAACAGGAGGCCCAGCATCCTATTCTTCAGTTGACTATGTTTAGTGCGTAATATCTGTAGCTTTCCTCATTTTATATCTAGCATCCCAAACTGGATTTAAAATCTCCCGAGGAGGTTGTACTTCTTTTCTTTATCTGGTGTACCGTACATTGAGGAGATGTTCTCTACATATCTGTTGATTTTGTGTAGAGTAAGGAAAATGTATTTCTCCTTTATCTAAATTGAGTATTGGCCTATGATAAACAGTATCATATTTGAAAAAAGAACGATAAATTATATGTAAACACTAAGTGAACTGTTTTTTCAAGATTCAAGTGTATTCTCTATGCCCTGTTTAATTCTCTAAGTCTATTTATGTGATTTGGCTAAGAAATAACTACCCAAGGTTATCTATCTTTTATTCCTATAGTATTGTTTGATTCGGAAGTCTATTTTCTTAAATTAGGTATTCAGTACATGCTCTAACTCGTGCAAATGATGAGTAGAATTTTTGGCAAGCTTTTAGTTTTAAAAATGAATCCAGCCATCGACTGGTGTGTTTTAATTGCTGTAATTTGAATAATTAATTCTATGTTTAGAAAATGAGTTCAAGGTGGTGTGTGATTAACCATGCTTAATGAAGTCATTACCTGATTAAAAAGCATTTCATGTCCATGACTGATTATATCCAGATGCTAATCAATTTGATTTAAATTGTCTATATATATTTGCATTTGTTACAGTTTTGTGTTGTACCTATTATGATGAAAATTACATTGATATTCTATTACGGGTTATTGCTTATACTTTTGTACTTATCTTTCCTAGAAGTACAGTATAGGTAATAGTGTTTCAACTCCAATAGAAAAAACATCTGCAGTGAATGTTCTTGGCTTAGGAAATGATTTCATTTTGGAAAGTAGAGCCTTTAATAAAAGGGACTAGTTCAATTAAGAAGATGGTTATTTAGTGATAAATCAGATGGCTGAATTTCTAAAGGACTTTCTTATATATCAACTCTAGCTCAAGTCTTCACAGGTATAGCATATCAAACTTCCCATGTGGCCTTGAGAAAATGAATGATTCTAAAGAAAAGAAGTTTTTGAAGTATTTTTAATAATAAAACTCAAGAGTGAGAGGAGATTTTTTTCAGAGGACAGGCACCAGCTATTTTTCTTCTACACTGAACACAGAACAAGAGAAAAAATAATTAAACTAAGGAATGAGGTATTTTGGGTCTTAGGGTTGGTTTGAAAGTATAAGCTAACTCTGCTATTTGCTAAAATGCATTATGAAGGTAAGAATATGATACTTTTTGTAGAGAATTTTAAATGCCGCCTCATTTCTCATGTGGTTTAGTTATGTTACATGACTTTCTACTTGAAGCAGTCAATAACTTTTCAAGGTTGCTTCTTCAGCATGCAATCTTATAGTGCTATGGGACAAAATTTTCATATTTTTAGTGCAAAAGGCAGGCTTAAAATAAAACAGGCCGTGGTTTATACTGTGGACGCAGCCCTGATGACTATGATCTTTGATCTTTGATCTACAAAAAATAAATACCTACATACACAAACATGCATACATGTATGAATCAGTTATCTTCAACTATACTTTAAAAAAAAATATGTTCCATTCTGCAGGTTTTAACATCTGAGGATAACAGGTTTTTCAACTGTTCTTAGTAAATTGCTGCCACTGGTTGATGAACAAAAACCATACATATATGTCTACAAGAAACATGCTTAGATTTGTTGTATAATGCATGTGAACATTTTGAAAATGTATAGGTAGATCAGGTTTCTCAACCTTGGCACTACTGACATTTTGGGCTGGATAATTCTTTGTTGTGGGGAGCTGTGCTGTGAATTCTAGGCTGTTTAGAAACATCCCTGGCCTCTACCCACTAGATTCCAGTAGCATCCCCCCCACCTAAGTCAAAAACCAGTGTGTACATTGTCAAATGTTCCTTGGAGGGGAGAGAGTGGTGATGGTGTTGTTGGTCGTGGTGGCAAACCATTGAGGGAGATAATGACTGCTACATATCAGCACAGGTTTTTGTTCACATTGATAAACATTAATTTATTATACACAGTTATTGTATCATAATTAATAGAGAGGAGTAAAGCTAACATAGTCTCTGGCATATAAGATCCCCTGAGAAATACTTTTATAAAAGTGAATAAATGGATACATGAATTAATTATCGTTAAAATTCATAAATGAAGAGAAGGAAAATAGAAATTGCAGTGAATACCACTAATTTTGTCTTAATTTGTTAGAGCAGTGATAGACAACTTATACACCCTACTGGGTCTTAAAAAAATCAGAATGAAACTCTTGGAATTATTAATGTTATATTTCATAAAAACACAAGATGTTGATTTTTGTCCTTTGATATTACATAGCAGAAGATTTTTATTAAAAACATTTTAAAGTAATACATGTGTGTTTAAAAATATAGACAGAAACTCTGGACTCAGTAACTGATATCATACATAAATGTATGATATTGACTCATCTTTAGATTACAACAGGAAAATACATATTATGTCTTACTTCAAAATACTATTTATCTGACACACTAATTTAAACTAAATACATTCTAAAATAAGTTTTTCTAAGAAATAGGTGGTAAATTTTATATCCTAAAAATCATGCTTTTAATACTTAGTATGTAATCCCTTGGTTCCTCACTTAATGACTATAAAAATTAAATGATTGTAAGTTAACATAATACAGTGTATAATCATTAATATTCAATGATGACCTTAGTACAGATTAAATTATGTTCACTCTACTTTTTTTTTTTTTTTAATTTTTATTTATTTATTTTTATTTATGGCTGTGTCGGGTCTTCGTTTCTGTGCGAGGGCTTTCTCTAGTTGTGGCAAGCGGGGGCCACTCTTCATCGCGGTGCGCGGGCCTCTCACCATCGCGGCCTCTCTTGTTGCGGAGCACGGGCTCCAGACGCGCAGGCTCAGTAGCCATGGCTCACAGGCCCAGTCGCTCCGCGGCATGTGGGATCCTCCCAGACCAGGGCTTGAACCTGTGTCCCCTGCACCGGCAGGCAGACTCCCAACCACTGCGCAACCAGGGAAGCCCTCTACTTTTTTTTTTAATGAAGTATAGTTGATGTGTACAATATAGTGATTTACAATCTGTAAAGGTTATACTTCATTTATAGTTATTATAAAATATTGGTTATATTCCCTATGTGGTAAAATATACCCTTGCAGCTTATTTTTTGTGTGATAGCTTGTACCTCTTAATTCCCTACCCCTAAATTACCCCTCCTCCTTCCCTCTCCCCACTGCTAACCACTAGTTTGTTCTCTGTATCTGTGAGTCTGTTTCTGTTTTGTTATATTCACTAGTTTGTTGTATTTTTTAAATTCCACATATAAGTGATACCATATAGTATTTGTCTTTCTCTGTCTGACTTATTTCACTTAGCACAATAATCTCCAAGTCCATCCATATTGCTGCAAATGGCAATATTTCATTCTTTTTAATGGCTAAGTAGTATTCCATTGTATATGCATACCACATCTTCTTTATCCATTCATCTGTTGAGGGACATTTAGGTTGCTTCCATATCTTGGCAACTGTAAATAATGCTGCTATTAACATTGGGGTGCAAGTATCTTTTCAAATTAGTGCTTTCGGGTTTTTTGGATATATACCCAGGAGTGGAATTGCTGGGTCATTTGGTAGTTTTATTTTTAGTTGTCTGAGAAACCTCCATACAGTTTTCCACTGTGGCTACATCAGTTTACATTCTTACCAACAGTGTTGGAGGGTTCCCTTTTCTCCACATCCTCATCAACGTTTGTTATTTGTGTTACACTCTACCCTTTATAAGAAAAAAGAAAAATGTATAAAATATGGGAAAAATATCTTTTTTTCCAAAGGACCTGAAAAAGAAGGAAAATGTGGCTTTTTAGAAAATGTAAGATTCCAGCAAGTACATATTTATACAATTATCTATTCATCAATCCATAATACTTATTCATTCATCAATCTATCATCCAACAGCAACAACAAACAAATAGAAACAAGTGAAGTAATCACATATAACAATTAATTAATACTTCTTATGCACCATGCACCGATCCATTCATTTTATGTGTATTTATTTATGTAATAATCACAAAAAATCTATTAAGAAAATATTATTATCTCCATTTTACGGACGAAGTATCCAAAGGACAGAGAGTTTAATTAACTTGCACAAGACCACATAGCCATTGAATGGTGATTCATCCAACTGTTTCTGCCTTCATCTATCTATCTATCTATCTATCTATCTATCTATCTATCTATCTATCTTCATCTTACTAGATAATCTATGTATCCATCTTCCACCATCTCTTAGTCAATATATCATTCTAAAATTATTTGAAGTATCTAAGTAAATTCAACTAGTGTGGTATCCTTTCCAGAAATGGTGGACAAATGCATAGTGTTATGTTTTTCACACTGAGTGATACAAAATACATGAGCCCATAGATGTGAGTATATTGATTGTATTTATATTTTTAATCAGTATAATCTTTATCACATAATCATTTAACAATGTGTCTTTTTTAATATATAATTTTAAGGAATTTTAATTAACAGCTTAAATGATATTGAAAAGATTTCTTTATAATATCAGACAAAAAATATTTGCATATTGTGTTTAAGATGATAGTAATGTCTTTAAGAATTCTGACTGTCCTCTAGTAGTATGCAAATTAACTATGGGGAAGTGAGTTGATATTTGTTAGCCAATAGGATACTGTTTGATTCATTTGTGTGTACTTAATAACCTATTTAGAAATTCAGGTTAATATCTGTGTTACATTACAAAAATGGTGATAATTCATTGCTGCCCAGTCACCAAGATGTGGAATCTATTTCCTGTTAAATTTTGGAAGTGGTTTTATTATAATTCTAAGCCAAACTTCAAGAAGGCTTGTGAGATTATTCTCGTGCTCAGGGAACCCTACAACATCCTCTTGGACAAACATGAGCTAGACTGAAGTAAAATGATAGGCCACATGGAGAGAGGCGCTAGTCATCCTGGCTGTCGCCACTGTCCCATTCGAGGCCATCCTCCGTAGACTCACCCTCATGATAAGATCAGTCAAGCCCAGGTGACCTTGCACAGATTTCCAGTACAGATTCATGAGCTAAATAAATATTATTTTAAGATACTACATTTTGGAATGGTTTATTATACTTCAAAAGCTGAGAATACAGTGTTCTAAATATCAAATCATAACAAAATTAAAAGTATGTATTATTTCCTTGACCAATGATTATTGTATTTTTAATTGACTGAAACCCTTAGATAAAAAATAATTGAACTTCTCAGGAATGTGTCACTTATTGATAGCTAAGCAATCTCAGTAGGGTTCGACACCAATCATTACTTTCACAGAATTACAATTCTCAACAAACCACATAACTCTAGTACAACTAAAAAATAATTGCCTATCAAAACAGAAGTACATTAGTTCCTTTAGAATTAATAAATACAAATAGATATGGACACACATCACTGAAATATAGTCTATAGTTATTAACCATTATTTTCAAATATAGCAGGGGTCTATGAGTATTGAAATGTTTGATTGTTATCAGTGTTGTTTTGCAAACCTCTGCAGTCTTATTTTCTAGATAGAATGACTATTGAGTGATGTAGCTCTGTAGCCCAAATATTTTCTGCTCCATCTAAAATAATCAAATCATTTCTCTATGTACCCATTAACAAATATTTAAAAAGCTAAGTAAATAGTATATTGCTAAGTATATTTAGCAAGTAAAACAGGCTGAAGATCATTTGGAAATTATGTGTCTACACATCAGTGAAAGGTATATTATTCTTCATACATATAAATTCATTCTTGAGACTATAGCAATATATTGTTATAATCAAGACATTTTAAAATCCAAGAATATAATTTCTCTATAAAATTTGAAATAGACTTGTTACTAATATATTAGCACAGTATACGTTATTTTCTTTTATCACTGATTCCTCATATAATGCGTTGAGTCTCAAACTCTGGTGAAAGTATAACAGAAACTAACTGCATAAGATATTTAGAAGGCAATAAAAAACAAGACTTTGATTCATTCAGCTTAAGAAAAAACAATGAATTAAGGCAATGAAAAGCACTACGTATTTAAAGTACATGCTTGCTAAAGTGCAGCAAGGAAAAATATTATTAAATAATATCCACACAATAATAAGTAATGAAAGAAATAATAAAGTCCTAAGAATTAAATTGAAAACCTATATACTTGTGAAGTAAAAAATATTCTGTTTTTTTAATTAATAAACTTTAGTTTTAAGAGCAGTTTTAGGTTCATAGTAACAATGAGCAGAAAGTACAAAGAGTTACAACCTTCTGTCCCCACATTTGCAAATCCTTCCCCATTATCAACATGCCCGACCAGAGTGGTCTATTTGTTACAACGGATGAACCTACACTGACACATCTTTAGCCCCCAAAGTTCATAGTTTACATTAGGCTTCACTCGTTGTATTATGCACTCTATGGGTTTTGACAAATGTATAATGACATATATCCACAACTGTAGAATCATAAAGAATGGTTTTACTGCCCTAAAATTCCTTTGTGCTCTGCCCATTCACCCTCTCCTCCCTCCCAATCCATGGCAACAACTGAGGTTTTTAATGTCTCCACAGTTGTACTTTTTCCAGAATATCATATAGTTGGAATCATCAGTACACAGCCTTTTCAGGTTGGTTCCTTTCACTTAGTAATGTGCATCTAAGTTTCCTCCATGTTTTTTCATGGCTTGATAGTTCATTTCTTTCTAGAGTAAATAATTTTCCATTGGTTGGATGTACCACAGTTTATTTATCCTCTCATGGACTGCAGAACATCTTAGTTGCTTCCAAGTTATGGCAATTATGAAAAAAACTGCTGTAAACTTCCCTGTGCACGTTTTTATGTGAACATAACTTTTCAGTTTATTTAGGTAAATATTAAGGAGCATGGCTGATGGATCCTATGTATGCTTAGTTTTGTAAGAAACTTCCAGTCTTTCAAAGTGACTGTACTATGTTGCGTTTCCACCAGCAATGAATGAGAGTTCCTGTTATTCTATACCCTCACCAGCATTTGATGTTGTTTGTTTTGAATATTGGCCATTCTAATAGGTATATAGTCGGAAAATATTCTTTAACTAACTGACTATCAATAATTTAATCAGTATTTGATAGTTAAAATTATAGTAAGAGTAGTCCTCTAGATAATTTTTACAATATACATGAAAAAGAAAATATCGGCTTGGCCAAAAAGTTCGTTCGGGTTTTTCCTGTAACATCTTACTGAAAACCTGAACGAACTTTTTGGCGAACCCAGTATAAGTATTGTGACCCAAATTCTGTTCTTTTAAGTACTAAAATCAAAATCTCTTAAGTTGTAACTATCAGATACAAGCCCAGAATCGCTGTGTGTTATTCATTGCATCTCTAATTCTGATGTGTTTTTGCTTCTATATTCTGCATTTTTAGAGCGACTTTGTAAAATTAACTACCAATAGTATGTTCTGTCTACACTTGAAGAAAAGGGAAAGGAAAACTAAATAAGCTACATAGAGATTTAAAAAAATATTTAGTTGGCACAAGGCAGGAAATGTGCGTGTAAGACAGGAGACTATAGGTGTTTATTACTTTCCTCTTCTAATCACTGTTATGTTTCTCTGCCCTCAAGAGATAGGGATTTCAACTTAGATATGAGATAAAACTTCATTCCCAAGAGATCTGGTAAACCCTTGGTAAACCTTTTAGTATATTGCTGTAGTGGTCTTTTATTAAATTTTAACGCTTGTTATGATAGTAGAAGATGACACTAAAAGAGAATCCTCTTTTTATCATTCATATTCCTCTTCTTTCCCCTTCATTTTCACCCCTTATCATCTATTTCCCAACATGCCAGGTAACAGTCTTGGGCATCCATGATATTGTCTTCCATATAGCACCTTATGGGAAACACCTCAGCTATAATGAATTTGGTACCAGTCCTCTAATTGCATCCCTTACAGCCTCCTGGCTATCTGGCTAGACCTTAACGTCTACCACACACTGATGCTGCGGTTCACCATAAGCCACTTCTCAGAGAAACAGGATGAGATATACCACCTGAAGTTCTGTCTTTTGAAAGAAAGTTTTGAATTGATTATACAATCTTCCAATACAACCTCTTTGTAGACATTTTAAATCAGAGTAGACCATTTGATTAAATTTTTCATTTTATTTCTGTCATCCATAAGACTCAGATTTCTTTCTTCTCAGTCATATGATCTTGGAGAACTCTCCATGTGGCCAGAGGCATACGTTATGGGAGAGAGCTTAGATGTTAGTATGGCCAGAGAGGGCATGCTAAGAGTGAATGCAATTTGTTTACTAAATGAGTGTGGTTTCAGAACTAGCTCATGTCTGGTCTCATACATTTCTCTTTATTTTAATTATGGGTTACTGCTGGGCATGCTCAATATTTAGGCTGGATAGATATCATCATGTACGTTATGGGCAGCTTACTTTAGATGGTCACTTGGAGTCCCTGGTCCAGAAGTCTGCCTCTGCCCATGCCCAGTATGTAGCCAAGAGCCATTTCTCAAAAGACAATAGTTGCTGAAGAATCATCACTTTGCTACAAGAGCCAAGGGTCCTCTGCTGTGATTCCCATTGTCTCGTACAGCACAAGATCTGCTATAGATTCTTGTATCATCATTGTATCAGTTGAATCGTAAGGATGTAAAGGTAGAGCTGCTTTTACTGCAGTCAGAATGACATAGAAATTCTTCTCTTTTTCCAAACCCGACTATAAACTGGAAGTAAATCAGATGCATATCTATCTATCCCTCTCTCTCTCTATATATATATAACATTATCTCCAAAGTTTAAAAAAAGCCCAAAGAGTCAATTCTTTTCTCCTTTACTAGTAGTGGGTATGCAAAGTGTAATGGATATTCTGACATGTTCCAGACCACTGGATCCCCAGAGACTTAACTGAGATAATAGGCTCCTATCATATGACTTATCTTCCACCTTTTGATTGCAGGTGTCTCAGGATATCTGCTACTTCTTTTTCTCTCAGTTATGTTAGGATGATGTCATTGGTTTAAAGGATTGAGTAACAGTCAAGGTTTCTCTGGACTAAATTGTAGCACAGATCAAGAATTGATGTAGCCTTGGTACAAAACGATGAAGGTCTAATTCTCTTTCATAAAAGAAGGTGAAATAAAGACTTTTTCACACAAGTCATAGAAGAGAGAATTCATTACCAGCAGATGACCTACAAGAAATAACAAAGAAAGTTTATCAAATAGAAGAAATATACATGAGCGAAACTTGTACAGACGTGCAAAACAAAGACGACAAACTCTAGAAATGATTAAAGTGAAGTAAATGTAAAAGACTTTTCAAAATTATTTTTCATCTATTTGAAATATATTAGACTGTCTAAAGCAAAAATAATAGCAAGTTATTGTGAGTGCATATAATATATAATAACAAAACACATGACAGCAATAGCACAGGAGATAGGAGGAAGCAATAATTTTGATAAGTGCAACATACTCAGAGAATTCAATTCAATATAAAACTGCGTTCTTTTCTTTTTGTTCATATACTTTCAGAATTTTTTCCTAGATAGAATGCATAAATTATAATCCTTTTATAAATTAACAAATCCCTGAAATTGTTTTACAGTATATCTCTCTTTCTGGGTTGACTTTGTTAGTATCATCTGGGAGTGTGCTGGCATCTGGCTTAAGTTATTATTTTAGGAGGCACTTCACAGTAACTCCTTCAGGTGAGAGAGCCTCCGTCTGGCCAGAGAAGTGAGGATAGGTTGCTTTGGTCACCAAAAGGGACTCAGTGGGTATCGTGCTTCTGGTACTTAGTTTCCAAATCCTCCTCTAAATCTCTATTCTAGTTCTCAGAATTCTCTTTCCTGAAAGGTACTAGATTATACATAAAAATCTTGGTAACTCTGAATTCAATTTACACTGTAAATCCACAGAATAAAAATTTACATGAATTCTTACTTCCCTTAGTCTTGAGGCTCTGTCAGTTTATTTTAGCACGTAATAAGGAGCCTTCATACTGTATTCCAGATATCCATTACTTCCTAACAAACACCTCCAAGTTCATTGGCATGGGACAGTAGCTATTCATTATTGCTCACTAGCCTGAAATTTGCGGAGGACTCAACAGGGATGTTGTGCTAGTTGCCTATAGTTGTAACAAATTGCTAAAAACTACATGGCTTAAAGAGATGCAAATTTTCTCACAGCTTAGTTTCCCTGAGCTAAAGACAATGTGCCAGATCAGCATGGCTGGTTTCTTCTGGAGATTCTGCAGGGAGAAATTGTCTCCTTGCTTTTTAAGCTTTCAGTGGCCACCTGTATTCATTGGCTCATGACCCCTTTCTCTTATCACTCCAGCCTCCTACTTCCACTGTGACATCTCCTAATATTATGTCTTTGACCCTTTTTGCCTCCCTCTTTAAGGATCCTTGGATTACGTTTAGGGTCCACCCAGATAATTCAGGATAATCTTTCCCTCCCAAGATCTTTGACTGAGTCACACTTGCAAAGTCCCTTGCGTCATATAACGTGTCATTCACAGGTTCCAGGGATTAGAATGTGGATATCTTTGAGCCTACCACTGATGGCATGTCTCTGTCCCACAAGATGTTGGCTGAAGCTGTATCTAGGGCAGAAGGATCCAATGATCCAAGGATCCAAGATGGCTTCACTCATGTTTCTGAAGCCTCAACCGGAGTGGCTATTATTGCTGGGGACTGACTGAACCTCTCTGTCTCTGAATTCTGTCATCATTCAAAGGTCTGACTCATGCTTTTTTCCATGGAGCTGAATCTCAAAAGAGTGAAAGAGGAAGCTACTATGCCCTTTTAAGCCCAAACCTTATAAGGCACAGTATCACTTTCAGTTCATTCTATTGGTCAAAGCCAGTTACAAGACCAATCTAGATTCAAGGAGGAAAAATAAAAGAAACAACTCCGCCTCTTTATGAATGAAGTGGCATGAGCATACAAAGACGAGAGGAATCACTGGTGTCCATCTTTGCAATCTACCACACTCTGAACTAAGAATTTAGGAATTTGATCTTAACATTTTTTTCCTTTTAATTTTTTAGTCCCATTACAAGGAGTCTTATCACCCTACAGCCTTGAATTCATCATACCCATTGTTCTGTCTTAGAAAACCTATGTCTCATTAGACCCAAAGCCTTTCTTTCAATGACTACTTGTTTCTATGGGATTACAGATGGGTCTTTAGTTAACTAAAGTATCACTGTGTAACATGTGGTTGATACCCCATCCTGGAATACTAATGGAGTTTTCACTGTCTTCAGACCCATCTAGGCTCCAAACTAATTGTATATTTTCCCCATTTCCCTAAGGATTTGTTATCTGTCATCCATTTTCCGGCACTAATTTCAATATTAAAGTTCTTATAAATAGAAATTGACTCTGATTCACATAAGCAGAAAAGCAATTTATTGGAAGCATGACAGGCATTTTGAAGACTTAGAAGGAAGCCTGGAAACAAAGAAACCAAGGGCATCTTGGTAGCAGAGAGCATAATCAGTGATTCTTTCAGGAACCCAGTTGGTGAGGTTGATACCCCTGGCATCACAGCCATTGCATTCCTACGACTGTAGTTGATGGACTCTGGACTCTGCTACCATTTTCCATGAAAAGTCCTTAGCTGTTTCTATATCTTTGCATCTTTCCCTTCAGATATAAGGAAATATCTGATTAAGCCCAGGTTATGTTCTAAGATGGTTTCCAAAAAGAGACAATGTCTCATTTTCTGGATATGTAGTGGGTAGTGTGGTATTGCCTTGCTCTAAGAATCATACTCTGTGTATTAACCCACAAATAAGATTGGGCTTCAGTTGCTAAATAGTTTAAAAAATGGACTAAATCTTGGAACTGCTTATTGTAAAATTAATTTTTTTAAAATCCAACATCAGGGAATTCCCTGGCGGTCCAGTGGTTAGGACTCTGCACTTCCACTGCAGTGGGCACGGGTTCGATCCCTGGTCGGCGAACTAAGATCCCATCCCACAAGCCATGTGGTGTGGCCAAAAAAAAAAAAAAAAAGTTCATTTAAAAAAAATCTAACATCAGGACATAAAGAGTAAGGCTTCAGGAGAAAGAACATGGAATTAAGAAATTAAGCGATAAATCAGATAAGGGAAAATGGTCAGAGCAAAGACAATAGTTCAATAACTAAAAGAAAAGATTTTAGGATATCTCCTAAGAATTAAGTTGATCAACATTTGGACAATAAAAATAATAGTAGCTAACATTTATTGAATAGTTACTGAGCACAGGCACATTAGTCCTTAATGTGCTTTTACTTCTCATTTTAAGTTCTCATAACTCCCAGTGTGTGTTATTATGTTTAAGCAATGCTCAACTAAAATCCCATTTTAGAGATGAGAAGACTGAGGCACAAATAAGTAGAGTTGCCCATTTTCACAAAGCTAAACGGGATGGAGCTGGGATTCAGATTCAAGCAGGGTGTCTCCAAGTGTCTTCAGTGTCTCCAAGTGTCTTCATACTTGACCACTTGCTTTATACTGCCTCACCTGAATAGGGAAACGGTCAACTGTTCTGACTTGTTATAATTATCACCATCTTCCTCCCCTAAACTCTTCATCATCGTCTCTAACTTTAGAATACACACACACAGACACACACACACACAGACATACACTTTACTCAAGCGTTCCTCTGTATATGGTTTATAAAATTCGTTTCTTCTTGGTGGAATTCTGTCTCTTTTTATGAGCCCCAACTACCACCTACTCCCTTATAAAAATTCAAAACATGAATCAAAATGCAATGGGAGGAAAGGCATCTGCCTCATTATTCTATATGATATTTCAAGCCATCAAAAGGTTATAAGCTTTTTTTTTCTCTATTTAATTGTAAGCTGCCAGTCCAACATAAATAACCTTAGAGTTCTAAAGATAGGTTTCTTGGGAAATATTAGTGATTTATCTAATTCCATAAATTAAAGAAGATTATTTACTAAGTACAAGCCATAATCAAACAGATATCACATTTGATGCATTATTATTATAAACATTTCTAATTTACAAAGACATTTCCTGATTGACTCTTGATAGAAAACCTGATACTAGAAATTGGCAGAAAATTTGTTTTTCTTTTTGAATCCCTTTAGATGTCCCTTTAGTTTTGTTCCAAAGAAATCTGTATTTTTATGAATCCTTGGAATATGTTGAAAGTAAAATTCTATTAATATCTAAATGCTTTTAGAATATAAACCTTTAAAAGAAGTAATGCACATTGCAGGTCTTTAAATAAATACAATTTGCTTCAGAAAAAGCACCTTGAGTAATATGGAGTTCTAAACATGGAAAATAGTCATCAGAGTCCCTTAAGATAAAATTACAAGAGCAAAATTTGAAATGTGTACTTCAAGAACTTCAATGAATTTATCTAAAGCTGCAGAAGTATTTTCAGTAGATTTTCTAAAATGTATTAAATTACATTTGCATATGGATACAATTTAAACAAATACTTCACTCAATCTCTCTTTATCCTTAGTGAATTACAAAATAACAGGAAATGCTAAAAGATGTTTTACCTTTCTCTAAGCAGAATTTGATTATCAAAGTGTACTTCATTGAACTGATTTGTTTATAGCACATAATTCTGTAAAATGTGTGCATATATTTTTAAATTTAGATACATGTTCAGCTGACCTAATACTTATAATTTAAAAGGTATTATAGAAAATTTCAATTTAGAAGCTATTGATTTAAAAATCATGATATCATAGATTCTTAGATTTATAAGGGACTTTGAAATCTATTTTAGTATCTACTAACTCAATCATTAGAAAGCTCAAAGCTCATGTTTTAATTCATGCTTTGGTAAGTGTTTAATGACAGTATTGTCTAATTCCTTGTTTTTCAGGCTAATCACTTTTAGTTCTCTCAACTATTATATGGTATTGTGTAATTAAATAATAGTCTAGGTATAATTATTTTAAGGTATAATTAAAGCACATCTTTTTCAGCTTCTGGAGGCTGCCTGCATTCCTTGATTAGTGGTACCTTCCTTTCATCATTCCAGTTTCCTGATTCAGCATCACATCTCCTCCTATTCACTTCAATCCTCTTACCTCCCTTTTACAATGACCCTTGTGATTACATTGGATCCACCCAGATAATACAGGATACACTTCCATCTCAAAATCCTTAACATTTGCAAAGTTTCTTTTTACCATGTAAGGTAACATTCACAGGTTAAGGGGATTAAGATGTAGACATCTTTGCAAGGGAATGAGGCGAGAGTGGCATAATTCAGTCACCACAGTGCCTAATATGAACCTGCAATAGTTAAGAAGCTGAGGATACAGTTTTAAACACACATTTGAATATATGTTCGTGAGTCTTACATTCTAGAGTATAAAAAAAATCTAGGTAGAAGTCACAGCATAATGACTGAATTTAGAACTCTGAAATATTTTGTTTGATGTAGGAAGCTTCTAAGATGGCTCCAAAAGATCCCCTCCTCCTTATATTCATGGCTTTGTGTAATCTCCTCCAACTGTATGTGAGCCAGACCTAGAGACTTACTTGCTAAGAAAAGGATATAGCAGCAGTGATAGAATATTACTTTCTGATTATGTTACAAAAGGACTGTGGCTTTCAACTTGCTACCTATTTTCACTCACTCACTAATTTGCTCTAAGGGAAGCAAGCCAACATGTTGTGCACTTCCCCACAAAGAGGCCCATATGGCAAGAAACTGAGGGAAGCTTCTGGCCAACAGTCAGTGAGGAACAAAGGGCCTTCATCCCACAACGTGGGAAGAACTAAATCTTGTCAACAGTCGCATGAGTGAGTTTATAAGGCTCCTCCCCCAATTGCAGCCTTGTGAGGGACCTTGAGCCAGAGACACCCAGCTAAGCCGCACCCAGATACCTAAGTCACAGAAATGGTGAGATAATAAAAGTTTGGTGTTTTAAGTCACTAAGTCCTAGGGTCATTTGTTACAAAACAGTAGATATGCAATTTTTATTTAAACTTGAATTTGAATGCCATTGAGAAGGGCAAGTATTCTCTAAATGACACATAGTTTATACCCACCCATTGTCTGACAATATAACATACATAATAAATACATATTAAATAACAATTATCCAATTTCCTTTAATGTATTTATTTTATTTTTTTATGTGTTAATTTTTATTTTTAAAAATTTTTATTGAAATATAGTTGATTTACAATGTTGTTAGTTTCAGATATACAGCAAAGTGATTCAGTTATACATATATATAAATATATATATTCTTTTTTTACATTATCTTCCATTATAGGTTATTATAAGATATTGAGTATAGTTCCCTGTGATATAGAGTAGGTTCTTTAAATGTGTTTTAACAAGATTAATTAAATTATTTAAAAACAATGTCACAATAAATACAATAAAGTAAAAAATAAATGTCCTGTGATAGCAAATAACGGGGAAACCTGAATTAAGTATAAATAACAGAGAAGGTCTCTCTGTGGATACCCTTTTAAAGGAACAAGAAAAGAAAGAACAATGCCAGCAAAGAGCAGAAAGAGTGTTCCAGACAGAGTAAATGATCATGCATAGAGGCCTTAAAGTGGGAATGAGCGTGGTCTCAGATACTAAAACAAAGTCAAAACAAAGCAAAAATGCTTTCCATTTGGTTCTGGATATCATTGGGTAATAATGGACAAGTCATAGAAGAGAAAAGTGAAGAAGGAGCATTAATCTAAATACACGGCTTGGAACATCATGATAAAAAATAAATTTTAAATTCAGTACAATGGGATTTTCCAAAGAGAATAATCGAAGATAAAATATCAGCTTCAAATTGTTGGAATGGATGGCCAATTTTATGTATCAACTTCATCGAGTCACAGGGTACCCAGATATTTGGGCTAAACATTATTCTGGGTGTGTCTGTGAGTGTGTTTCTGGATGAGATTAACATTTGAATCAGTAGACTGAGTAAAGCTGATTGCCCTCCCCAACATGGATGGACCTCATCCAATTCATTGATGGCCTGAATAGAACAAAAAGGTAGAGGAAGGGAGAGTTTGCTTCCTGTATCTTTGAGCTAGAACATTGTTCTTCTCCTGCCTTCAGACTTGGACTTAGATTTGAACTTACACCATCATCTCTTCTATTTCTCAGGCCTTCAGATTTAGACTTGAACCACACCACTAGTTCTCCTGAATCCCCACCTTGCTTACTGCTGAGCTCGGGACTTCTCAGTGTCCACAATTTCGGGAGCTAATTCTTTATATATATATCCTATTGATTTTGTTTCTCTGGAGAACCTAACACAGTGGATGTTGTCCCGTTTATTTAAAGATTATGTGAGAGGAAATGAGTTCTAAAGAGGGGGGTGGAGGTAGAATTCAGAGTCCAGCTCTGATTTGATTTGAAACATCCAATTGCAGATGTCAAGGAGGAATTTTGTTAGCAGAGATCAGGTTCTTTTATTCATTAATTATCTAACAAATATTCATCTTGTGCCAAAGATGTGACATCTCACATAGGTCTGAGAAGTGTAGATCAGAAAGCCAAAACCATATAATCGTATATCAGTTAGATATGTTATCTGGGTAAGTAACAAAATGCCTGACAAATAGTGACTTAAATAGTGGAGTTAATTTTTCTCATATAGCAGGAATTCTGAAGGTAAAGGCTTGCTATGGTAAGGTAAAGGTAAAAGCATTGGTTCATGGACTCAACAATGTTGGGAATTTGTGCGTCTGTGTGTGTGTGTGTGTGTGTGTGTGTGTGTGTGTTTTATCTTCCCCTCATAGTTTTAAGTTCACTATGGCAACTCTAACCATTATGTTCAAACGTGGGAAAACAGGGAGCAGCATGGAGTGAAGTCCTTTTGGCACATACCACCCTCTTATGAGAGATCCAAAATCATTCCCAAAAGCCCTGCAAAGTTTTCCTTTCTTCTCATTGGTGAATAATCAACCATAACTTCACCTCTAGACCAAGTGCTGGATCTACTGTCTCATAGATCTAGGGATTTTGATTTGATATGTGAAAAGAAAAAAAATCCTATTTCTAAAAAACAAGAAGGAAATGACTTCAGAGTAGGCATCTAATAGAACTCCAGATTAATACAGAAACAGATTCAAGGCCAGGAAGATGAATTTGTTTGATTTTAATCAAATTATGGCAAACATTTTCACATTAACAATTGATTTATGAATAAGCATGTGACCAAATTCTGGCCAGTAAAACATGAGAAGTGTTTCTGAAAGCTTCTGTTAATGTTATCTTTCCTGTTACACAGAGACATCAGGAAAAACATTTTTATCCAGCTTTCCTTCTTGCTTTCAGCACAGGATGTTATCGTGTAAGAATAGAATATTTCAAGATGCGGCAGCCACTTTGAAACCATGAGATAAAGACCAAAACAATATCAGTTACAACATAGCTTCCTGACTTGATTAATTCCCTCAACTAATCCTCTATTATTTAAACTAATACAGCTTGGGGACTCTGTTATTTGTAGCTGAAAGGACCATATATAATAAAGATTTCATTTAAATCCATAGAAATAAAGGTGTTTAATGCAAAGGGAGAAGCTGCAAAGAGAGGAGAAAAAAAGACTCATTACTGAGGGTGGTAACATTTAGGGGTGGATAGATGGAAAATGTGCTGAGGAGACAGAGAAGTGGTGAAAGGAAACCCAAAGGAGTAGTGTATTCTGGAAACTGAAAGGATGTTTCACAAAGGAAGACACTGAACAGTGTGGAATGCTGCTGAAAGTCTAAACATATTGAAAACAGTAATTTTGAAATAAATTTGGCAATATGGAGGACTTTGTAAACCTCGAAGGAGGTATCTTTGATAACTGGGAGAAAGAAACTTTATTAGAGCACACAAGGTTTGTGCAAGTGTGACTGTAACGTTTAGGAGGAAATCTGTCAGAGTGCTTGGCCGTGAAGTAATATCGATGAAAGGAGTAAATGAGCATGCTTTGATGTTGTAAAGGAGCATGCTTTGTTGTTGCAGTCGTCATCTAGTGGAGTGTACTAAAGGAAAATTGCATGGTGATGAGGTTATAAGCAATGGAGAAGGAGTATTGATGATACTGGAGAAAGGAGAAAACACAGGAGAAGTACTCTTGAGGAGACGGTCTCTGGAGCGCAGGAGAAGAGATTAGCTTCTCATTGAGGAGGAGTCATTTTCTCTATTGTGACAAGGAGAAGATGTGATGATGAGGCAAAAAAATTTCTTAGTTGCTTTGTGAGAGGGCGAGGCAACTATTAACCTCTGGTCCATTTTTCTCAGAGAAGAATCATACCTCTACCAATTCAGATGTTAACCTAATTAGGACACATCCTCGAAAACACACCCAACAATAATGATTAACCAAATATCTGGACACCTCATGGTCCAGTCAAGTTGACACGTAAAATTTACAATCATAGTCATCGTGGAAGAGTGATGGAAGCCTGTGGAGAGTGTGTGAGGAATCAGAGTTTGCTTAGGCTCAGCTAAAATGTCTGAACACTCTCTTGTGAATGAATTTCAGGCCAGCAATTCCTAATCGTATACTGTACAATTAATTCTTTGAATTAAAGGCAACATTTCTGATTTATTCTCATTGCATTATCTCAGTTTTACACAAGAATACCTTTCTTCAGATTATGTTAATTGTATTTTTAAATTGCTGATGTTATTTCTCCCTTCTGGCATCTTGGATCTGTAATTCTGGTGAACATGTCTTTTCCATGGGCTTGGCATTCAGCATGGGTCAGCACTGGGCCCAGGGCAGAGGTCAGGAGTACTCTATGGAACATCAGGATCCTTAGCAGTAGGAATAATTGGCAGGTATTTAAAAAATATTTTTAGAATAATTCTTACCGTAGATCTCAAAATTGAATCAGATTCATGATTTCAGAAAAATCTAAATCTTAATAAATTTTTACCAAGTCTGATTTTAAAGGTGGGAATTCCCTAAAATTTTATTTAAATATAATTTAAATACAGACATTCTATTATTTATAGGCAACATAAATCTGGTTTCTATATTTAAATGGTGATCTGCTCATGTTCAATGTTTTTTTGTTTATTTTGTTCTATTTCATAGCAATCTAGTATGCCTTAGTCTATTTTCGGGGGGAAAATATATATGCTTTTAAATCTATTCATATTTCCTGATGCCTTTCTAGAATTGACCTGGAAACCAAGAATGTGGACTCTGGAGTGAATCTACTTGGGTTTTAATTCTGGCTCTGATATTTATTAACTATGTGATCTTTGAAAATCTATTGTGTCCTCTCTACATGAAAGGATAGTGTCTTAGTTCAGGCTGGTATAACAAAGTATAACAGACTGCATACCTACAGTGAGAAATTTACTTCTCACTGTTCTGTAGGCTGGAAGTTCGAGTGAGATCTCGGTGCCAGGTGGTCGGGTTCTGGCAAGAGCCCTCACCTGAGTTGCAGATTGCTGTCTTCTTGTGTCCTATAATGGTGGAAGGAGAGTGAGCTAGCTCTCTGGGCTCTTCTTATGAGGGCACTAATCGCATTTATGGGTTCCACTCTCATGACCTAATTACTGCCCAAAGGCCCTATCTCCCAGTACCATCACCTTGGGGATTAGAGTCCAACATATGTATTTTGAGGGGACATAAACATTAATTCCCTAACAGAGAAACATTTCTCCATATTTAGATAACAAAGACAACTATCACACCGTGTTATTAATTATAGAGAAATTTTATTTAAGAATTAGTCTCTACAAAGCCTCATTCTAAATATTTTACATCTTTTATGTTATCATCATAGCAACCCATGAAATAAGTATATTAATACCCTCATTTAATAGATGAGAAAAGTCTAAATAACTTGCCCCTGGTCATACAATTTATACATGGTATAACTGGGATTAGACCCAAAACAAAATTGTTCATAAAATTTAGACAATTTAATTATACCTGGAAATCCAGTAGGCAGCCAATCAATTTATCTGTGAACTTTGTGAACTGAAGCAGGATTTGAATAGCCACTAATAAAAACAACAATCAAACAAATCAATAAAAAGCAGGTATGCTGAAAGTTTTACTTCATAATTCATATCATATTATATTTAGTATATGACATTATAATACTAGGAAATACATATAAACATATTAAATTGCCAGTTTATGAATCTTGAGGTTCATTTTTATACTCATGTATTTTTATCAATACGAGAAGAGGTTATTGAACACCTCTGAACCTTGTATATCCATGACATAGTTTTGTGTTTTTTTTAATGCTTATTTATTTATTTATTTTCTTATTAGTCATCCATTTTATACACATCAGTGTATACATGTCAATCCCAATCTCCCAATTCATCACACCACCACCCCCACCCCCAGCCGCTTTCCCCGCTTGGTGTCCATACGTTTGTTCTCTATATCTGTGTCTCTATTTCTGCTCTGCAAACCAGTTCATCTGTACCATTTTCTATGTTCCACATATATGTGCTAATATATGATATTTGTTTTTCTCCTTCTGACTTACTTCACTCTGTATGACAGTCTCTAGATGTATCCACGTCTCTACAAATGACCCAATTTCATTCATTTCTATGGCTGAGTAATATCCCATTGTATATATGTACCACATCTTCTTTATCCATTCGTCTGTCGATGGGCATTTAGGTTGCTTCCATGACCTGGCTATTGTAAATAGTGCTGCAATGAACATTAGGGTGCATGTGTCTTTTTGAATTATGGTTTTCTCTGGTTATATGCCCAGTAGTGGGATTGCTGGGTCATATGGTAATTCTAGTTTTAGTTCTTCAAGGAACCTCCATACTGTTCTCCATAGTGGCTGCATCAATTTACATTCCCACCAACAGAGCAAGAGGGTTCCCTTTTCTCCACACCCTCTCCAGCATTTGTTGTTTGTAGATTTTCTGATGATGCCCATTCTAACTGGTGTGAGGTGATACCTCATTGTAGTTTTGATTTGCATTTCTCTAATACTTAGTGATGTTGAGCAGCTTTTCATGTGCTTCTTGGCCATCTGTATGTCTTCTATGAAGAAATGTCTATTTAGGTCTGCCCATTTTTTGATTGGGTTGTTTGTTTTTTTAATATTGAGCTGCATGAGCTGTTTATATATTTTGGAGATTAATCCTTTGTCCATGACATAGTTTTATGTGTCTTCAATTATCTCTCTCTGACCTTGCTTTCACATCACTCAGTCACATTTTAAGCAAGCCCATAGCTTTCTGGTCAGTTTCAGTTATTCAAAATAATCCAATCCAATAAACTGATTATTACAAAATAATCAGTAATCAGATATGGGTGAGCAAGCTATCCCAGTGCTATTCCCTCTCTCCACACCAGCATCTCTCTTCAAAACGGGCTCAAATTGACAAGAAAGTAAAATCAGCAAACAGATTTCCAAATAAAATAAGATTCTTTCGTTCATTTATTCAACAAATACTGATTAACTACAATTAGCATGTAGTACTGGGGGTTCAACGGTCAACAAAACTAGTAGAACCCCTGCCCTAATGGACCTTATATTCTAATAGGGGGAGATAGTGTCAGTTGGTGATAAATGCTTAGAAGAGAAGCTGCAGCTACGTAAGAGGATAGAAGTTAATGGGAAGTTATTTTTTAAAGCTTGTCAGGAAAAATCTCCATTAGTAGATGACAACTGAGTGGAAGTTAGTGAAGTAAGGGAGGATTGTTCCAGGCAGAGACCAGTGATTTTATTGCAGGAAAGACCCCACAATAAAAGTGTGTTTGGTGTGCTAGGGGTTGTGGTCATCAAAGAGAAGGAAGTAGGGGATGAAGTTCAAGAAATAGCCAAGGATCAGCTCATACTGGGCCTTACAGGTTATAGTAGGGGCTTTGTATTTTGTCTATAGTATGAGAATCCATTGGAGGGTTTCAAGAAAGAAGGAATATGATATAACACAGGTTTTAAACAGAATTATCAGCTGAAATGTGAATTACCAACTGGGGTCAAGGCTGGAAGGATGAGTATAAGTAAGAGATTTATTGCAATAGTCTAGGTGAGAATCAAAGGTGGCTTGGTCTTTACGCATCCTGTTGGAGATGGTAAAAAGCTGTTGGATGCAACACGTGCTGGTGAATTAATGTAAATGTGGGAGAAAGAGAGGAGTTAAGAATTATTACAAGATTTTTTTGTTTTATGGCTTAAGCAACAAGGTCGATGATAGTGCTATTTTCTGTGATAAATAGAAGATGGAGGGAATAACAATGGTTTTGTTTAAGATATTTAAGTTTGAGATACCTTTTAGTTAACCTGGTGGAGTTATAAAGATTCATACCATCCTGATGAATATAAATTACATTTAAAAATAAAAAAGAAACCGGACTAAAATATAGTGGGAGAGTTGTCTTAATGGTAAACTTTGTTTGATTTTTTTTTTAAACAGGTATAAAGTCATTTAACAGAAAGGATGTGGCAATAATTTAAGAGCAGATTTGCAATTATACTAGTGCATTAAATGCAGTCACCCTTACTGTCATGTGCAATTGACCAATATAATGTGCTGCTTGCTAGGTCATTCAATTTAAGAGGGTTATAGCAGCTAATCTTTTTAGCAATCAAAAGCACCATACATCAAAGAAACATTTAGGAAAGGGGTGAATTTTGTCTAGTGAAAGCAAGTGGGGATATTTCCTCAACCTGGAAACAAGGTCTACCTTCTTTCCATATAAATACTTTAAAATGTAGAATTTTAATTCGGGGTGTTAATAACTCTCTTTCTCTCTCTAATCTATTATCTATCTATATCTATCTATCATCTATCTATCTATCATCTATCATATATTGTTACTCCTTTTCAATCAGTCTGAAAAAGCAGTCTCTTTTCTCATGTTCAAAGCAAATCCCTCAGCTTGTGTTTTTGAAAAAAATTTCTTGCTTTTAATTCTTTACTCATAAAATAGGTCATTGTTCATCAGTTCTTACCTTCTTATATTTTTGATTATTCTCTCTCTGTCCCTCCTCACTGCTTTTACACATGCAATAAAGCATTTGTCTTTGCAAACTTAAAAATAAAACTCCTTTGTCTCTACAATACTTTTTCCACTCTTCCACTGCAAACTTGTCACTAAAAAGAGAGTGTTTGCTGCCTTTATTTCAAAATGGGAGACCTCACCTTCCATTCACTTCTTACCCTTCTGCCATCAAGCTTCTGTCTCTACTATTTTACTGAAATTGCTCTCTAAAATGTTACTTGTGGGCCAACTAAATTCCAATAGGTTAGTTTTGTCTTTCATATTACTTGAATCTGTTTAACATCTAACATTTTTTTTTAATTGAAGTATAGTTGATTTACAGCGTGTCATTTTTTGATCATCATTCTTGGTTTTTCTTTTTCCTCGGATTCTAAGATCTCAATTTCTAGTTTAAAATTCTAGTTCTCTTTTTTATGTTTCTAAACATTTTTATTCACTTTGGCATTTTTCTTCTTGTGATGCCCTTTAAAGGTTAATATTTGCCGAGATTCCATTTGCTATTTTCCTCTGCTCATCATTTTTCCCCTTTCTCTGTCTTTTTTTTTTTTTTTTTTTAAATATATTTATTTATTTATTTATTGGCTGCGTTGGGTTTTTGCTGCTGCGTGCAGGCTTTCTCTAGTTGCAGCGAACGGGGACTACTTTTCGTTGCGGTGCGCAGGCTTCTCATTGTGGTGCTTCTCTTGTTGTGGAGCACGGGCTCTAGGCACGTGGGCTTCAGTAGTTATGGCATGCGGGCTCAGTAGTTGTGCCTTGTGGGCTCTAGAGCGCAGGCTCAGTAGTTGTGGTGCACAGGGCTTAGTAGCTTCGCGGCATGTGGGATCTTCCCGGACCAGAGCTCAAACCCGTGTCCCCTGAATTGGCAGGTGGATTCTTAACCACTGTGCCACCAGGGAAGTCCCCTTTCTCTTTCTTTACCTGTTCCTCTACCTCTCCTGTTTATACTTTTTACAAAAATGATCATCCATCCCTATTAGGACAACTTCTGCTGTTGACTATCATATTTAGTGTGCTGCAATAGACCAAATGTTCCTTGAGCGAAAGCTCATTCAACAACGCATACCCAGAACACTACCTGCTACGTAATGGGTGCTCCATAAATGTTTATTACACTGATCCATATTTACTGCACAAATTTGTCCTCTAAATTCTGGACCTGTATATACAAGTGTATGGGGGATCTGTAAATAGATGGCCTCAAAATGCCTCCTACACAACATGAACAAAAGGATAACTTTATCTTTCACCAAATATTTACCATTATTCACCCAAATTCTATTTCAGGATATAGTTTAGACAGCTACCTCTCCCTTAAATCCACAGGCAATCAATCACCAAGTCCTATAAATTTTATTCCCTTGACATCTCATATCCAACTCTTCCTCTCTACTTTCATGACAGCTGCTGTAGACTATACACTCATCACCTCTCACCAGGACTGTGGGTGCAACTAGTCTCTCCATCAATAGGTCCCCCCTTTTCCAATTCATACTCTTCATTGCAGACAGAAGCCCTACCTGAAATAGAAACATAACAATTTCTTTTCATGGATTAAAAAATTGTTGACCTCCATTGCTCAGGACAAAGTCCAAACTCTTTGGTATGGTAGAGAGGACCCTTCAGGATTTGTCATCTACTTAGAGCTAACTTCTTCAGCTTTTACAATCTTTTGCTTTTCTATTGCTGCTTACAACTTAGGCTTCAGCCAAAGCAAACTAATTTCTTAAATAAAAATCAGACTGGTTTTCAAATCAATATCGTTTTTTAACTCAAGGTACACACTCTAGCCATCATGTTCCTCACCTTACTACCAGTATTGCCAATGTAGGTAACTCCTTCTTATTTTCAAGACACAACTCAAGTACCATCTTCTTTGGGAAGAATTTCTGAGGCCTTGCTCCACAGGTGGAACTAAACCCTTTTACCTTCCCTGTGTCAATCTTATTTCTTTCTATTATATACGTGGTTGCTTCATTGACTCCTTGAGAGTGTTCTTACTTCATTAGCAGCTCTCACAGTGTCCAGCACTAAAACAGAGGCTTAATATAGATCATGAGTTACAGAAATTTCCAAACAGAGCTTGGGAATTTAGTATTCATCTTAGCTTTCTCAGTCCAAACAACTCAGAGGGGAAAAATTTTTTGTAAACCACACAATATGTTATAGATAGAATTGTTTTCTTAGTTTAAGCATAGACTCAAGTTGCATTTTAATTGAAGATGGCATTTTTTTCTCGAGTTTATTTTGTATTTAATCATCAGGATATTTTAGAGAGATTGCTCCTGCCTTTGTCAAAATTTATGTCCCAGCAGTGCCTTTGTGATTTGTGATGAAGGAAGAATTAAGAATATTTTGAGACTAAAGGTTTACCTCATACATAGGAATAAGGCAAGGTAGACTGATTTTGAGATAAAAAAATGTTACTGTAAGGGCAGCATCCAGGGTAATGTCTGAAGGAAGAATGAAAGCATGCATACACATACACACACACACACCCCCCACCAAGTTCATGAGTCCCTTGAAAATTTGGTCAAACAGAAACTAAGAATATAAATTAAAATTTCATTTCTGGAGAAATTCTAGGGAATGCTCATAAGAAGTCAGGTTAAATTTGTTATCCTCTGGTGAGCCGAAAGAAAATGTGATTATTTTTGAAAGTTACTCTTAATAGATAATGAAAGCTTACCAATAGATGCCATTTTAAGTTAATTTCAGATAATTAAACATTAGAGATTATTAAAGAATTTTTAATTAGGACAACATTTGCAATTATCATCAAGGAATTGCCTAGAGAGTCCTAAGGCTCAAGGGTCACAGCTATTGGAGCAGATAATTTCAAAATATAATCTGCCTGTCGTAAATATAGTTGTACTTGTAACTTATAAAGTTAGGATAAGAGGCAAAAGTAATTATCTCCTTTTTTTCTGCAGTATAGCTCAGTGTCTGTAGTAGGGTATATTTTTAGTGTTTTTAGATAGATGGATAGATAATTAATTACTATTAAAAGAGCATTTGTTACTATTAAAGAACATATTTACCTAGTTAAATAAGAGAATAGGACTATAAGCCACTAAAATTTAAGTATTATTGAAATTATTAGAAAACATATGATAAATATCAATTAACCATTGGCAGTTCAGGAGAAACATTATATCTTGTGGAAAAATTAATTTCCATTTCAAGTCAGAAAATAATACATTTCTCTTTATATCTAATGCATGGTTTTCTATCCTTCAAAGTCTATGAATGCAATTCAAAGGCCAAAGTAATTTTATAAAAAATCAAAATATTTATAGGCTCTCTAGGGACATAAAATAGAAAAGTTTTTTTTTAATTCATTATTTTTCAGATCATATGGACTTTCAAATAGAAATCTTTGTTGCAGAGGGATTTTATTAGTTTATTTGTGTGAGGTTTCTGATTCTTCTAATATTTCAAATTATTTTATTTTTCATTCCCAAAAAGACTGTTAATCTCTCAATGCCTATTCTACTCTTCTTACTGCAACTGGAGAAGAAAAAGTCGTTCTCAAGAACTACACATTTTCTTCGTCATACTTGAATGCAATCCTCTCTCAGGGCCGTTTTTAACCGCACTCATGCTGGCTCGCTTGCCTTGCCTCTTGCTCTGTCAGATCTCATTCTTTCTCCCCAGAATTCAAGTGTGCGTTTTCCCCACCACTGATTCAGTCTAAGGATGACCCCAAGGGAGATGTTTCCTCAAATCTACAAATTTGTGGAGCCATTTCTCTGCTGTCATTTTCCTACTGTCAGTTAGCGATCAGCTCCTTCTGTTGCTTTTCCCCACGTGGCTCATAAAGTTTCGTTTCTTACTAAATAAATCCAATTTAGCAAAAGTGAGCTCTCACATCTGATGTGGTTCTTCCTGAGAAGGGTGAGCGGTGTTATCACGGAGAAATCAACAGTTCGTTTTCTTTGCAGCTTCTACCCGGACACTAAGATTCTCTCTCCTCTCTCTGAGTGGCTATCACACATTCTTAAGTTCTTTTTTTTTAATACATCTTTATTGGAGTATAATTGCTTCACAATATTGTGTTCGTTTCTGCCGTACAACAAAGTGAATCAGATATATGCACACATATCCCCATATCCCCTCCCTCTTGAGTCTCCCTCCCACCCTCCCTATCCCACCCCTCTAGGTGGTCACGAAGCACGGAGCTGATCTCCCTGTGCTATGTGGCTGCTTCCCACTAGCTATCTATTTTACATTTGGTAGTGTATATGTGTCAGTGCTACTCCCTCACTACATCCTGGTCATTCACCGAAGTTTCTAGAGTCTTAGTATTCCCTTTCCAGACTTTTGAACTGGGCAGGCATTCAGCATTCACACTCCTGATGTTACTATTTTTACATTGTTTCTTCTAGTTTTCTAGCAGATTAAAATAATAAAACAAAAATATTCTGAATATAGTCCTCTAATGAACATATTTAGGTCTCAGTTATCCAAGTAATAGCTTATGTGAAAGAATATGAATAGATATAATTCACAAACAAGCCTTAGCTCCTTGATTTAAAACTGCAACTGGTTACCATTAGTCAGATTTTAGTTTCAGCAACAAGAAGGTGCCACAAGAGTTATCTGAATAATTAAGTAAATCCAAATGATATTTATTCCATTTCAGGCTCTGTAAATGGTGCATTTCTTTATTATTTTGGATAAGCCTCAAAACACCACTGTGTTAGTATCTACCATTTCATGTGGAAATGGTATCATAAATACAGGCTTGAACCCACCAGATAGAAATGTGGAAAATGAAATTAATGGGCAAGAGCCTAATGCTCATACATGAGATGGGGGGTTGGGGGGTGTCTCCTGTTATTGGCTAGAGCAGTCCATAATGGGAGGCAGCAGCTGTGACCTTGTTGTACATTTTCCCACCAGTGTGGAGAACGAGAGTAATCAGACTTTAGACCAGAGACACCCTAGACAACCTTTCTTCTTTCCTTTGAGACAGATCACAAATTACATATATTTGTTAAAGTATTTCTTTCACTTTAAAGAAAGATGGGAGAGAAAATTAAGCTGAATACTAGAAGATTTTTTGAGGCTCCACAAATCAGGATGTAGTATGATGATCTATTGTGGATAAAAGAAACAAGCTCTTATGAGTGGAATTCTAGAACCATTTTAACAGTGGCATTAAGGATTATGGATTTTTTTAACTGGTGTATTGATCAAACAATTAATTCCTTGCGCTTTGATTTTCTAACTTTGTGATAGAAAAAGTTGAGTAAAGTTTGAGGGTTTTTTTTTTTTTTTTGAGAAAACTAGTTTTCTTACACTACTGGAAAAATAATATACTCAGGAGGCCAGAACGTAGACAAAGATTTGTTTAAATATTTCCATACCATCAATTATATTATCACTCAATCAATTATATTATCACTCAAGATATTCAATTGGAAAAAAAATTACCTCAGTCAAATTTCTTTAATCTTGTTTTTAAAGATCTTGTTACCTATTTGTTAGAAAATCAAATATTTTACTCTAGAAAATTTTTGAAAATATAGAGAATGCAAATAATAAATAATAATCACTATTGCCCTCCATTAGAAATTTTTTAATTGTTTTCTTCCAAGCTTAGATGCAAATATATGTAACATGGAGGAAAAAATGAACTTTAAACACTGGTGGCAGAATTGCTCTGAGGACAAGAATTGTCTTCCTTTAGAAAACACTTGATGATGGGCTTTGGAATCAGGCTACATGCGTGCAAATCCCAGCTCACTGATCTTACTGCCTTTGTACCTGTAGACATGTTAATGAATATTTTGGCCCCATCTGTAGAATCAACAGACTATTAATTTCCTCCCTTTAGAGTTGATTTTAAAATTGAGTGAGACAGTCTCTTTGCCTGTACCTGGTTCATAAGAAAAGTTTATTACACATTAGTTATCATCATCGTCCTCATCACCACCGTCATTATCAGTATTATTCACTGATAGTTCTTTGGGCTGTGAAAGAAGATCCCATGGGGGGAACAAAATGGGATAGGATAAGACAAAGATTATAGAGTAAGAGGAGTTTTGAGATCTGTCCAGGAAAGTGGAAGCTCAGTGATGAGAGAAAAGGGAGGAAGAGCAAAAGGCTTAACAGCATGGTGGGCATTGCCCAGGCTGTGGAGAGAACGTGACAGGTTAGAGATTCCCTTTGGTGGGAATGGCCAAACATTTCATAGACAGGCATGATTTATATTCAGTTTTAATTTCTGCGCTATGCAGCCACCTCCCATTGCCCCTGACACAGGAAGAAAATCTACTACGTAGACTTGTGTGAGGATATTTTTAGGAAATTAAGGAAAAAATTGTCTGCAACATGATAGACTAAACTGTGAACTTAAAGACAAGAGCTGCCTCACAAGGAATTAGTGTGGCGAAGAATTCAGCAGAAGTAGAAAAATCACAAGAAGATGTAAAACTTGAAAGATACGGAAGTTTGAAGTGCACTGTGTTTTGCAAACACATATAAAATATAGTATTGTACATCATTTATGTGTGCATGTGAATGATCACAAATAAACCGAAAGATTGAAGAAATGCACATGTGTTTATTTTGCAGGTAAAACTTAAAAGTGGTATCCTAATATAAAAAAATATAAAAAGGGGTGTCCTATTTTGTAACCCAGTTATTTTACTTATTATATCAGAAATATGCTTCCATGTCAATAAATGGTTCTTTACATTATTATTTTTAAAGACTATTTTTAAAAGGTAATTAAAGAATAATTTTTGAAAGGTAAAATTATAAAATGATGACAGTCAAACAAATATACGAGACTTAGAAGGTAAAGAATAACCTTCATATTGTAGGTACTAACAGGTACCTTTTATGAAGGTACTAATAGGTAAACTATGGAAATAAGAACCTCAAAATTGATCAATCTTTGTAAAAATGTTAATGCATTTCATGGCTTCTTTTCAGACTCAGGTATTATGAATAGAGACAAATCAAATTCCATTTATAAGCGTTATACTTAATTGTCTTAATTATGCTCTTCCATATTCTGGAACAAATTGACACTGTAAGACAGTGACACTTGATCAGTTGGTTAATGAGGTTTAAACTATTTTGATAATAATATGTTTTATATTATATATATACATACAATAATTCAATGTTACTATTTTCTGATGAATTAATAGATAAATATATTAAAGTTTTCTCAGTTTTAATTTCTAATATAATACATATCAATAGTTATAATCCTTAGTTTAGAAAACTGCAACTCTTTGGGATCCTCACTAAGTTTTAAGGGTGAAGGTAATTCTGGAGACCATAAAGTATGAGTTAGGCAGTGGGAGAGGAAGTTCACAGTAAAAAAACATAGATGAAGCGTCTGCCTTATATAAAATCTAGAACTTGACTTTCACTGGCACTGCAATGGCTAAATAGAGAGTCACCGCCTGATATGTGTGTGTGTGTGTGTGTGTGTGTGTCTGTCTGTCTGTCTGTCTGTATTGATTACTTTTTTTCCATCGGAATGTAAGTTCCAAGAGAATACAGTATTTGTTTATATTGCTCGCTGCTGAATCCCCAGCTCCCCAGCTCTAGAAAGGCGTTTGGCACATAATGGGTGTTTAATAAACATATATGGCATGAATAAGTAAATGGAAGGATAGTTGCTGGAACAAATGGATTTTATATTCTTCCAACTCTGAATTATAAGTGGAATCGTTGCTGTACCAAACGGTTCTGAGAAGATGGTAGAACAGGGTGGCATCAAATGGTAGTAAAGTAACAGTATACCTTACGCTGTCCCTCTTCTTTTTATTTTTTTGGCCCTCTTCATAATTCAGTTAACTTTTTAACAGAAAATTTTCCTTCACACTAGCCCTTTGTAGCTCCCCTCCTTAGACTAGCCATCACCCAGCTGGTCTCATCCAGCACTTCCCTTTGCTACAGCATTTTAAGTGTGTCTCTAAATTCATTGTGGCTTTTTGTCTTATCCCTAATTGTAGCCAATCAAGGATAGAAAGAGACTTATTTTTCTTTAAGTCTCAGAGCACTATTCCAGGGAAATACTGAATAAGGGTTTGATGAGTGAATCCATGATTGAGAACTGATTCTGGAACGTTTTGTCTTTGTTCAAGTTGAACCTAACCCGAGTGTAATTTAAAGGTAAAAAAATACCATGTTTTTCTTAATGATTTTGAAAACTTTCTCCCATCACAGACTTCCAAACACTCTGTTAACCTCTTTGATTTCATTTTTTTTTGGTCGCGTGGCAAGGCATGTGGGACCTTAGTTCCCCCACCAGGGATCAAACCCGTGTCACCTGCAGTGGAAGCAAGGAGTCAACCACTGGACTGCCAGGGAAGTCCCTAATCTCTTTGATTTCTAAAAATGGATTTCTATTTTGAGATTTTGTTTTTGCTTTTGTCTTAGATAATCAGTTTTACCCCAACTAAATCAAAGGTTAAAAGTCCTGACCTTGGGCTTCCCTGGTGGCGCAGTGGTTGAGAATCTGCCTGCCAATGCAGGGCACACGGGTTCGAGCCCTGGTCTGGGAAGATCCCACATGCCACGGAGCAACTAGGCCCGTGAGCCACAATTACTGAGCCTGCGCGTCTGGAGCCTGTGCTCCGCAACAAGAGAGGCCGCGATAGTGAGAGGCCCGTGCACTGCGATGAAGACTGGCCCCCGCTTGCCGCAACTAGAGAAAGCCCTCGCACAGAAACGAAGACCCAACACAGCCAAAAATAATAAATAAATAATAAGAATTAAAAAAAAAAATCACATTTATCTATTGTGAAATATTTATACTTATGGGTGAAATGAAACTTTTGCAGCATCAATAACAAATACTATGGCTGACCTAACAGGGCACTCTTTCATTGCTTCTTTATTTGCTCAATCACTTAATAATTTTCAGTATGAAAGAGCTTGATCTGCCTGCATTACATATTCTTTCTTTCCTAACTGCTCTTTTGCTGCATCACTGTGTTTATTTTTTATAGGTTCATATTCTTCTTGCTTATGAAAGTTATTCTGTATATTGAGTGGCACAACACTATTTCCTTGAGTAATTCCCATCATACCTCTGTTAATAAAGTTGAAAAAAACTCCCATATTCATATAATATTTTTCCATTCCATAATGAAAAGAGATTTTAAAGAGGATGGTAATAGTTATTAAAAGTGGCCATTGATTGTTACTTGACTCACCTGCTGGCCCTTCTTTTTTGGTGTAGAAAGCTGAAGTAGCTTGTGCTTTTCAATACTTTTAAATTTATTTTATTGTTCAAAGTTTTAAGAGATATTTTTAGTTGCAAATAGTAGAATAAGGCTCTGTCTTATTAGGAACATAGGATTGTGGTAAAGTATATCAGGTAGATTGCAGTATCAATGGAAGGTCCAGAGAGTCGGGCTCTTAAGTTTTGCAGCCAGAATCCCCAAATGCATTTTGAGGATGCTCTAGAAAGACTACCATAGCAGCTGCTGATGGGCACCCTCACTGCAGTGTGCACAGAGTCTCCATTTTGCACATGATTCTGGGGCCACAGCTGTAGTTCACACAGGCGGAGCTTGATACCTCATCTACATCTGTCTGTATGAAGCTATTAGATTATGTTGTCAATTCACTAAAACAGGGATCCCCACATATCCACTTCTATACATCACATCACTGTTTGTTCAGGTGTTTTTTGTGCTGATGTTTCCAGGATTGCCAAGAAGGCAAGTTTTCTGATTTCCACCGTAGAAAGATGGGACACATAGTATAAAAAATGATCAAAAAGTAGGGAAGGTGTTCAAACATGTCAAGGGGCCACACATATCCATGGCAGCCACTCCTTACCTTCCTAACATCATCACATTTAAACTTCCAAACGATAATAATGATCCCACTAACACCAGGCAACTATCCTTTATGCAGAAGTGCACATACCAACTCTTTCCCCCAAATAGCACATATTGATGTCTAATCACTGACTGTAATCAGTTCTGGTTTTGCTAGTTCCATCACAGTCCTATCTTGCTATCTATAATCTGTGAGTTATCAACCACCACTACTATACCATATGTAAAACAATAGAACACGATAAGGGAAAAAAGTAAAATGGGTCAAATAAATAAATATATAAATGGCAGAACCTGAAAGGGGGTTGAGAAAATACTACTTCGCTAACCATCCATGTTCTTTTCGTCCTCATTTAGCACCTCAGCTGGTCATGATGCTTTACCTGAGGGGGAGATTGAGTTTTCATTCTGTAGGTTTCTGATGGCCCTTCCTGAATGAGATCATTAAAGTAATCCAGGTGCTTTAACCATTGGACATGGCAGTACCAACAGGTGCCTAAGAGGAGCCCCTACCTTCCTGACATATTCCTCCTTGTGCCTAGAGTGTAACATCAAAGTCCATAGTCATAAATAAGTGAAAAAAGGGTTTGCAACCTTTTATTTAAGAGGAATTATTAAGAGAAATAATAGTGAGAAGGACCACTTTCACTTCCACTCCTTGGATTCTGGAATCATGAATTCTGAGTTTTGGAGAAGAGCTATATTATACACTGGCTGCTAGCTCAGAACACATAACAAATGCTGCTCATAGCATCTCAGCTTCACAAGACATCCACCAGTTGATGCACGTTTCAGTGAGGTTTTCTATTCTTCTATAGCAATTGGCCTTGTAGAAGAGTGGAATAATTCACTGAAGGGTACATCAGCTGCTGAACACCTTGTGAGGATGAAAAGACAAAGAATCATTAAGTGTAATAATAAAGGAAAGGAAAGGGAAGCTTTAGACTTTCAGCAAATAGGTTAAGGGTTCTGCCAAGGGGGATCTTTAACATTTTAGTCCAACTGAGTCTTCAGATTCTTTAAACATCAAAGGGTTCCTAATTAAATTTCATGAAATAACTATTGCATTAAAAAAAGTGCTATACTATTCTACAGCTTGAAGCTATAAAAGTAATTGGAGACATAGCCAATGATTGAAGTTTAAACACTGTTTTCTAATTGGAGAGAATCTAGATGCTAGAAAATGTTTGTGGGTCTGTGTACTGGACAGGATGTTGGAAGTACTGAGGAGATGTGTGGGAAGTCCTTGGAGTGTGGTGTCATTGGTATGTCTGTTGTAAGTTGACAGCAGACCACTCTCGTTCAGAGGCCAGTTAGCACAGTGAGATCAATCTAAATGACTTAGACTATTAGATATATTCATATGAATGCTTAGAGAAGATCTGCAAATGGCTTGCCTCTGTGGTTTAGTATTACAGAACCTCCCAAATCCAGGTCTAAATCTCACATACAGACCTAGAAGGCTTTGAATTAATAATTCCTTCAAATAGATGTCATTCAAACCAAGAGAAGTGCTGTTTAACAATCAGCTTAGTAGGCAGTTTCTATTAGTTATTAATTCTTTAATTTACTAAATCTATTTTGAGTGGAGTATATTTCTATGAATTTTAAAATTATTAGTATATTACCACTATAAATAAGTGTAATTCCAACTTTTTTTCTAGCCATGTTATACATTAGTCTTTTTTTTTAATCGGAGTATAGTTGCTTTACAATGTTGTTATACATTAGTCTTTTGGACTAATAAATTTAAATGATATTTCAAATGAAGTTGAGAATTTTAGTAACACAGTAATTACACTTAACTTAAAATACTAACTTAATAGTGTTTTTATTTTCTTTCTTTTTATTTCTTCTTCTCCACCCCCCGTCACCCCGCGATGATTTTCTGAGAAATCCTGAAGCCCTGAGATATCAATCTAAAGTATCAACTAAAATTGTGTACTGTTGATTGTGAATGGGTGGGTCGTTCCCATACCTTGTTGACAAATGTAGGATAATGGAGACAGGAGCGCAACTAACTTCTGGTATCAAAGAGTGAGCCCGTTCCTGTGAGTGAAGGAACTGGTAGCCTCAGTCTGCTGAAGTTAATAATCATATCAGCTAACAGTTATTGTGTACTTAGTTCATGCTACATATTTTTACATGTATTGATATTACCATATTTCATTCTAAAAAATATCCTATGAGTTGGATACAACCATGTTTGCCAATTTACAGAGTAGGAAACTGAGTCTGAGACAAGTGAAGCCACTTGCTCGAGGACATCCACCTGGTGAGCAGAGGTAGCCTTTCCTCCAGAGCCCACACACCTAGCCACAGTGCACTTCTTAGGGACGGCATCGTAACTTATCGTATAAAGTATAATCACTCAGCTTCGGTAGCATACTCTGAAAAGAATTTCTAATTCTCCATGAAAATTTTTATAAAATTTTTCTTTAGTTATAACAAGTATATTGCTCTGGAAGAGAGCAGAATGCTGTGATTTAGCCAAGCTTTATATTCTGGGAAATTTACAAAGAGCAGCCTTCCTGAGGCATTTGATCTTCTTATTCTTGTCAGATATAGATGCTGCATATCATGTGTGGTTGGATCATAATGTGGACCATTTAAAAACTTACCTATTAAAAAAATACAGGTTAAAATATCAAAGCATTTTATTAAGATCCCTTCACAGTGTCAAAGGATCTAAGCAAAACTAATATTAAGTTCTAGAAAAGACCTATTAAAATAGAAGCTTAAAAGGAAGGATTCCAGGATTGACTGAATTCAGATCCTGGCTCCACCACTTAAACTAGCTGCTTAAACTCTCCATGCCTAACTTTCCTCATCTGTTTAATGTAGATGACAATGTTACTCTCTTATAGGCTTGTTTGAGGATTAAATGAATTGATATATTAAAATAGCTTTCTTTTGCATGTATTCTGCATTACTCTTATTATTAACACAAATATTTTAGTCATTTAAGAAGATTCCAAAATTATAAATGCACCGCAAAGAAAATCCACCTAAATATCAGTAAGTGGAATGAAACTAAGCTCAGAGCACTTTGGGAAAAGAGAAACTGAAGAGAAGAGATGGTAAGGTTTGGAGTATGTGACTGTGGTAACAGAGAGGGGTTTGATGGAAGAGAACACTGTGAAGTACTTAGACATGAAGCTAAGTGAAAACCCTTTTTGTGACTCCATGTCATGCTGATCTTCATGTTATCAGCTGCAGGCACTTTGCCAATAGGACCCAACTTCTAAATCATTCTATTACAATGGCTATAGTCACATGGCTTCTCCTGCTGAATCTACAAGTTTATGACAGCTTATCTCTGCCCTTTACAGCACACTGTTAGTGGGCTCAATTCTTCATGCCAGGCAATACTTTTAGGTCTTTTTAAAAGGATGTCAGTCTATCCAAGCTTTATACCCATGGAAGTCTACAAAAATTTATAACACTCTTTTCCTCTCACACTCTACAACTTCATAGCAACCCTACAAAGAAATTAAATGAAAGAGAGAGGCAATTGAAATATGGAAAAACAGGTGCCTAAAGTTCAGTCTTTGTAAAAATCATTACCAATATTTGATTTATATTACATCACTGTCTGACACAACAGAATGTTTAGAGCATTATTTTATCAAAGAAATAACATTAGTTTTTAAAAATATATTTTCCATTGAATTTAGTCCCATTGACTGAAAAGTGCTAAATAACATTGCTACAACAAGTATATACAGGAAAGACGAAATGACATAGACAAGATACTCATCTTTGTCTTCTATTTTTCTATGATTTCAGCCATTATAATTTTGTCAAATGGGGGCAAAGTTAATTAAGTGCTCAATACATATTTATTTAATAAATGGTTAATGAATGAATGCAAGGATGGATGGAATGAATATCTGGAAGAATCATAGGGGACTCATAACAATGGTTAATTCTAGGGGGGTAGGTAGGATAGATTAAAAATAGAGGGAAAATGAAACTTCACTGCTCCTCCTATAAAATTTCATGTTATTAAGATTTTGTATGTATGGACATCTTTATTTTCAATTAGGCAGCATTACCATTTATAACTACTTTTTGTTTTAAGTGAATATTTTGTGGGATCTATGCAAATAAAAATACTTATATTTCTGCTGATATACATTAAGTACTGTAGATATTAAACTATATTGTTTACCTATGAAACTATTTATAAATTTTGTATTTGTCAAAATAGTCATGCCTCTCATAGATTGAAATTATAACAGATTCATGAATTTGATATTATTAAGTACATGGGTACTAACACATCGGCAAAGCTGTCTCCATGTCATTACTTTTCAAATATGCTCAGAAAATACATTTTTAAAATATCGGACCAGTTCTCTTTAAAAAAAATTTTATTGGCAAATAATATTGTGTAAATTTAAGGTGTACAACGTGTTGATTTGATACATTTATATATTATCATATGATTACCATCATAGTGATATTTAGTACCTCTATCATGTCACATAATTATCATTTCTTTTTCTTTTTGATGAGAATAATTAAGAACCAGTCTCTTAGCAAGTTTGGTGATTATAATACAATATTGTTGTCTGTATTCACTGAACTGTGCATCTCAAGGACCTATTTTTCTACTAGTTGCAAGTGTGTATCTTTAAACAACATCTCTCCTATTTCGCTATCCTCCATCCCCTGGTAACTACCATCTTATTAAAGTTTGGCTTTTTCAGATTAAATATATAAGTGACATCATACAGTACTTGTTTTTTTCTCTCTGATTTATCTCACTTAGCATAATGTCCTCAAGGTCCATCCATGTTGTCACAACTGGCAGAATATTCTTTTATTTAGTGGTAAAGTAATACCAATTGTAGGAAAACTTATTCTTCCGTGAGACTAAATGGAGCTATTTTAATTGAAAAAAATATAAAAAGTAACATTAAAATATTATTATTTTCCTGAATTTAACTTTGTCACCCTAAAAGAAAGGTATTCTATAATTTCAAACCTCAGTGATATAGTGAACTTTCACAAGGACTAAATTTGTCCATAAGTAGCATATTTCTACCTTTGTTTTCATAAGGAAAATGAATAAATGCAATTTCCTAACTTTAGTTATATTTATGAAACAAGTAAAATATACAAAAGATTACAAAATAAAAACAGCAGTAGTGTCTTACTTATAAGCATGCTATCAATACGTATTTTAGAAATTCATCATTTTTCCAATAAAACTTTCAATTAATTTTGATTATACATTTAAGATAATGTTAAAGCAATCTCTATATAAGCAGATGGCAAGAAAGCAATCTCACAAAACAAACAAACAAACAAACAAAAAAGACAACTAATACTAAGCTTTCTTTGGCTTATTTGTATGCAAATATGTTAATATAAATGTTTCAGACATTACATGAAATTTCTAAAAAAAAAAGTAAAGAAAACAATCTCACAACTGGAGAGGAATAGTATTTAAATATTCTTTATATATAGTAGAAATTGTGTTGAGCTAAATCTAATTAGGTCATCTTAAGAAACTACAAAAATCAAATATGGTATGTAGGAATTAACATCATTTAGATTCAAAGCTTTATTCTGCTTTATATCAATTTTTTTAAAGTTTTTAAAATGTGATTTATCACATAATGTACATTAAGATAACTTAAAACACAATTTTGTGCAAAATTTTATATGTACATATGTACATAATTATTTATTCTATAACACTGCACTTAGAACTAATGTGACCTAAGAGCTATTATTTTAATCACAAATTTCAAATAAAGTCCCCCATATCCCTTACAAAATCAAAGTTTCATTCCTATGCTTTAATTTTCTTCACTAATTGTTTTCTCACTTCAATGACAAATCCATCTTCCAGTTGCCTCAGGCTGTAATATTCATTCAATTTTACTTTCACATAAAAAAGCTGGCATTATATGTCTACACAAATTTAATAATGTCAATGTATTAATTCCAAAGAGCTTTATTTGCATAAGCCACCTTTCATTACCAGGAGTAGAATGCATTCTTTCATTCATTCCTTTATACACTCAATCATTCTTCATCTTCTTCATACACACATTTACCCATTCATCCATTCATTCAACACATACTTAGTGAGCTATTTTTGAGACAATGACTCATTAATAGAAATTGAAATGGTATAAAGATGAAGATCATAGAAATATACTGGGATAATTGCATTCCAGGCAGAAGGTATTGTAGGTATACAGGCATTGATTGAGGCATGAATGAGGAGATGTCTTTGAGGAAGAGTAAGAAGTTCAGCTTGCTAGAGTGAAGCATGCAAGTAGGAACGCGTAGGTGATGAAGACTGACAGGGACTGAGAGCCACATTACCTAGGCTCTTACAGGCCTTGGTGAAGGGTAAGGATACAGTACAGAGTTATATGGGACACTATTAAAATGTTTTGCTCAGAAGAGAATTATGGTCTGACCTATGTTTTTAAAGGATAATTTTGAGTGCTGTGTGGAGAATAAAGGATGCAGGAATAACAGTGGGAATGGGTAAAGCCTGGAATAGTCATATCAAGACCTCTAAGCTCAGGAGGGCAAGGCATCACAGAAAATGGGAAGGGCAGTAGCTTTAACACACAAGCGAATTCACGTGTAAACCATTTTTTTTGCTAGGCAAAAGAGGATATGCATTTGAAAATAATAATAATACAAGCAACAATAAAACAATGGTAATAGCTAATGGTTAAGCAGTACTTACTATATGGTAAGAGCATTTGCATATATTAACTTATTTATTTTTACAGAGTTAGCCAAATTCAAGATTAAGGGTACAGCCTTTCACACTACCAAGTCTGCCCAAAACTTCAGACATTAGTCACAAGTTCAGGGGTCCTCTGCCCTCACTTCTGATCAGCTGACTACAAAGTTGGGAGTTCCCAAGACCACCCTCCATTTCCATAATTCTCTAGAACAACTCACAGAACTCAGGAAAGCACTGTACTTATGATTTCACTTAATTATAACCAAAGGATAAAAATCAAAACCAGACAAAAGAAGAGATCCTTATGGTGGGATCTGGGATTGGAAAATTTACACACATAAAGTTTCCATGTCCTCAGAGATGTGTTACCCTCCTAGCACTGATGTGTGGCAATACACATGGAGTATTGCCAACCCCGGAAGCTCACTCAAACTTCACTGTTCAGAGATTTTATTGAGGCTTCATTATATAGGCATGATTCATGGTTTACGCAGTTGAATTTAATCTCCAGTCCCCTTCCATCCCTGGATGTCAGGCCGATATCATATGTCTCAATATCCCAACTTAATAATCACATGGTTGATCTCTCTGTATGGTCACTGTAAGACTATCAGATGTGGTTGGTCCCATCTTGAATCATGTCATTAGCATAAACTACCAGATGTGGTTTGATAGGCCCACTATGAATAACAAGAACACTTCTATAATTAGAGAAATTCCAGAGGTTTAGAGGTTACTTACCAGAGCTGTAGCAAAGGCCAGATCTCTCTTTGGGTAAGATTAATTCTTGATGATGCTGATGATGGTAATAATAATAATAATAATAGTATAAGCAACAACAAAAACAATAGTAATAGCAAATTATTAAAAAGTACTTATGACATACTAAGAAAATTTTCATTTAATAAGTTGTTTATTTCTTGTAACAATCCATGAGGCTATTGTCTTCACATTACAGATGAAGAAACTGAAGCACAGGTTAATTAACTTGACTAGGGTTGAAGACCAAGAAAGATATAGACACAGGTTTGGAACCCTGGGAAATGGTCTCTGAATCTGTGCTTTTCACAACAATATTGTGCTGCCTGTCTGTAGGGATATCTGGAATTAAATCTGGAAACAGATCAGCATTAGGAGGCTGAGCTAAATAAGAAATGAGGGCCCAAAGTGCTTACCTTCTAAGATCCTGCACTTCTGAGCCTTCAGGGGATGGTCGAACCATGGAAGAGGCTCTAAACTGAGTGATGCCAAATGCATGATGATTAATTTCATTTGGACCTTTAACAATATCTTGAAGTTCTACTGTGTTCCTCTAGCCAGCTTTCTCTTGCACTCCTTACAACCACTGTTTTAAATGTTCTCCATGCTCCTTTTAATGTGCTCAGAAATAGCAATCAAAAGCCTCTTCTCCTGCTCTAAATGTTGAGAGAAGTGTATTTTGTGATCTTTAAGTTTGTTTGTTTTTTTTTAAACAACATAACTGCTTTTGAAAAGAGCTTGAGATGTCACCTTGCTGTCTCCTGTGGAATCTCCTGGCTTCATGCCAACCAAATTTGTTAATTTACTAGAAGGAAAACTTGATTGGTCTTTTCTAGGTTACCTCAGGAACTAAAGACATTTTTGTGGATGAGGAGTGGTTGAGAAAGAAGGAGAGATGGAGATTGCAAAGCACTCATGATGTAACTGAGGGTCTGCCCTACATCCTCGACTCCTTGCAATCTGTACACTGTACCTAGGAAATCTCTGAGACGCTCATAGCTTTAAATGGCAGCTTTAGTTTTGAGAAAGGAAAAATCAACTTCTGACCTCTGTCAGATGATATTTGTCTTGGTCATAAAAAGCAGGCCACAGTATATCCTAATTAACATGAACAACTTCATAGAATACCCACAGCAAACAAGGTCACTGGGTGACTGATGGAATGGGACCAATAAAAAAACCATTTTGTAGTCATGTTTGAGTGCAAAGCTAGAACGCTGTGCAACCACACAAAAGGACCAAACATCCTCCTCTCTGGGCTAGTAGGAGTGTTGCTTCTTTGTCTTCTTTTTTTTTTTTAATGCTCCTTTCTAGTACAGTCTTTCCATAAAGCACAAGCTCTATCTACAAATGGACCCAAACATGCTCAGTCTCTCCACCATAAAGGTCAAAAGCAGGTATACACTTAGACTTGTGGAATCATGAACATTTCAGTATTTTATCTTATTTGGAAACAATGTAGACATTCAATGAGTTTCCATCCTTTTAGTGAACTTGTGGCTGCTGCTTCTTTACCAAATTAGCTCTGGCCCTACTCCATTCCTCCCACTTCCTAGATAAAAATTGCTAGGGTACTCAATCATAGAATTGCCTTGCTTTCTAAAAGTTCTCATCCCAGAACACATTTCTTTGAACCCTGTCCAAAATTACTCTGCACAAAAACTTTAAAAATATAAAACAGAATAAAACTTTAAATCTTTAATGATGTTAATTTCCAGCTCCTGACTCAAGACCTTCCTAATACCCTCTCACTGACATACTCCACACTTCCCCATGGTGCATGGTTTTCTTCACTGTAAAAGGTCAATGAACCCAACTGTATTTGGTGACAGCTGTGTTTCTGTGATCTTTGACAGGTGGGCATTGACAGTCTGTTAATGTCCCAGCATTTTCTCTAGTTTAGTATTCCTTTGTGAAATCCAGAACTGTATATCAACTGTCTACTGCTCAGTCCCAAAGCTTATTTGCCATGTAGTTGATAATTTATGAATTACAAACTGAAATGGAAACATTATACATCTCCCAAATTTGCATTTCTTCCTTTATTACTTATTTTAACGAATGATACTAATTTCCAGCAACTTTTTGAATTAAGACTTTATTATATTAAAGCAGTCTTAGGTTCACAGCAAAATTGAGGGGAAGGTACAAGGATTTACCATATACCTCCTGCCCGTACACATGCATAGCTTCTCCCATTATCAACATCACCCACAAGAGTGGTATACTTGTTTCCACTGGCTGAACCTACAGTGACACATCAAAATCACCCAAAGTCCATAGTTTACATTAGGGTTCACTCTTGGTGTTCTATATTCAATGGGTTTGGACAAATGTATAATGACATTATTACGGTCTGCCAATTTTTTCTAAGACAGATATAGTGGAGCAACATGTTACTCCACACATGGTACTGAAAAACTTGTGTCCTGAGCAATCCCTCAGTCCCAGGAAAACTGGGACATTTGATCACCTTATATCAATATACACTTCCTACCCATCTCTTGAATTTAGATAGTTCTCTTATACTATCACCTGGGTCCATTTTTCTCATATGTCATTTGTCTCCTGGAAAGTTTTTCTTTTTTTTATTTCATTATGCAGAGTAAACAAGGTAAAGGTCAAATCAAATTTTAGTTATTTTCATCTTAGTATCCTTTGTTCTCTTCATATTGCCTTTAGGATAACATCCAAAAGCCTCTTCATTCTCTATAACAATAACGAATGTTGGCAAACTACAGCCAAATTCAACAAGGCTGATTTTATAAATAAAGTTTTATTGGAACACAACCACGTCTATTCATTTCCATACAATGGCAGAATTAGGTAGTTGTTAGAAAGATCTTATAGCACCCTGGCTTTTTATTGAAAATGTTTGCTGACTCCTACTACTTAAAGTGTGATCTACAGACTCATGCCAGTCCATGAACTGTGAGAAGATATATACAAAAATTGAGAGGAAAGATCTAGAAACTTATAGAAATTTGACAGAGTGATTTCATGTCTTTTGAATCTAATAACTTAAAAGCTAGTAATAACTTAAACTTTTATTTTTAATGTCTTTATTTTATCCATTGTTATTATACTGAAAAAGATTTGGTTTCTGAAAGATTGGGTGTATGTGTGAGGCGTGGGTAGAAGGAGGAGGGATCCTCCTTCATATCAAGTTCTCCTAATGACTCCTGCTATGTCATTCTTATCTTGTATCTTTTTCCCTTAACTTCTGCATTTCAGCACTTCTGGACTTTCTTTACTTCAAGGGACCACCCTCTCCTTTACTTCAGGACTTTTAATATGCCATTCTCTCGCCCTGAATCTCCTATTCTCCCTCCCAGCAAATTTTCATCTGGCTAAGTACTTCTCAACAGCAACTAAAATATCCTTTCTCATCAATGCTTTTCTTTACCTCTCCAACCAACTAATGCAAATTAGGGAAGATTTCCTTCTATGTATTTATTAGTACTTTATACATACACTTTAGTAACAACTACCACACTGAAAATATCCATACTATGACTACTGATTCCTAAATAGATTGTGGATTTGTAAATTTGTGCAGGCCAGAATTATCTTGTTCACCACTGTTTGTCCTGAGTCTGATCTATTTAACAGGTGCTCAAGAAATATTCAATGAGTGAGTGAACAGTTGAATAAGTGGAAGACAATTGGTTGAGGTGCAGTGTCTGGCCAGTTAGAACAAAAGAAAGGGACACAGCCCCTGAGGCTGCTGGGGAAACAATTTAGGGCAAGGGGCCATGGACGGTGGGGGTGGGGAAATGGAATACAGAAACAAAGCTCATTAATGAAGGGATGGATAGAATGAAATGGAATAAAATGGAAATAGTTACATGGCAATGAATGAGGGGAGCAATTACAGTAATTTTATGGCAGAAAGAACTCTGTTGGACCACAAAGGCACAAAAGCCAAATCATTTTATTAATAGTAATACACTTATTAGCACTTACCATGTGGTGGCCACTGTTCTTAGCACTTTCACATATTAATTTACTTAATTATCAAGCAATGTTATGATTAAATGTTATCACATTTATTAAGTGAGAAAACTGAGGCAAAGAGAGAGCAAGTCCAAACAGCAGGAGCCGTAATTGTCTGAATCAGCTATCTGGTGAAGTCAGACGATAGCAGTGATTAACTATATTTTTTAATCTTCCTTAAATAGAAATCTATTTGGACTTGCTTTTTCAAACTTTTACCAAACTTATCTTTCACTCTTCTTCAGCCCACGCAGTGCACTCACTTCTTTGTTGGGCGTAGTGTGTACACTTGCTTCCTGACACCTTTGACATATCCAGGGAGCTCACAGTGATCTGTTATGACTGCTCTCCTGAAGCCCTCTGGGTCATTCATGCCTGTCCACTGGATGCCCTGGTGCTCAAAGGAGGAGCAAGCTGTCTTTTGTATGATGCCTTCACAAATTCATAATTCTAAATAATTTGAATAACTGTCAGAACTGCATTCAGAGGCTTTAATTACACAATTTATCTATCTTTAGGTGCTCTCAAATCAGTGACTCTTCTTCATAATCTTATTAAGATATGCAGACTAAGATGTTAATGACAAAATTTTAACTAATTTGATATGTTTATCACACCTAAATGAGTAAATTTCTTTATTAATAGTACTAGATAAAGCAGAATCATTTGATATACCTCTGCAAATCTACTTGTATTAATAGTGATTATTTTTATTAAATTAATTGTTTTATTGTAAAAATATTTATATATATGTATATAACAAACCAGTCAACAATTTTTATGCTTTTATTTCTCAGTCACATTACTGTGATTTCATTTTGGTTGTTAAATTATTTTATTTTGAATATAGAAAAGATACATAGAAAAATTGTATTACATAAGAAAAAGAAGTGTATCAAACTTAGAAATTTAGAGATCTTTCATGATATTTAAAATATTCCGTATCTCCCAAGTGGCAATTAATTCTGACATGCTAAAGGAAATTTCACCTTCACATTTTAGGAAATATCCCTGACAACTATTCAATTTCAGATGTCACTTTCTCCAGGAATTCTTCCTATGGGCCTCAACCATTGCTCGGCAGTCCCTCCTATGTGCTTTTTCCTAATTTTCCTATAAGGGCACTTATCATACTTGTGCAAAAAATTGGTGAGATGTAGGTATTCAAAAGGAATGTTAAATCAATGTTGTTGTGAATAGATGAATCCTGATTCAGATAACAGCTCTCTCTTCTCAGCAGGGCCTATGAGAAAATGGCAAGCACAAAACACAATAATGTCCTGTATTGAGCTGGTTTTGAGCCACAGTACTGATGCAGAGTACTAGTACTATACTGAACCGAACGGAAGCCTGGGAAATAATTCATAGGCCTCATAGGCTTCTTAATCCCCAGCCTTCTGGAAAGATGAAAGTAAAGAGAAAATTTCTGGCATAGCCTATGTGAGCTCCAGATGAAGAAGGATATTGAAAATACATAAAAAGGAGGAGAAGAGGTTCTTGAAAGTGTCCTAAATTTGTTCATTCATCCCATTTACAGGGGCAAAGTATGTTGCTGGGTCTCACTTAGCTAGATTCCAAGGATTTATCAGTGAGAGACAGACAGGGTCCCTGGCCTCAGGCAGCTTACAGTCTCCTGATATTGCCATAGCATGTTTGTCTCCCCTCACTGGACCATAAATTCTCTGAGGACATAGATCACATTTCTCCTGTTCACCAGGCTACCTCAGAATATGGCATAGGGCTTCCAACACAGCAGGGACTCAGCACACATTTGCCAATTCATTATGCAGAATATACTCCCATGGGTGTTTAGACCCATGTGCTCATTGTTAATAAAATATTTATGAATATTAGGCTAGATGGAATCTATGGAGAAAGTCTGCTGCACATTTTCAAATATAGAAAGAAGCTCACTTGCCCAGTTTCTCCACCTTGGTGCTCTCTGTTGAAGAGTCTGTTCTCTGGTTTGTGAGCTTTAGCTGCGTAGACCAGCTTAGGGTGCAAGCAGAATTTTCAGTTTTTTTGAGGCTGTTTTACCTCAAACTCAAACTCTTAATAAGTAACGTTCTTTGGATTCTGACAAATTTAAAAACTAATTAAATAATGCCAACCAAGTGGGATTTGAACTCAGTATTTTCTTTTTCATAAAAGAAAGAGCCAATCTTGTACTCTACTTATAATCTTCACTGAATTTGAGATGGTAGATGTTTACCAATAGAAATTTTTGCATAAAACTTTAAAAACATTTGTGTGATTGGAAAGAAGAAACAGCTAAAATGGTTTTCAACTAAAAAAATGTAAATTTTACTAATTCAAATGCTTTTGGTTTTGCGCTTTTTTTTTCCTCTCAAAAGAGCTTTTATTGAGCATCAGAAGATTTATGTTAACAGAAATATGGAGCTTAGCTACATCAGAAATTAGATATATATCAATAAGGATATCTAAGTGTTTTTATAGATGGGGTATTACATGAAAAAAAAAGCTTTTTCTACAGAAAGCTTGCTATCTTAATGAAAAATAGTATTTCTACTATCTGTATTTTGGGGGCCAAATCTCACTTAAAAATTACTACGTTATCTATTATGAGTAAAGTTACATATTCTCCTATTGCTTTCATGAGTATTATGAATTTTTTAGTGTTCTTATGATACTCAGATTTCTGATTCAGTATCCATTTCGAATGAAAACAGTAGCAAATATTAGCTATATATAATATCTATAGCTGTAAAAGAAATACTTGTTTTATGTGAGGTGAGCATAAATATAACATATACATTGGAGGCAAATAGAGATTCTTCTAGGTAACTAAGGAGTTTGAAACGAAGGAAGAATACAAGAAATCAGATTATTTACAGCTAGAAGCAATTAGCAAATATTTGTCTTAAGACAGTAAAGGAGGGAGGAAAAGACAAAAGGGAAGCAATTAAAGAAAGAAGAAAAGGGAAGGAATAAAATGCTCTATTCAGTTATTTCTTCTCATAATACCTCAACAGGTATTGTACTCTACTTCCAAAGTATTCCATAGCTATTTAGGATATTCTATAAATGACTCCACCCTCAACCAGAGCTTGAGACTCTGAGATTGAATTGGCAAAAATGGGATGAGGACCTATATTTCGTGACATCCCCAACTGAGTCTCCCACTGGGTCACTATCCAATAAAGGGACCTGGTACAACTGTCAACAGCACATGGATTAAACAGATGGAACCAGCTGTCATCTGGGTCAAGGACCAGTAGAGAAGGTTTCTTGCATACCTTGAGCTTTCACACATTTTGCAAACCTTGAGCTCTTGTCCTGGAATCCCATTATATACAGATATTTTCTACAGAAAATATTGATCTCCTGTGTGGACTCTAAGAGGGCTGTTTTCCACCACTCCCTGGGGCAGTAGGAGGCATGCTTAAGATATGGGGCAGTCTGATTTCTAGTCCACTGTGGCAAAGTTATGCAGAAGAACCTAATTATTTGGGAAACCTGATCGTTACAGAGCTAATATTAAAAATGAATAGTCATGATTTTAAAAAGAGTTAACACCTTAAGTGTTTTGGTTAGTCAGGTAACATTCTAAAAAAACTACCATGTATAAACTCATTTAATTTTAACAACCGTATGAGTCATATACTAATAATTTCCTCTGCCATGGATACTGAGAAGCTAAGTAAATTTCTCTAAAATCACAGAGCTAGGAAAAGGCAGAGTCTGGATCTTAACCAAAGGAGTCTAGATACAGACTTTATACTCTTAACCACTGCACTCTACTGCCTGTCATTGGATGTTTTATGAACAATTGATGAACAGTGAACGTAATTAAGGTCTTCAAGTACCAGGAAGTGCAGCAAGAAAATTTCATATAGAAAATGGTGTAATAGTACAAAATTGTGTCTGCTCAGGATAGAAACGATATATAATTGAGACCAAACAATTCATCCATAGCAAAGAGGCCTTTATAATAATTAATGTGCCAGGAAATGGTAACAATCAACTCTCTAGATTAAATATATACATTTATAACATTCACACTGTTTGTTATAAATTTATGGATATGAAGGATGTAGAGCAGAGGATTCAAAAGTAAAAATAAATATGCAATCATTTTTATTGTAAATCCCCTATAGCCAATTGATTCTTACAAAATATTATGTTGATTTTTGCTGAATTCATAGGCAAACCTATGGCTGTAATTCAACCATGATTTAAGAAATGGAATTAAATTGCATTTCAATCCACTAACTCTTCTTAATAATTTTATTGACTTTAAATATGATATTCTACACACAGTGAGATCTTGAGTTAAATCCTGGACCAGAAAACTGGTGAAATTCAAATAAGGTCTGTAGATTATACAGTAGTCTTATATGAATGTTCATTTTCTGGTATTGATAATTATACTGTGATTATGTAAGTTTTTATCATTAGGAGAAGCTGGGTGAAGGGCAAATGAGAACTCTGTAATTCTTCTTTTCTGTAAGTCTAAAATTATTTCAAAGTGAAAAGTTAATAAAATTATTTCTCAGGAATAAATACATAAATATGATATGTGATCTACTACTAAACTCTTCATGACCTTCATACAAATTATATTCATTAAAATGAAACTACTTTCATCCTTAAGACTATTTTCCAAATTCATTTATTTCTCAAGGATGTGAACAAAAGCTGAATCAGATAATACTTTTCAAATATTGGAAAAATAGTTTCTGAATTTTTTGTGGTATTTACAATGGAATAGCTAGACACACAACACACTTTTAAATAAAATGTGCATTATTAACATTTTTTCCATCACTTACTTAAGTAAAAAATCAACAACAAAAAACCCCAGTCAAACCCTAATTGGTAGCTTTGATTGGTTTCCACTGTGTAAATATTCTTCCACAATGGCCAGTTTCAAGCTACTAATGTGATGTCACTGAACACAGAGTTGGAAAGACATGGGCAGTAGTTCCCTATTACAGGGGAATCTCACCATACAGATACGATAGATGTAAATCATCTCGAGAGTACAAACAATAGTAAAATGTAGTGAAATAATTAGGAAATGATGAGTCATGGGCATTTTTTACCTTTGTTTTTAATATAACTTATTTAATTGTAAGTTTATAAAATTCAATTTTTAATAATGGCTGTATTTAAAAACTGGCTCAAAAAATTTCTGTAAATTTAACAATTGCATCTTGCAGGTCAGTTTGAGTTGGCCCTTGCACATCACTACTGAGGATAACAAGGCTTGGAATGTCCAAGGAATAAGGAAAGCAGATAAGATGAGAGCAAGAAACATCAGTCAAAACCGGGGAAGGGGAGAAAGCAAAGGTTAAATATTACAGTGGTGCTGAAGCTAGTTTCTGTTGCCCCTAGAAGAGTGTGGTGAGGATGAGTGAAATTCAAATACTGGCTCTCCAACAGAATGGTCAACTCATCCCCAGGAATTCTCTTCTGAATCATATTCCTCCCATGACACTATTTTGGACCCCCATGTTGCCAAAAACAAAAAACTCTCGTACATTCAACCTGCATCAGAATGTTGAAATTTGTCATAGATGTGCTGTCCTAAGGGGCCAGCAGTAGTGGAAATTGCATAACAGAGAATAGTTGACATGATAAAGGGGAGCAGAGAATTTTCACTGGGTTGATAAAGCTCTGTTTCCTGGCAATGGAACCAAACTTTCTAGCATGAAACAAAAATAGATGGCATATGGCTTATGTTTAGGAAATTAATATATTCTCCCATCCCTAAATGGCATTATTAGGGCAAGAATTTGACTTTTTTGTTCCCAGAGCCTAAAAAATAAAAAGGCATCTGAAATAAATGCATGCAGGAAGACAGGAAAGCTCCACCTGGGCTCCACCTGGATTTTCTCACCATGTGTGACATTTCTCAGCTATGGCCTTGCATCCTTTTATAACATCATGTGGTGACTGACCTTTACACATCTGCATGGTTGGCTTCTCTTTTGTAAAGCAGTAAAGCAGAAGAGGCTCTAGGCTTGAGTTAGACCTGATTTTGATTTCTAATTCTGTTACTTACCCATGTGACATTGAACAGGGCATTTCACTGCTTTAAGCCTCATACTCCTCATCTTCTAATTGGGGCATAAGTAAGATTCTCATACCTGCAATTTCAAAATTATATATATATATATATATATATATGACATATACATATATATATAAAACTCGGCATGATGCCTATTAGACAAGAACTCAGTAAATGACAACAGCCCACAGAATATATTATTGTGTGTGTGTTTGTGTGTGTGTGGTGGGTGATTTTCTGGTTTTGTTTTTGGTGGTTGTTTTAATGTTACAGTTTGTGTAATTAACAGGATTCTAGTCAAGTTGAAGCAAATGAAACATGCTCTTCATTTTCTATCTAGGTTAGGTCTTCATATATTTAGATGATAGTCTTTCACAATATTCATAGGTAAATCCTATATATACACATGGAATTGTCAGATTTCAACTCGGAGAGTCATATTGGAGGAATCAGCACCCTCCTGTTGGAGGGTTAGCACCAGTATTTGCAGCTGGTCTGTGATGGGCCTCTCCTTAACCTTGAAGCTTGGTCCAAGGTGCTCTTCTCTTCTTATTCTACATCTTCTCTGTGTGTGTTATCATTCACTCCCATGACTTCAGTAACCATCTGTTGATTCCGACAACCCAAGTATATCTCCCTAATCTGTTAATCTAACCACATAGGTAACTATTAGCTCTCATTTACTGAGTTTTCCCCTGCTAAGCACCATGCCAAACACTTTATATACCTTAGTTAATTTTATAATTACAAATAATTCCCACCATAACTGCTTTCCTAGTCAGTTGTTACAGGCTCCTATTGATCTTTCCAGCTTTAACCATTTCCAATCTAACACACCATATCCATGTTGCCCCACCCATGGTAGAACTTAAATATTTGAATGATGAATAAATAAGAATGACCCTTTTGCCAATGGCAACACTGTTTTCCTTCCTATCCATATTGTGTGGTCCAAAATTATAACATGTTGTTCAAATCTACTCTAAACCCTTCAGTAGACACAAATACTAATAGCACCCATTATTGTCTTATTTCCTACGAGAAAAAAATGAGAAAGCAACTAAAATATCATGAATAAGAAATTCTCTTTCAAGGGAAGAAAATTAAAGCATTTTTGAAGTGTTGGATTAACTTTGTTCTTTGCTTTATAATCAATGAAGATTTTTGCTACACTCCTAGGTGTTGTCTTTTAACAGTGTGGCTTCACATTTGAAAAGTTGAAGTTGTGCGTCTATTAAAGCTGTAGCAGCAGCAACCCACTGTGCCCAGTGTTTCTGAAATAAGTACAGTTTGCATGTAATGATTTCTCTGAGTGCAAAAACCTTAATTCTCTGTTATTTTCCAGTTCAATTTCATTAAATTCAAAATTGATTTTTTGTATACTCTATGAATGTGCTAAAAATTCGCAACCATTTTGAAAACTTGAAGTATAATATTTGAAATGAGATGTTACAGAATTGAAAATACCTTTATCATTATCTCCCTTCCTGTATAATCTCCAGCCTGGTAGCTCACCAAGAAATACATATATATTTTTTTAAACGTATTCATTCCAAATTTTTCCTTTTCTTTCTAGTTATATCATGTAATGCATTACCTGTAATTAAAAGCCAAAATGGTTAATAAAATCTTCCTATAGACTCTTGTTCCATTGGCTTTTGATGAAGATGGTAGAGAATACTACACCCTGTGTTTCCAATCGTTCATAAAAACAAGGGAAATAGTCACCAAACTCCAGCTGATGCTTCTACCAGAGTGCTTTAAATACATCAGAAGATGTAAACCCTTACATATAGTAGAAAACAGCTTCAAGACAGGTGATTGAGTAAGGGTTTATGTGATTTTTTTTTGCAAAGAATTGCAGCTCTTCTGAGAGTTTCATATACCCAATCAAGGAAAATTGGTGATGGGTACTTTTCTCCTCATTTCAAAACTACTGAGAGCGTCTTCAATGAGGCTACCTGGAATTTGGGGGTGGGCGGTAGGGAAGGATGCATATATTTTTCCTGTATCCTAGACATGAATCATGAGAAAATTGCCACCTGGGGTATTTTGATTCCTGCCCCCATGAAAACCACCTTATTTAGTGATGGGCTTAAAGTGAATCTGAATGAACTTGACAGGCAAACAAAGAGGAGTGGCCGTCAAGGGAAAGGACTCATAGTCTTCTTCCAAGGAATTGCAATCAGAGGGGCCAGCAAGAAAGCCCTTGGAGAAACCATACAAGTTTCTCATGGCAAAAGGAGGCAGATTTCACCCACAGTCAGCCTCGGAGAACACGAAGCCAGCTTCCTAATATTCCAGTCAAGCCAGGAGAGCTTTCCACTGCTCCATCCTTCCGTCATATTTTATTATCCTCATTTGTTTTACCCTTCAGATTCAGTTTCTATATTTTATAAATATTTTTTGTTTAGCATAATAAGTATTCTTTCCTGATTTAAGCCATTCTAATTTCCTTAAATAGCTGATTCAAAGACAAAATAGAAAGAAAATCAAATAAAGATGACTGCCTATGAAGTTCTTTTAATTTCATGGTCATAAAAGCTCTTCTTCTTGATTAGATTTAAGAGTACAAATGGTGATTATCTGCAAGAGTGTGATTCCCAAGCAAAGCAGCACTTGACACTCACTTTTGGCTCGTTATCAAAAAGTCAAAAAACACAAGGCATAAACTAAACATTTTGGAAAGTATTTTAGTAGGGCTAAGGTCAAAAATGTTTCTAGAGATTGTTGCTTGGAATAGTTATGAAAAGAGATTAGAGAAGTAATTAATAAAAAGAAGCATGTGTGCAAGTGTAGAATAATTACTACTTTATTTTTAAACATATGGAATTTCAGGCACCATCTCTCCATCTTTCTCTTACCCTTGTTAGGTACCATACATAGAGTAATGCTTAAGGAAGCTATAGTGGTACTGGCTGGGTTGTGGTCCTTGCTCCATTACTTACTGCCTGTGTGATATTGAGTAGGTTACTTAACCTTTTTCTGCTTAGCTTCTTCATCTTTAAAATAGTGAAACTAAAACCTACCTCAGGTTGTATGAGAATTAAATTAGGTAATATATGTTTGGTAGTTATCAGAGATGTTTACCAACTATTTCTGGTTCTCTCCTGTTTGGGAACATGATAAGACTGACTTTCACAGTCTCCTTGGTCTCCCTGTGATTGTGTGGGGTTATTTAACTTTTGAAGTGGCATGTGTTACCTCTAGGTAACAAAACACGTAATTGATTGTACAGACCCAACAGAGCTATCTTTCCCTTTGCTGTAGCAACTGACAACATTTAAAATGTTTGCTGTTCTCTTGTTCTGTGTCCTTGAGTGATGATAACAATTGGGACCCCCTGAAAACTCATAATGAACTTGTAGAATAGATGAATAACAAACTTTTGGTGAGTTAAGCACCTGAGATTTTTTTCTTCTTTTTATCACCATGTAAACCTCTCCTATCATGACTGATACAGATGTTGATAGCTAGAAGTGGATGATTCCATTAAAAAATCCTAAACGTGTGGCATTGGCTTAGGACTTGTTAGTGGATAGTGAAGATGCTAGAAGGATGGGGATTTCTCTTATGCAGTGCAAGACTTCTTAAAAATGGCTCCTGCAGTAACATGGAAAGTAGACAACGTCCCTAATGAAAACATAGGTTTAGGGGAAGAAACTGAAAAACAGAAAGTTACTAGCATATTTTAGTTGCTGTTGGCTATATTTGACAAGGTATTACAAGAAAGAAATAAGCACAATTTTAAACAGAGACTAAAGAGAACAGAAATGTGAGGACTTGCCATGGTCACAGAGCAAGATAGGCAACTCTTCTTATCTTCCCTTTGTAGCAGTAAACGGAGAATTCCTTTGAACAACAGAGACCAGTTATATATCATCCATTCTGCAGGAATCAAATCAAGGTACGACTAGTTCACCCATTTTTAAAGCCTATAAATCAGTTAAAGCCCTCCATCAATATCCTTTTAGTTAGACAAAATGGCTGGGGGAAAGGATGATGAGAGACTCAAAGCATCTGCAATTAAGTTGAAAATACTTCATTGTGGCTTCTGGCACAAGAACTAAAATAAGATATATGTCTCCTATTCAGTTTTTTTTGTTTGTTTTTTGTTTTTTTTTTAAGCAAGTGATTTTGTAAATTTATTTATTTAATTTATTTATTTTTGGCTGTGTTGGGTCTTCGTTTCTGTGCGAGGGCTTTCTCTAGTTGCAGCGAGTGGGGGCCGCTCTTCATCGCAGTGCACGGGCCTTTCACTGCCGCGGCCTCTCTTGTTGCCGGGCACAAGCTCCAGACGCGCAGGCTCAGTAGTTGTGGCGCACCGGCCTAGTTGCTCCGCGGCATGTGGGATCTTCCCAGACCAGGGCTCGAACCCGTGTCCCCTGCATTGGCAGGCAGATTCTCAACCACTGCGCCACCAGGGAAGCCCTCCTATTCTGTTTTTTACAAAACTGTACTGTAAAAGAAATCATGAACTTGGGCTAAAAAAATTATTTGTTCAAGACATAAAGTAGTTCTTGGATTCCCAACTCTCTAGGCACAGAAGGAGGGTACAGAAAGTTGCTTACCCCAAGAACTAGTGTCTTCTACAACACTTCAGGTATAGTAATGGAGAAGGAAGACTCATATGAGAAATAGAATTTTTCCTAGTTCCATATAGGAAAATAAAGGATTGAGAAGCACATCCCAGAAATAATATCAGGGTTCTAATTAAGGAAAATATCACAACCCAAGTGTAGGAAGTCTTCGCAATATCTGCCCAGCCAGTTTTTTAAAATTTCTATGAACCAAAAACTTCTATGTCACCATTTTTATCCTTCTAAATAGTGTCACTTGAAGTTATCCTGTCCTTCTACAACTGTGGTAGGTGATTTTGAACTAGTTCTCAATGATCTTTGCCCTACTGGACGTTTATGTCCTTATGAATTCCTCTCCCCTTGAGTGTGAGCTGGGCCTGATGACTTGCTTCTAACAAATAGGAGATGGAAAAAGTGTTCGGGTATCACTTCCAACATTAGATTATAAAAGAGTGAGACTTCCATCTTGCTTGTACTCTCTTATGCCCTCTCACTTTCAAGCTTTGTTGAAGTCAAATGCCATGTTTATAACTACCCATGGAGAGGTCTACATGGTAAGAAACCAATGGAGGTCACCAGCCAACAACTTGGAAGAAAACAAGACCCTCAGTCCAATGACCCAAAAGGAAAAAAATCCTTCCAACATTCACTGAGTAAATATGGAAGCTGATCCTACCCCCAGTGAAATCTTGATAACAGTGGTCTTGGTTGAGACCTTGCAGATTTATAAGATCTTGAGCCAGAGAACCTAGTTAACTCATGCCGAGATTCCTGACACAGAAACTCATAGTGAAATGATAAATGGTGTTTTAAGTTTTTGGGTGATTTGTCACACAGCAATAGATTACTAACAGATTTTGTATACTGGATGCATAAAAGGAAGATTCATAGTCTTTTAAGTCACTATGTTTTCAAATCATGATACGCTGCATCCAGACTTCATATAGAAGCAAGTGTTTATTTCTCAGAGGAGCTAAACTTTCAATACAGTTCCATAAGAAGGGGAATGAATTAAATATCCAATAACAAGAAGAGCTCTTAACCAAATATTTCTGGTTCTTTCCCCTTCTAGTCACAATGTTGAACAATTTCTTGGCCATCTTATGACGATGTGCGTCATTCAACTAGTTCTATCTGTTAAGCTCTGAGCATTTAAACTTTTCTTTTCAGCATAGGAACATGATGATATTTGAAATAGTGGCTGCTTATTTATCTTGGGTCCCTGACATAGCGAAAAGAGTCTCAGTCTCTGTTGATCTGCAAAGGATATGTAGCATGAGTGATAGATAAATCAATCATTCTTGTGATAAGCCACTAAGATTTTGGAGATGTTTCTTAGTATGGTGCTATGTAACCTATCCTGATATATACAATACATGAAATACTAAAATTTTGCTTTATATAAAGAATAGAAACCCTAAATAAATATTACTATTCTTATCTGCATGATCACTCTGGTATAAGTCTAGAACCTCTGAGATAATTTCAGAGGCGAGCTCTCAACTGAAGCAGAATTTAGACATCTATATGCAGATTGTAGAGTTATAAGACACTTAAGCCAAAGAATATTTTTCCTTTATGATTCCTATTCAGCAAAATATCAATCCATACTTGAAATTTAGTAGTTTTTGAAGAAATTTCATATAAAATCCTTCTAAATGGAAGTATAAAATTGTAAAACTACTTTGGAGATAATTGGGCTATTTAGTAAAGTAAAAAATGATTATCCCAAAAGACCCAAACAATCCAGCTTCTAGATATCTGCAGTTTGTTCCTGTTTGTGAAGATAATTGGCTCCTGACAAATCTTCCATAGAGTAAATCTTCTAAATCAAAAAGCTAATAACCTGGCTTCCCTGGTGGTGCAGTGGTTAAGAATCTGCCTGCCAATGCAGGGGACACAGGTTCGAGCCCTGGTCTGGAAAGATCCCACATGCCACGGAGCACCTAAGCCCGTGCGCCACAACTACTGAACCTGTGCTCTAGAGCCTGCGAGCCACAACTACTGAGCCTGCGTGCTACAACTACTGAGGCCCGCGTGCCTAGAGCCCGTGCTCCGTAACAAGAGAAGCCACTGCAATGAGAAACCTGCACACCGCAACAAAGACTAGCCCCCACTCGCCGCAACTAGAGGAAGCTCGTGCGCAGCAACAAAGACCCAATGCAAACAAAAATAAATAAATAAAATAAATAAATTTATTAAAAAAAAGCTAATAACCATGTTATTAAATACTTAACAAGGCATTCAGATGATACACAGTTTTGGACGTTTTTGTTTTTTTTTTTAATTTAGTGGGAGATTTTTGAATGAAATTGATATGGGCTAGTCTTTTTTTTTTTTTTAATTATTAGCACCTTTAATTATTATTTTTATTTATTTATTTATTTTGGCTGTGTTGGGTCTTCGCCTCTGCGCGAGGGCTTCCCCCAGCTGCGGCAAGCGGGGGCCACTCCTCATCGCGGTGCGCGGGCCTCTCACCATCGCAGCCTCTCCCGCTGCGGAGCACAGGCTCCAGACGCGCAGGCTCAGCAGTTGTGGCGCACGGGCCCAGTTGCTCCGCGGCACGCGGGATCCTCCCAGACCAGGGCTCGAACCCGTGTCCCCTGCACTGGCAGGCAGACTCCCAACCACTGCGCCACCAGGGAAGCCCCCAGTTTTGGACGTTTAACAGAACAAAATAAACACAAGTACAAAAATCCATCAAATTATGAACATTTTGCAGATAATCTCTAATAGAAACTAACAAAGAATAATATCATGAAATGATATAACACAACATGTACTAACTAAACAATTCCATGATCATATGATTATTCTCAATTCCTTTAGCTTCATTACAAGTGAGTGGAATCAAAATTATTTCTTAAAAATTGAAAGAAATTACCTGTATTTCAGAGTTCCATCATTTTATAAAACTCTTCATGAACTCAAAATCTAATGAGACCAAAAGAAAAAAATCCTATCTTATGTTTTGTGAATTCCTTATGGTTTTCTTGTTTTTAATTTTATTTTTATCTACTCATCTTTATATACATTCTTCAATTTGTGCTAGGTGTAATTTGCTTCAATATTTCTATATTTTTTCATTTTAACATATTATCCACTTGCTTTTTAAATGTTTTTGAGGTCATAAAGTTATTTCTGTTTACTGATTTGTCTGCACTCAACAAATTTTGAAAGGTAGTACTTTCATTATATTTCACTTCAAGATATTTTGCATTTCTTATAGTTATTTCTTCAAATCCCATAGTCATTTTGAAGTGCACTTTTCCACAGAAATAAATATGTTTATGTGTATTCCATGTTTATAGTAAATATAATTTAAAATATGTTTTTATGGGTGGTGGTTTATTTAATTGAATTGTAGTCAGAGAACTCATATGTGTGATGAAATTATTTGAAATTTATTGACTTTTAACCTAGATTTTAAAGAATTCATTTATACTTGAACATTATATATAGTCTCTATGTGTTGGTAAGGTATGCATGTATTTATATATGTATACATGAATACATAGACATAGACCCCCACACACACATGATAGTTTTGCTGGTGTTTGCTGCATGACATATCCATCTCTGATAGAAATGTATTAAAACCTCTCATTACATGGTATTTTTTATTTCATTTTTGATTCTTTCACTTCATGCTTCATGTATTTTGAGGCTTTTTTGCAAGACTCTTATAAAATATGTATTTATAAATACTATTTCTGGATTTCTCCTTTTATTGCTATGTACCCTTTTTACCCACATTTATGCTGATTATGTGATATGTGATATTTTTATTAAATTATCTTAGTGAGTGTTTGCCTGGCATATTTTAAATCCTTTCATATAAATAATTTAGTGTCATTTATTAAGTCTACCTATTTCAATAGTATATATGAATATATAAGTAGATTCATGTAACAATATTTATAACCTCTGTCTTTAAATAGATTATTTAATTCTGTTTATGTTGATTGTATGTGTGGCAGTCATGGCAATTGCTAGGCAGACTCACTGGAAGAGAAGTTGCTGTGGGGAGCACAGTTACTGATAGCTCACTGGCTGCACCAAAGGATTCACCGCAAGGTCACCTTTCCCCTGGACTCTTGCCAGCCAGTGACTGCACATGGCACTGTGTATTATGGCTGGGCCATCCCTCAGCAACACAGGACTCCTCCAATGGACAAATTTTGCTTGGGGTGTCACCAAGGGCCTGACCAAGACTTTCTCAGAAGTATGCTTCAGTCTTTCTCTCTTCCAACCCAATCCTTCTTTCTCTTTCTCCTTTTACATGGGTTAGTCTTCAGATTGTGAAAACCTCCTGACCGTTCACGGGCATTTCATAAGTAAGTCTCTTTTGTGTCTAATCTTATGTAGGCATCAGCTTTTTAGCAGACTCCATCTGATACATGCTACCGATGTATGAGGACTTAGTTTTTACTACCATGCTTGTGCTTTTTAAACCTCCTATTTGCCTATTCATTTCCTCCTTTCCAACTTCTGGTTGGATTTATAAACTTTTCTGTATTACAAATGTAGTTTCTCCCTGAATTTGAAAGATATGACAAAGACTGCTAGTTTTCCCCTAATATCTGTTCTTCTACAGTATTATAAACCCAAATTTTTATCTGGATGCATATTTGCCCACCAAAAAAAAACCACAACATTTTCTAGCTCCCTTTAAACTAGAAGTTACCATGTGACTATATGTTGACTAAAAGGATGTAACCTGAAGTGCTAATTGGAATTATCCTCAACATGACCCAAGAAGACAATAGAAAGAACAAAGTGAAAAGAATAGACAATGATCTTAAATTACAAGGATGCTGTCCAAGATAAATATGAATTAAAATGACAATAAAATCACAGAATCTAAATAAAGATCCTCAAAAAAAATGCAGAGCAGGAAAAGCAAGACATACTTTGTCAAATGTGATGTAGACAATGTCGGGGAGGAGGAACTTTCCCCCCTACCTCTCTTAAGTTCTTGTGGCTGGACTACTAATAAAACTGACACAAGACAGATTAACAGGAGAAAAAGAACACATTTTAATTTGTGTGCATGAAGGTCTCATAGCAGTAGGACCGAAAAGTGGCCAAAGCAGGAAGCTTTTATACTTTTTTGACAAAAAAAGCAATAAATTTGTGAGGAATTGAGGGTATAAAGAAACTTAGGCTTTGCATGCTTAATTAGTGAAAATCTAAACAAAGTTTAGGCTTGGGATAATAATTTAAAGAACTAACCAGGTTTGTTTATACAGGCTTCTCAGCCTGAATTCCTATCTCTGGCGATAAGTGTGTCCTTCTACCTCCAGATGCAGGGAAGGTACCTTTCACATGGAAGATTTATTTCCTGCTTTTAGGGAGACAGAGAGGATCAAAGTGTTCTGCTTGCACTGGCCATTTCTTAAGTAACTTTCATTCAAAATAATACACCATGGAGGTATATTTTGGGGTGGCCTGCTTTGGGCCCCAGTGACAACAAACAAGAATTGAGGGACCCAAAAGTCAGAAAAGTGGTAGATAGAAAGTACGAGGATGATAGCTGTAAAACAGGAGAATAAAAAATGGCAATCTCAGCTAAGAAGAACAGATATGCACTTAAAGATAGAGCCACAACAACTCAGAAAAAAAAATGATGCTAAGTTTTCTAGAAAAATATTTTGAACTTAAATACCAATACTCAGATAGGGTTTTCTTGCTCTAAACTCATTTAATAATACAATATACCTATGGATTTCCTATAAATATTTTTGAATTAAAAAAACAAAACTATCTTCAAGATAAACATCAACATGACATAAAATTTCTCTGTAATTCTAGATGTTAGAAGATGATGAAGCAGCTACTGCATAATTGTAAAGGAAAAAAAAAAGTTTGGCTCAAGGATTTTATATTTATCCAGATTGTATTTCATGTGCAAAGGCCACTTCAAGAACAAAAAGATATGATACAGCTCACACCTATGTAACCTTCTTGGAAAAAGTATGTAATGATGCAACTGAGAATATCAAGAAAAGAAAACTAAAGTTACAATAAGTGAACACATGGCTAGAAATTATAGGCAATTAATTTCGAGCATGTGTTTACATCCAATGCAAGTTGCCTAATATACCAAAGGGATGTTACAAAGGATCCTTGTTAATTTTCACAGAAACATACTTTGAAAAATACTTTGGAAATCTTAAAGATAACCAGTAATCATATTGATATAATGGTCTATTAATCTATTCAATCAATACTAATGCATATTTATCATGTTTTTATTAAATGCCAAATAATTTCCAGTTGATAAAAAGACCAACATAACTAATATCCATTCTACCACTCAAGGACATCACAGTTCAGTGAGGGAAATCAACATAAGCAATTAATTATAAAGCAGGATATAAATAAGCACAGAGTACGAGGGAACACTGTCAGAGGGTAGAGCCCTGTGTGAGGATGTTTGGGGGAACTGAGATTGAAGTAAATGGAATTGAAAAAACGTTTAAAAAATAAACATTAGTCAAGCCAATGTCAGTAGGGAGCAGAGTGAGGGGATCTTTTTTTCTAGGTAAAATGTACCAAAAGAATAGAGAGAGAGAGGCAAGAAAGAGCATGGTAGAGAAAACAAAATCAGACTGTTGATTCTAAATAGTAAAGGGTAGAGTGACTAGAGATTAAAATGGAGGAGCTAATCAGTAGAAGGTCTTGCGTTCTTGAGCCTCATCATGTCCATTTTCACAACAATGTGTAGATCTAATGGAATAAGACAGTTCACAAATTAAAACATGTTGGCATATGTAAGCATAATAGAAGATGACAGAAGTAAGCCTGAAAACATTAATTTAGGAAAAACCACTCAAATGCACTAAAATGTCAAAATGCATTAACAAATAAAATCTAACTTCATGCTTTATATGAGGTATACCTAAAACAGAGTATCGCAGAACTTTAAATAATGAATGAATGAACAAGAAAATATCTATCAAGCATATGGTCACACAAGCAAGAGTGGCAGCATTATTTTTAGATATAATTGATAATAAGTATAAATAGATTAAGGAGTCAAAATAAGACATGAGAAAATACAAAATATATAAAAGCAACTTGAAAAAGAAAATAGTAGATGAAAATTAAAAGCATAAATAAAGTATAGATAGAAAACAACAGATAACTCGAAAAACTATTTAGTATTACCCGTGCACTATAATTATTTTCCTTGAACTATAATCATGAAAAAAAGAAGAAAAACACAAATTACTTAGAGGTGAAGAATAAACACAAACACATATATCCATTGAGGAGTGTTATTTATAATTAAGGAATTTGAAAATCAAAATAAATTGGTTGGATGAATGGAAATGTATGTCATGAATCTTAAAATTTATTTATTTTTATATTTATGGCTGTGTTGGGTCTTCGTTTCTGTGCCAGGGCTTTCTCCATTTGCGGCAAGTGGGGGCCACTCTTCATCGTGGTGCGCGGGCCTCTCACCGTCGCGGCCTCTCTTGTTGCGGAGCACAGGCTCCAGACGCGCAGGCTCAGCAACTGTGGCTCACGGGCCCAGTCGCTCCGCGGCATGTGGGATCTTCCCAGACCAGGGCTCGAACCCGTGTCCCCTGCATTGGCAGGCAGATTCTCAACCACTGCGCCACCTGGGAAGCCCTGTCATGAATCTTTAACTTCCAAATTTATATCTCAAGCACAGACCTAACTTCATGAACTACAGTCTCAATTGCCCACTAAGTGATTACATTTGCATTCAGAGGCAATTGAGATCCCATTTATTCAAGATGAATGTACCACTTTCTACCTACAAATCCCCCTCCTACTTCCCTTCCCACCCTGCACAGCACACTCATCAAAAATCTGTCCCTCATTGTCTTACTTAGTGCAGAGAATATCGTTGACAGCTGTCTGGTACACCTGGTTTTAAAAGCAGGGATTGTGTCTATTTCATCCTTTTATCAACAATGACTGGCATAACTGACCAGTGTATTCTAAAAGAAATCATTAATTTTATGCTCAAAAGTGGGTTAACTATTGAAAGGAATTTAAATTGGGAAAAATCTTTTCTGAAAGGCAAACTGGAAGTAATATAAGTTGTAAAATTGTCTATATCTTTTCATCTGTATTTTTACCTCTAATAGTGCATTTAAACACAGAGCTAAGAGAAACATATATATGGAAAGATATAACTTTGATATTTTACTAACAAAACTATGTATACAACCTAAATATACCACCATATGATAATAGAAGTAAATTAAATATAGTACATCTTTATATGAAATCTTATGTTGCTAACAAAAATCATGTATGAAGACATGGTAAAAAGGCTCAACATGTATTGCCAAGTTAAAAAAAAAGCTTATATATAGTACAATTCTAATTTTTAAATGTATTTGTTTGTATACAGAAACTATTTTTATTAACGTATTCAACAAATTCTGAGTTCCTACAATATGCCAGGCACTCCATTAAGTGCTAGAGACACTTGGATGCATAAGACCCAGGTGCCACCCTTGCAAACTAGATATCACTGCATAGCTTTGCAATTGTTTGTTAAGGAAACAAGCAATATTTATATTTCAGTCCATTTTTATGCATGCATGCTTGAAACCTCAGTTCATACTACTCAGCATCTGGGGAAGGAAACAGAATGGCTCAGTGTCCTCAGTGAATACGGACGCACTGACTTCGCCTATGCTCATTATCCATTTGAATCTGACTGGCTGAGATTGAATCCAGGCTCACAACCTCCTAGCTCTGTGACTTCCACAAGTTCCTTACCCTCTCCAAGCTTCTTTCCTTCTCGGAAAAGAAAGGGCTAAATGAATCAATGTTAACTGAATCATATGATTTTAAATAAAATAATATGAGTGTTCAGCATATTGCCTACTATGTCATGCGTTCTCAAATATTGTTATTCTGAAAAGTTATTACTAATTCCTAGAAGAAGTGGGGAGCAAAGAATGAAAGGTGAATAGAGAGAGTCAAGGACATCAGTGGAGGAACCGTTTGGGACTAGCTTTGACAGAATATGGAATGTTAGGTTCTACTAAGTTTGGGGACAGAGGATGTTATTAGTAAAGATTCCTTCCAGCAGATGGTATTTGACTTTGGCCTTAAAGGCAGGATTTTGCTACGTGAAAAAGTAGAAAAAGGACATTTTCATGCACAGGTATCATGTTGTGGATATAGCTATAACTGGGTCATATGCCATTTGGGGAAATGTTTTATTTAAAAAGACAGTTTTATGACATCCTTTTGGTTTAAAAAAGACAGCCTGTGATATTGTTAGTGGAGATGTTGGCTTTTCCTTTTCCTTCTTTTTAAAGTTTCTTTTCTCCTTCTTGTCTTCCCTTTCCCTTTCTTTCTTCCTTTGACCAAACTTGCCTTATTAACCTTAACCTGGGCCTGAATAGCTGAAGATATTAATGATTTTCTAGAACCCAGAATTGGCAGTGAGAATTCCAAGCTGGGACTTGGGAAAAGGACTGGGGCAACTTGTAAATTCTTTATGGCGTGAAACCAGGCTTCTAAACCGACAGCAAATACAGGTTGCTGAAGTTAAGAATAAGAATACCAGTAGTGGTCCCAGGAAGATCTCCCACTGGGAAGCCTTGCCCCACCTTTAATAGCTCCTTTGATGATAAGACTGTTTTCAAATTAGCTGAAGCCTGGATGCTTTAAGTTAAGAACAGATTGAGTCACCTGGTTTATAGTGCAGCAGTATAAATTTAGGCTCAAAAGCTCTTTTGGAAACAGACTGTATGACCATTCGTAGATAATTTCTGCTTGGGTCTCACAACCCTCGAATGCCTGGTAACTCCAGACTAAGAGTCATGACAAAGCTTTGATAGCCTCTTAAAAGAAAGGGCTCTCTTTCTCTCTGTTCAGTCTAAGAGAGGTGGGCATTGTACCAAAACAAAAGCAGTTGCAGAATTGCCACTTGTCCCACCATCAGATGAGGCAGGCTCTTTTCTTAGAGAATTTTAAACTTCCATCCCATGCCATTTGCCCCACCTTCCTCCTCTTCTCAATCTGGTGCTGTACCTTCTGAAATGGATGAAATGAACCTGGAATCCTTTGCTTCTCTGGGATGGGAAAGCAGTAGAAAGCCTCTCACATAGTATCCAATGACCCTTTCTTCCGGGCATCACACCTTTATATAATTCCCTCACCTCGACTGTGAGTTGGACTTATTGACTGCCTTCTACCAAATAAAATGCAGAAGTTATGGGATGCTGTTTCTGTGGTTAAGATATAAAAAGATCATGGCTTCATCCATATGGACATCTAGCCAAGCCCAAGAAGTATAGGACATAGAAGAGGTGAGATCCCCTCATGGAAGGTAGGAAAAAGAAAATCTCTGAAGAAGGAAGAGGAGATACAGGTGCAGCACCGTTACTGCGTGGCTAGGTTTAATTCTGAACATCTGAATGTGGAAGATGATGAACAAATAAATGTATTGTAGTTTACATTTTGTATGCTTGCCTGCCCTCTAAAGTTTCTTGCCATTAAAAAGTCAATATATTAAGACTTTTGTAAGGATCAAGTTAAGTAATGTGTGAGGATGGACATAACATACCAAGATCGATATGGAAATTCATCTGCAAATCAGTAATGAACAAGGCATTGTGCTAGGTAATGTTTATTGGATTATTTCTAATCTGCTTACTTCAATTTCCATATAAGACAATTTCAAATACCCCTTCCAACTTTGCCCATCATCATCATGTCTTGGTTAGTAAAGTTGAATTTAATTTCATTTGCCTCTGTGTTAGAAGTGCAACTTTACCTTTATTCCTGTTTGGGACCCCTTAGTAATATGTAATGCCTGGTAGCTCAAACCTCACAGCTACGTAAAAGTCTGGGAATCTTTAATTTTGTTCTAGACCTTGATGTTACATTAATGCCAGGGCTGTATGCCAGCCAAGTGTGACAATTATTTCTGTTTAATTTTCTAATTTCAGTCAAGACTGCTTAGCTTGCCGATGAAGTCCACCCATCAGTGTCAGAAGCCCAGGCAGTTACTTATGAGCAGTAATAGCTTGTAATAGTTGCTTTAATACCCTGGGGAAAGTAGAAGCCTCTGTGGGCTCTTCAATAATTCATACAGATTTATTTATAAATTTATTAAAGCAAAACACACACAGGGCCTAGAAGAGTGCTCGGCACATTGTGGGTACTATAATGTTTGTTGACAGTATTTAGAAATAAATAACTGAAAGTTAGAGCATCTACGTACATTATTTTCCAAACTAGGCCACTTTTGATAGTCAGAGGGAGAGCTGTCAGTGACACTGGCATAAACAGAGTCTGTCTCAGGTTAAACAGGATATAAATTCATGCTGATGAATATATGTATGCTTTTCGAGGTCCATGCCTTTTGGTTATCAGACAATTATACTTCATAGAACTCAAATAATTAAATAACATGGAATATTTCTTTTAGAACTAGCAGTTACTTTGAGAACTCAAAAACTGACGTATAATATTTTCACATCAGGTATTCAAAGGCAGCTCTAAATTTATTCATCTAGAGTAACATGATGATCATTGTAACTGAGCATCACTGAAAATGTGTAAAATACAACTTAAAAAACAATTTATAAAACGCTGGACTTCAAATCTTTGGACAATGCATGTTCATGGGAGGAGTTAAACAAACTTTACAGTCAACAAAAATTTTGTACATTTCCATGATTAGTTAAATCAATTTGATTATAGGTTTCCAGGGACTTTGTAATCAAATTATTCAGAAAAACAATTGTTCCAGATGAAAAGAAATTTTAATCTTCCAATACAGATGTTTCTTTTGGGGTGTTTATTGGTCAATACATTTTGTCCTAGGAAAAGTAATACATGATAGTGTTAATCCTTTTTCCTTTTTAAATTATTGTTCTCGTTAAACAATTTATTCATTTGATGGATACATTTGCAAGTGAAACTTAGAGGATTGAGCTGGTTTGGGATTGAGTGATTTGAGAAATGGACAGTTATTTCATGACCATTTTGGTAAACTACAGCTTGGATATTACCTAGTTAAGGAGCAGTCCATGACTCTACTTCCTAGAGGGAACATATGGCAGCCTCGCCCTTTAAATGTGGAAGTTTTACAACTAAAATATTACTAATGTTATTGAAATAGGCATTTGAAATTTCATCACCTGCCACTTCATGGTTTTACAGTTTCAAGTGGTTTCCATATTTTGATTATGAAAGGCAGCACAAGTAGAATTATCAGCAATATTAAAAGCTAATTTTGTGTAATCAACTGTGATTACAGTTTGATGACACTTTTCTCTCATAGCTAATATCATTTTTTTTCAAAATCTTAATTCTATCTCAATTCAACTGATGTTTCCATTGTTTCACCTTAATCTTGCTCTTTAAAATTTTTCTTTTTACGCAAATGTACTTTGGAAAACTTTACAGAGCAACTTATTCTACTCATACCATTTTAATTATGCATTTCTTCTGTTTTATAATAAGCAGATTGTGCTGTTCACTCTTACTACATTAAAAGTATATCCACAGTAATATATCTCCTTACTGGAGTTAACTTGTATTGCACAGAAAGATTCAAAACTCTGAGTCATTTGCATGCCTTGAAATTTTTTTCTGAATTAATTATGACTCAGTTGAATTACTAATATTGAAGATATACTGATAATTTTAAAGTGCTCTATTCATTTTAAACTCAACTCAACAACAAAAATCCACGGTGTAACCCATATAGTTAACCCTTATTTAGCACTTATTCTGAATTAAACACTATTGTCAGCACTTTATGTATAAATTCAGAGGTTGGCATATCTCATGGGCCAAATCAAGCCCCACTGCTTGTTTCTGTAAATAAAGTTTTATTGGCTCACAGCTACATCCATTAATTTTCATATTGTCTATTGCTGCTCTCACAGGGCAGTGACAGAGTTGACTGGTAGTTGTCGTAGAGACCTTATTGCCCATGAAGCCTAAAATATCTGCTATATGGTCCTTTACAGAAAATATCTGCCAATCCCTGTATTAAAACTTTTGATCTCCTCGACAACCTTGTAAATTATCACTCTCATTTAATCTCTACTCTAAAGATAAAGAAAATGGGACAACCAGAGGTTAAGTGACTTGCCAAGGTCATATACTGCTAGTAAATGGGAGAGCAAGGATTAAACCCAGGCAACTATCTCCACAGTCCCCATTCTCAACTGTGCTAAACTGTATTCAAATGGAGAATTATGTTTGCTGCCTATGAAGAAGCAATTATTCGAACATAATTCTATTAACAAAACTTGATTGGGCACTGATAGTTTTTCCCCAAAACATAAGATACTTTGCAGTTGTGGACTAATGAAAATTTTAAGACTATGTAACTGTCCACTTTCTGTTACTTATGTGGATTTCAGACAGTGAAATTCATGACGTTTGTCATATAAAGCAGAACTTTCATACTAGTCTCTGTAAATTCTACTAGAGAGTTAGAAGAATTTGATATGAATGATATGTATGATATGATATATATGAAGTTTAGTTGGCCAAAGACAAATAACAATGGATAAAAGGATTATAAAGGATTCTGTGTCCTCAAACATGTTCTTGCCTCTACAGTAGTTATAGGAAGCATTTAGAAAATGACACTAAGTAGAGACGATAATAGATAATCCTGTCATCAAGACCAGAATTTTAGATAATGACTATAGCTTTTAGGAGGAGGACTTATCACTATTGAAACCATTCATCCATACCCAATTCCTTTGGAAAATTAAAATTTTGCACTAATCAGAGCAGGTTTTCTGCAGCTGCCAGCACATGATGGACTTCTCAATAACAGGCGGGACGAATGTTCTTTTTCACACTTGGAACGGGGTTCCCATGGCAACACTCCTTGTATGCATTCAAATAAAACTTCTCTTTTCCCTTCAACAATCTTTCCTTTTTCTTTTTCCTACCTAAACTTTTTCATTAAAAATAAGTACCTTGATCTTTAAGAGGCTAAAACCTACCAGTGAGCCCTAGTTCTCCATTTTCCCAGGAAGATGTTTAGAAGGAAAACACACACACTGGACGTTGACTTTCTTCCTTATTATATCACATGAAGAATAGTCAGAACTAGCTTTGGACAGGGAAGATGATTGTAAGTGCTCAGACTTAATTCTGAATTAGAGACCTGAGTCAGAAGCTAGGGCATGTGATTTTTGCAAACATGCAACAATATGCCAGGAATTCTTGTTCTAATGCCCAAAGATAAAATAGTATATTATAGGGATTGTGCTGAGAGCAGACTCTGTTGTGCATATTGGAAGTCTTCTTGATTTATCGTCAGGTGATTTGTATGTTGATAAAGCACAGACTCTGCTCTTAGTAGCTGGCATTTGATAAAAGCATAAACTATTTCTGGTAAATAACTCCGTAGGAGAAATACAGGCTTGGGAGAATTTGCCAGGAGAGTTTTACTGCAAAGTAACTAACCAAGAGCAAAAATAGAATAAGTAAAGACAGAAAGATACAGAAAGGGAGAAAGGGAGTTAGCTGATGTGCACAGAAATTGATCCTTACAGATACACTCAACCAGAATGAAATACTCCATGCAGGATAAAATGTTGCAGTACAATGCTATTTGATGTGTGGGCTATGGGGCAGTGCTGGTTTGCCAGCTGTTTGTTACCGGTCCTCAACAGGATAAGTTCAGTCCATATTTGTTACCAGTGCACACACTTTCCATGAATGTGTTGGTTTTCTTCTCCATCATTTTTATTATGATTATATTTATTTATGGTATAAGTACTGAATCAAATAATAAAAAATGGGGCTTCTACTTTGCATGATTTTGGTTTAATTTTCTTTTTCTAAGAATTCATGAGTGTTTTATTTTATAAAAGTATTGTTGCAGTAATACCGTCATAATAGTATTGTGATTTTTTAAAGCGGAGTAGGAAGTATTATATAGTTGACATTAAATCATAGTGGGTGACTGAGGTTCTCTGTCTCTGTGTGCTTGAATAGTCTCATTTTTTTCTGAAAAGGCATTTTTTTGCATGCATTGTTTCACATCATCATAACACATCTATGAAATAGATCTTACTTTGTCCATTTTACAGATAAAGCAACTGATGCTTAAGACGATTACAGATTACAGTCCCTTGTCTGTCTTGGCCAGGATGCTGTTGGAAGTAGAACCTAACTCGGATGATTTAAGACATCATAACGAAGGGACTCCTTACAGAGGGGTGAGCAGAATCAAGAAGAGGTATTGAAGTATCCAGAAATTGGCAAAAGCAGGAAGTCATCATCACACTTAGGTCTGAATGGGCATGAGAAGAAAGTTGTTACTGGAGTGACAGCAGGAGAAAGGCTGTCCTATAGGCACCGGGTCCTAACCTGGAGAACCACAGTCACTGCCAACCTGCAGACTGAGTAATAAATACCCGACCTCTCTCTCCAGAGAGAACTGGAGATGTGAGAGAGGGACCATCCAATAAGAGTGATGGTGAGAGAAGGACACAGCCACTGCCAGAAGCCACCCATTGGAGCAGAGAGGAAGCAGGGAAGAAATGTCCCAAAACTTTTCCTCTCCCATTTACACATCTCTTGCCTGGAGATGCAGGTGCTTTGAACTATTCATAAAGCTTATGTCTCAGGTCGCTCTCGGGCATAAGTCCCTTCCATGACCTTGGGAGGGAACCTACAAATATATTTAGAAGTCACACTTTCTGTAAAAGTTGAAAGAGTAATTTTTTTTCGATCACTACTCATTAAGAATTCTTTTTCCTCTCTAATTTCCCTTACCTTCTTGATGGGTGTGTTGGAGAAGTCACTGGCATTTTGGGAACCTTGTTAAGTGGAAATTGAGTTAGTGATAATTTCAGGGTTTTTTTCATGGAATATATTTTTATGGCTTATAGTCCCTTTTTGGTATGGTTAAGTCATTTCTAGTCTTGCAACTGTAGGAATGGCTTCCAGATATCCTCCTACTACCTCTGCATCAATTCATCGGTTTTCAAAACAAGGAGGTGCAGGATCAGAGGCAGTATTATATAGAAATATGTCTAAGACACCTGAGACAGGAAGTATGTAGGTAAAGAAGGAACAGCAGGTTTAAAAGGAACAACAAATTTAAAATATTGAAATCTGTCTTTGGAAAAATATTCCAAATCTTATACTTAATACATAAAAAGAAACCTGATAATTTTTTCCATATTTGACAACAATTCTAAATATTTACATATTAGTGAAAAGGATCTGTAAGGTTAAAAGAAACTTTTTTAAACTTTATATGTAGTAAAAAAAAACAAAATCAAATTTTGTTCAACTGTACAAGAACAAATGCAGAATTATCTTTCTATTCTCTCTACAGAGAATGTTACTATTAAAATCTCTGTCATATGAAAAGCATGGAGGAAAAATAATGTAAGGGAAAACCACTGAAGAGATAGTTAATACAAAAATAGGCTTTTTTTCCCCCTGGATTTTATGATATTTGTGGTATTGGAACATTTCTTTAAGAATGTGTCCTATGCATTCTTAAAATGTATAATTTGTTGTGATTCCTTTCCTCAATCTAAATAAATATTCACTTTCCTACCTAATTTTGTATTCTTTTTCACAAACAGGTACTCAGAGTTTCAGTTCCCAGAGGGCATGATCTGCCCCAGCTTCTGAAGGTCCCTACCATTGACTGAACTCAAACAGAAACCAGCCTCCTAGGTGAGTCTGTCTGAAGGAATCAAGGGGAGGTGCATGGAAATCAAGGGTGAGACGAGGACACAGAAAGACAAGCCCATCATCCAAGTTCACATAACTACAAAGAGTAGGGTCAGGAGTCAAACTCCAAATCTCTGATTCTAAAGCACATGCTCTTTTTTTTATATCTGTCCAAGCTTTGGTACTACATACAAAAGGATTGGTAGAGGGAGGTGTGTTCTGATTTAGCTTGTCTTCTGTATTCAGTTTAGCTACAGTCTCAAAATGGGTAATGTTAAGATCATTAACCCTAGAGTTTATGAAAAGTGGTAAGATTTGAAGAATTATTAAGAAAAAGTTATCTGAGTTTTTTAAAATTTCAAAACAATTATTTTTTATTCATTATGTAATCCACCTGGCTAACAGCCTGCTTCTGAAATAATTGGTTAATTGTAAACAAGTCCCCACATTTAAGGATATAACTTATTAATAAGAGGAGATACTTATTCTTAAAGACATTCTTTGACAGAGCTTGGGTTAAAAAACAAGTTTAAGAAACTTTAAGAAAAAAGCCAAACAAAAGGAATAAATTACCAATTAAGATTTATTTTTCTTCTCTTCTTTCAATGCAAGCTCAAAATTATGACACTGATTCTGAGGCAAGCTGCTTGTGCTTTAAACATCTTAAATTCAGGTACCATGAAATCTTGTCCCTCAGCCATATATTCTGAAACATGTAAAATATTCCTCTCATATCATAACTGAAAAAATATGTGTATTTTACTCATGCATTTCTGTGACTCTCGTTCCCTTGTTTGTGATGCCTCCCCGGAGATAATGATCTTTAGGCATTGTTTAAAAAAAAACAAACAAAAACAAACAACAGGATGAGGAGAATCAAGAAGAGCTGTCAATCTTTCAGCCAAAAGGAACATCTGCTAATAGCTAACATGCCTGAACCAGCTGGATTATGCCTATGATAAGGTTCACTACTTTCTAAGGAGTGAGAGCTGCCACTTCACCTGAACAGATTTAGCTACATTATCAACCCAAGATGTATAAATTGCATTTAAAGTTAGAATAGCAACCAAGGCAAAATGATTACAGTATCTAAAATAGTATAATTAGGGACTACCATGGTTCTGAAGGGCATTTGGAAAGTAAAATGAAAGGAATTAGGCTATTATTGCCCATCTGGATCATCTGCAGAAGATAGAATACTCTTTCACCTTTCAAGGACCCTGCACCTGACCCATACTCCCACAAGCAAAAGGAAGGCATCACTGATCATTAGCACATCTGGCAAAGACATCTACTGCTCATATCCATTTTCCTCTTCTTTTCCTAGTAATAGAAGTCTTACATTTTAGCTGAACACGACTGCGCTAGATTAACGCCCATGTGTCTAGACAATTTTGTGCCCTATATGTGCCCATATAAATATGTTCTCACGAATGAGATGTGAGTGGAGCTAATTTATGCACGCTCTTCATTCTGCCCAGGTTTTGGTTTTTACTTGCCTTCTTGAAGCTCCTCTGTTATGATCTTGGTAGTGAGCCACGTTAGACCATGTAGACAGGGCAATATTTGAAGAATGGCAGAAAATAGAATGCACTTGGGACCCCATTATATCAGTCCTGGATTGCGTAAACTCAAGCTACTAGATAAGAAAGAAAGAAACTTTTTTTTATTGTAAATCTTTCTATCATTTGTTATCTTTGATGTAGCAGTAGAATCTACATTCTACTTTAAATAAAGCTTTTATGATTCTGATTAAACACTTTTCTAAAATATATATTTCCCCATCGCTTAGAAAGGAACTTCCCTTGAAATCCCATTCCTACTTAACCAATGATTCCAACCTTCTTATAATTAGAACAAGGGATCTCTACTATGTATGACTCCTGGATGTCCCTCTAATTATAATACTAAAGTAAAATAAATTAGTTAACATATATGGATTGCTTACTACATGTTAGGTACTAAGCTAGGTAGTTCAAATATATAAACACATTCAGTCCACACAGCAACCATGTGGTAGAAAAGCTGTAATTACCCTCATTACAAATCCTTTGACCAAGATCACATAGCTCTTAAACATCTGAACTAATATTCAGGCAGTTGAAGTGTGGAGATTTTGTAGGTAGCCATAATACTGCCTCTGATTCTTTTCTTAAAATTCTGCTTACTCAGACTTTTTCTGAAGTGTATTTTTTCTTGGGATTTAAATTTATTAGTAAACTAAATCAGGCTGAATATATATGCAGCATGGATACTTATTGAATAGATTATATGTGCAAGGCATGATGTTTAGCACATGATAAGGACTCAATATGTATTATTCCAGTAAAGAGTGGAGTGCTGGAGCCAGATCTTATGGGTTCTCCAAGAGCCAACCTTCCCAACTCTACGTTCAGTTGAAGCCAGGGTGGTCACTCCAAATGTGACGTGATGGGAATATCTATACCTCAGAAGTTGGCAAACCCCATAAATCAGTTTTTTTGTTTCCTTTGGAGAACCCAATATTAGTGTACCATTTATTAAGAAAGTAGAGAAAAATTGCATAAAGTTTTATACTCAAAAAGATCATTTTCTGGCTGGGGATACAAGCTCTAAGTATAATCTTAAAACAGGATAATATAGGAATATTACTAAAAATTCTGGGTACAAAATTGAGGAAGCAACTTAGTTGAAATATGACAGAAGTCAGAAAACCAACTGAGACATGGTATTTGTGCTAGACTCTAGTTCAAATTTGAATGAAGAGTTGGTATTAAACTTTCTGTGTGTTTGTGATAAAAAGGCTGAATATAAGGGAAAGCTCTAATTCTGTTTGTTTTTATTCATATATTAAGGTATGTGATGAACTTAAATTTACACTTAGGAGAATAAGATGGTTATCTATGCTACATGCATATTGAGTTTCTGCCCATAAATATCTTCATCACTTCCTGATCGTTCTAACTTTAAAGATTAATTTCCTAGAGTACTGAATATTTCTCTTATTAAAATGCAAATATATCTGGAAGTCATTTTCCTGTAACATCTTATCAGTTATTAGTTTTGAAGCTCTGACTGATTGGTAGTCCACATAACTGGCCCCCTTGACCCTGAGCTGTAAATTCAAGATAATCAGCACTTTGGAAATAATCATGCCCTTGGTTTAGTATGGAAAGGAAAATTTCGATCAATACTTCAAGTGTTTTACCATATAGTTAAACTCATAAGTTATTCCTTCTTTTGACTCATTTATAATTACTAATACCAAGTACTTAAGCAGATCTAGTGGCATTTGTCTCTGTCATTTTTGTACAGCAGAGTTTATACATTCAATGATGAATTATACTCTGTAGCAACAATATGTATTCTAGACATCATACATTTTATGTTTACCTAATTAAAAAATTGGTTTTCAGTGATGGCACTCAGTCCTGATATTTCTGAATTCTTGCCTGAAATATATGCCCAATAAATTGTTATCGTGTCTTGCTTTGGTCAGTCCTATTCTAAGATTACCATGTTTCCTTAGTTCCTCAGTTTCTCAGGGCTAGAATTCTCCACTGATCTCTAGCCTTATGACTTAGACCCTGTTTCTCAGACCTTTTGAAAGTTGACTGCTAGCTTGCTGACCTGACCCTCTGTACATGGCCTACTCCTGGATTTGCAATCCATAGATTTGTTAATCCATTGTCCTTCAACTCATGGGACATACCCCTTCTTTGCTGGACTTTCCAGAGCGTAATCATCCACTCAGTGACCACCTGTCAGCTGTTATCAAACTAGTTAGGCCCATCCACCACCATATCTTGAATTCCTCCCATAACCTACATCAGTCCTATGCCTTATGATCTGTACCTAAGTAGAAATAAACTAATTTATGAGTTTCAAGCCTTTCTATTCTACCTTTTCCCACGGCCTACTCAGACCTAATATTAAAAATATTTTTTTAAAAAAGTGAGATGGGTCAAAGATGCCACAGGGCAAGTGAATCGGATGGTGTTAGAGGCATCAGAATGTGGGAAGGGAAGACAAATCTAGAAAGAAGAGACCTATTGTTTTCTACTTTACAATTTTGCCATACAGAACTACTTTGGAATAATCTATGGTATATCACTTTCTATATATCGAATAACTTCCTCTGACTAGTATGACTGAAGGATGAACTATTAAACAAATGTGGGCAAATGCTTCTTTACAATGGAGCTGTGCAAGTGTGAAATTGGCCACCTTGTTTGCATACATTTCACAGCTATATACAGCCTCATGATTATTGAGCCTACATGGTCCAAGGGATTCCTGACTTGGGGCTTTGGGTCCAGTGGGTAACATAAATGCATTTGAGAAAAACCACTTACAATATTTTGTATTTCAGGTAAATTATTACAAAACCAAATTCCATCATTTTTTTTGAAAAATAAGACTAAAATAAATGAATATGTGCTCTAAGTGTGTATTTGGTACAACAGATTAGTCATCAAAATGGGTTGAGTGCCTATGAAATAATTTTTAGACTCAGACAAAAAGTATATTTCATAGCAATGGCATATGTTACACAGTTGCTTTTTTTTTTGGTGAATCTAGATTTGAAGTTCAGAATATTAGAGGGCATTTGCGCCACTAAAAGGGAATAAAGGTTGTTTTTAAAAAAATTTTATTTCAATATGCTTGTCCTTTATGACATTAAATAATATTTTAAGGGCCAAGAAATATTTTAAGCTTCAATTTTGGGAAAATAATAATAAGGAAGAGAAATTGTTTAATCAATTTTGCTTTATATTTGACTGTTTCAAACAGTTTCCCCTGCATCTACTCAATGTTATTCATCTACCAAATTTTATTCATCCACTTGCCTATTGACAGATACCTAGATGGCTTTAAATCTCAACTACTGAAATGTCATAATGATGGACAGACTCACATGAACTCCCTAGTAGACTTGGTCAGAATTGCCTCTGGTACCCATAGCCAGGAGTTGGCTTGGTGAATGACGGAATTTACATATAGTCAATTTCTTTAACTACTGTGAGATTTCTTTATAAAGTGCCTTCAGTATATTATACTCTTGCCAGCAGTGCATGTGAATTCCTATTATCCTACTTTCTCACCAATAGTTGGTATTATCAAGCTTTTAAAAAATATTATCTTTTTGTCAATCTAATGGGTGAGGAGTCCTATCTAGTTGTTTTAGTTTTACTTTCTCTAATTACTAGTAAGGCTAGTCATGTGCATTTCTCCTTCTAAAACTCCTGGCACTTATATCCTCTTTCCCCTTTTATACTGGCTTTTCTGTCATTTTTGTTGTTGTTGTCTATTTTAAATATTATTCCATAACATTTTTATTTATTGAAAATATTTCTCTCCCAATCTGTCAGTCGCCTATAAGTGCTATATACTGGGAATAAATTGCTGCTATGGTTTAAATGTTTGTGTCCCCCCAAAAATTCATATGTTGAAATCTTAACCCCCAAAATGATGGTGTTGGAAGGTGTGACATTTGGGAGATGCTTAGATCATGAGAGTGGAGCCCTTATGAATGAAATGAGTGCCCTTATAAAAGAGACTCGAGAGAGCTCACTAGCCCCTTCCACGTGTGAGGACACAGGGAGCAGGCCCCAGCTATGAACAAGGAAGAGGACTCTCACCAGAGGCGACCATGCTAATGCCTTGATCTTGGACTTCCCAGCCTCCAGAAATGTGAGAAATTAGTTTCTGTTTAAGAGTGGTATTTTTTTAATAGCAGCCCAAACAGACTAAGGATACTTGTCTTTGTGGAGCTTTGCTGATGTCTTCTGTGAAAGTGTCCTGTGACCTCCCAGGTCACAGAGAGGTAAATTTTGGTAGCAGAGAAGCAGAAGCTACTGAAAGGGCAGGAGAAGAAGAGTCAGAGAAAAAAGAGCCAGAGACAGGCTGATTCACAAGCAAAGAAGTGTCAGTAGAGTAAGGATGGTACATCATGGGTGCATGACAGGCTCATAGGTGTTGCCGCTGAGTCACTGGAATTCCCATTTCATATGGATATCTATGAGAGATGTTACACTTGTTGAATCTGCTAAGTCTCTTCTGTTTTTTAACTTCTGTATGTTTTATAATAGAATATCATCAACAGAGGTAACCAAAACCCATGTCTCTTCTTCGTAATTTGAAGGAAGTTAAGTACAAATCTCTACATACCAGAACTTTGTCTTCACTACCACACATCAGGATTGTTCTATATCACACGATGCACTGCTTTGTAATTAATAGAACTTTCAATAGAATTCAGGACCAAAAGAACTTGACTTTGATTGGCTCAAGAAAATGCATTATGCAATAAGACTACATTGGCCTTATTCTCAAAACTTAATTAACTTTCAATCAACTATACAATATTAGAGCCATTTAAAACAGCAGATGTTTTCCCCCTCTAGAAATTTGCATAGAATTTCTGACAACCAACACTAAGGTTCTAGTCTTATATTCCACGACTGTGACAATCATGAGAATAGTAAATATAAAACTGCCTGGACTATTGCATGACTATTGCTGGAGTCTATTATGTTATAGCCTCTCTTTGAATAATTGTTTGTTAAAACATTTGACAGGCTAGAAATGATGCAATAGCATTGCAATACAAGTTTTTAGTCCAGAATATTCTGTCTGTGTTCAAATCTAATGAACTCTTTGGAAAGATTTGCTTTGTATCACTAGAAATCACTTTTTATAAGGACAGTCTTACTAGAATAAACTATCTACAGAAAGTTGTTTCAGACTTCCCAAGGTGTATTTGGAGATATCAGTATTCACAGATTCAATTTAAATAGAATTTAGTCATTGAACCAAAACAATTATAGGCAGGTAATAAACCTTGTATTGTAGATCACATTTGAAGAAGAGTTTATGAATCAAAGTAAACATGCTTTCTTTTAAATTAATCTTGAAAAGTCAATTGGATACACCCATGCTTTTGGCACAAAAATCTAATATTTATGAAAATTACCAAAGCACTGTGAATATAAAGTAGCACCAAGACTGAGGGCTTACACATCTTCTTAATGTCCTAGTGAAGGGGAAGTCCTTTGTGCAACTGTCTTAGTCATACCATGCCTGAACGGCTTAAACAATGGAAAATTATTTTTCACAGTTCTGGAGAATGACAAGTCCAAGATCAAAATGGCAGCAGATCTAATGTCTGGTGAGACGTTATGAGTTTCAGAGGGCTGTCTTATTGTATTCTCACATGATGAAGGGAGAGGTCATCATTTTCCTTTCTCATCTTATCAGAACACCAATCCCATTCATGAAGGCTCCACCCTCATGGCCTAATTACCTCCCAGAGGCCTCACCTCCTAATACCATCATATTGGGTGTTAGGATTTCATCATATGAATTTTAGGGGGACACAAACATTCAGTTTATAACAACAACTTACCATTATTCAAGCTGATTGTCAGATCACCATCAATGATGCTATGGCAGATGTCCTATTATATTAGTTTATTGAAAAATAATTGGAGTTAATCATGTACAATTCATATGTTGCCCCTCTGGAGATTCTGATGAATTCAACATGTCCAATATTCTCTAGGTTAATAAGATTAACTGAGTGATAGAAGAAAAAATTATATAAATTATAGACTACCACTTTTTCACGCTATTTTATTGGTGTTTCTCTTATGCTCCCCACTGAGTTAAGACACTATCACTCTTATGTAAAAATAGGAAATAAATTAAAATTTTTATAGAGATATTTCAATATTATGAATAATTTTAAGAAACACCAGTTTCTTTAAAAATATATTTAGGACTAAGGTCCTTCATTACCAGCCGAAGGACATTTTTTTAGGATAGGACTTTTCAGCATAAGAAGGCTGTCCAAAAGTCAAATAGTTATTGGAGTCCAGGTGCACTGTTTCTTACCAATGGTGTATCTCACAGATGGTGCTTTAGTGTGTTTGCACTGTACTTACTCAGCAAATGACAGGTGTTATTGAAAGACTAACTGCTTACTCTAATCAAGAGCAGGCATATATACAGAGCAAACATAAATTATCAGACCAGCTCTGGTGCTATTATATGAGTCAAGATCAGAGATTAGGCAAATTAAATATGTCCTTGGGTCATCAGCAAAAAATAACAAGCCACTTTAAAAATTAGCTTATTAATGTATAATTTATGAAATAAAATTCACTAGTTTTAGGTGTACACTTTGATGTTTTTAAAAAGTATATAGAGTTATGTAACCACCCCACAGTCACAATCCAAACCTTTTTATCACTCCAGAAAGGCTCCTTGTGCCCTTGAGAGCCAGTCTCCTCCCTCTTCCCCCAAATAATTCATAATTGATATATTTTTTAAAATTAATTAATTTATTTATTTATGGCTGTGTTGGGTCTTCGTTTCTGTGTGAGGGCTTTCTCTAGTTGCGGCAAGTGGGAGCCACTCTTCATCGCAGTGCGCGGGCCTCTCACTGTCGCGGCCTCTCTTGTTGCGGAGCACAGGCTCCAGATGCGCAGGCTCAGTAATTGTGGCTCACGGGCCTAGTTGCTCTGCGGCATGTGGGATCCTCCCAGACCAGGGCTCGAACCCGTGCCCCCTGCATTGGCAGGCAGATTCTCAACCACTGCGCCACCAGGGAAGCCCCCCATAATTGATATTTTATTTCAGTTGCATTATAGGAATATCCAGAAATTATTCATATGAATGCCTTGGCTGAAAGATTATTTTGTGTGTGATCTGAAGATAAATCTGATATTACAAAGCTCACAAAGGGTTTTAGCTCATATCAGAATAATTGGTTTAACTAATTCACATTTAAGAAACTTTTTCCTGAAATGAGGCAGAGAAGATAGATTTTATATAATATTCCCTTGTCTATCCTAAAAAAAATAATCTTATGATTGTGGTATATCACAAGACACAGAATTTGCTGGCCCCTTGAACTTGGACTTCACAGTGTCCAGAACAGTGGGAAATAAATGGTTGTTGTTTAATACACCCAGTTTATGGTGTTCTGTTATAGCAGTCCAAACTGACTAAGACAGAAATTGGTACTGAGAAGTAAGGTGTTCTGTATCAAATACACAAAAAAGTGGAAGCAGCTTTGAAACTGGGTAATGGGTAGAGGATTCAAGAGCTTAAGGTATATGCTAAAAAATGCTGAGATTACTGTGAAGGGACTTTTAACAGTGATTCGGGTGAGAACTCACAAAGAAAAGAATAGAGCTGGAGAGAAAGCCTCTATCTTCTCAAAGAATACAAAAATAATCATGAATAGAATGTTGGTAGAAATATTGACAATAATGGCCATTGTGACAAGATCTCAGGCAGAAATTAACATTGTAACCAAACAGGGAAGGGGTTCCCCAGAGAAAGAGAACCAGGCGTGGCCTCTGGCCTAAGTCATATTGTGATCTAAGCCTGGCCACAATTCTTGCCCTTGAACAGGTCTCAGTAATTCACCATCTTAAGGGAAACAAAAGAATGCAGAAACTAATGACTGTTACAATATAGCAACGATAATATATCAGTTGTAAAGACTCCCAGTTCTGTTCCAATAGTAAAGATTAGCCTGAAATGCTCAGTCACCAGATCAACTGGAACCTAAGGAATGATGATGTTGATCTTTTCTGACCATCATGACTTCAAACAACTAAAGCTTGGACCACCCAAGCCCCTTCATGAATATGCACATAACCTTAGCTTAAAATTTTCCCAATTTTGCTGTTGGGGAGGCACTGCTTTGGGAAAGATCCCTGGTGTTTTCCTTACTTGCCACAGGTATAAATCATTTCTTCTCCAGCTCTTTGGCTTGGTTGTGTCATGAAGGGGCTTGATGAATTTGGATACTTGGCTGAGGAGATTTCTAAGCAAAATGTTGAAGGAGTGGCTTGGTTCCTTCTGACTACTTATGGTAAAAATGCAAAAAGAGACAGATGAATTGGAGAAAAAAAATGTTAAGCAAAAGGAACTAGAACTTAGAAGTTTGGAAAATTCTCAGTCTGTACATATTGCAAAACATGAGAAAGAATGCTCTAAAGAACAAACATTTGATAAGGAGCAAACATTTGATAAGGAGATTAGTATGACTGTGACCCATAGACTTAATCAGCCACTCCAGCAGGAAAACTGCCAGTTTGAACAGAAGAGGAAGGAGATGAGACAGAATAATGGAAGGCTGTCAGATTCCCCATGAACTGTCAGTGAAGCTATTCAGCTGTAAACGTGCGGTTTTCTTCAAGAAAAGAGTAAAATGCCCCTGAAAGTGATTCAGAAATCATCAAGGCCACTGCCTAGATTTCAGCAGGGAAGATGACCTGCAACAGAAGCTGTGGGCGTGTGCTCACACCCGGCCTGCAGCAGCATGGCTGGGGCCTGGCAGAGGCTGGTAGCACGGGCAGTGGTCAGTCAAAGTGTGGGGCTGACATTACCAACCCAGTGGGCCTGGAGGGCAGAGCATCAAGCCAAAGAGCCTTGGCTTCTTGAGACTTAGAATCTCATGGGATTTACCATGCTAGGTTTTCCACTTGCTTGGATCTCTTTACTCCCTCCTTCTCTCTGATTTCTCCCTTCTGGAAAGAGAATGTCTATCCTGTGCCTGTCCCACCACTGTGTTTCGGAAGCGCATAAATTGTTTGGTTTCATAGGTTCACAACTGGAGAGAAATTTTGTCTCAGGATGAATCACATCTCATGTTGCACCCATATATGCTTTAGATAATATTTAGGTAAGGCTTTGGACTTTAGACTTTAGAGTTAATGCTAGAATGAATTAAGACTGTGCGCTATTAAGATGAAATGAATGCATTCTGCATCTGAGAAGGATATAAATTTGGGGGGGCGGGTCACAGTGAAATGTTATGGGCTGTTATGGTTTGTGTACCCCCAAATTCATGTTGAAAGCCTAACCCGCAGTGAGATGGTATTAGGAGGTAAGGTCTTAGAGAAGTAACTGGATTTAGATGAGGTCAACAGAGTAAGACCCAAATGATGGTATTAGTGTATTTATAAGAAGAGAAAGGGACCAGAGCTCTCTCTGCCATGTGAGGATACGATGAGAAAACAGTCATCTGCAAACCAGGAAGAGGGCTCTCATCAGAAATGGATCTGCTGGCACCTTGATTTTGGGCTTTCCAGACTCCAGAACTGTGAGAAATAAATGTTTTTTATTTAAACCACTCAGACTACGGTATTATTATAGCACCCTGAACTGATTCAGAAAGATTTTCCTATAAAGCTCCCACAAAGAAACAACCTAGCTGACACCTAGATTTTTGGACTTCCAGCCTCCTGAACTGTGAGGATAAAGTTTGGTTGTTTGAAGCTGATGCCGAAAGCTCAGCTTCAGTGCACCAGTGCCAAATCGAATCTCAGAGACAGAGTTTTGGGTGAAGTAGAAAAGAATTGCTTTATTGCTTTCCCAGGCAAAGAGGGACACAGTGGGCTCTTGTCCTCGAAACTGTGTGTCCCAACCCAAGGGAGTTAGGTAAGGAGTTTGATAGCAATGGTTCAAGGGTGGGGTTGCTGATAGGATTAAAGTGTGTGCAGGGCCTGCACTCCTTTAATCTGGCCTCAAGTGGTCTCCTGATCTTCTCTGAAGAATGCTTCATCAAATAGTTCCATCTTTCATTTGTTGGGGGTTTTAGTTCTGCAGAAGAGCTTAAACATATTGTTATGTGCATCGCTTGAGGAGGAAACAGGACCCTGCCCCAAGGCTGCACTACTTGGCTGCTCCTCCCTTGTCTCTACATCCCCTCCCTTCCCTGATTAGCAGCTGTTCAAAAGGCTGCCGTGCCCAGGAGCCCCACTAGGTCCTGCTCGGTTTCAAAGCCACTGGCAGCCCTAGGTCACTAATACAGAACGACATACATGAATAAATATTGATAAAAATGTAAAATTGCAATTGTGAATAAATATTGATGAGAGTTTCAGGGTGCATGGAGAGCCAGAATGAGTCGTGCTGGTCAGGGCATCATAGATGGCATCCTTGAGAAGCTGCTGCGTAAAGTGAAAACCCAAGAGTGAGAAGTTAACCGCGTCAAGAGAAGAAATGCCAAGGGCAGTCCAAGTATAGGTGACATGTGGTTTTGAAACTGACTATGCACCATTCCATAATTAAATAAATACTTTTTAAGTTCATATTCTATTTCATGTACTCTTATAGGACCTGGAGATTTAGAAGTGAACGAGCAGTTTACACTTTATGAAAGAAGGTTTATCAGGATATTAAAATACTACAAATTATATTACTGAAGATTAATGACAAAACTGTGTAGATTATTTTTAAAAATCTGTAGACTCATTCTGTAGAATTGCAGTATTTTTAAAATATTTTCAATATTTCAATTAAGTGATTAAGTTATTTTCAATTAAGAGTTTTTTATTTTACTGCTTCTTATCACAAAGACACAATCTCAATGACACAAATCAATGAAAAAGTAGAAAATGATGAAACTATAAACAAATTCAAAAAGTTCCCAAGTTAGCTCTAAAAATTATGTTATGTATTAAATGATATGTCTTGAATATTAAACATGTGAAAATCGTCTGATTTACTTTAAATTTGGTATCTAATTTCATTTGAACAAAATAGATAGTGCCAGAGAAACTGTGAATTTGTTATAATCATCTGATTTATTTTACAATTGAATATAGACATGCATAATTTAGATGAGACTTAAAATAGTTACTCCAATAAATTAGCAAGATAAATAGCTCTTCTACAACTAAGCAAAGCAGGATTTTTCCAGGAAGTTAGTTCCAAGAAAATTGTTTGAGTTGGAGAAAACCTTGGTTGCTCTTCTATGCATAAAACAGGACACATGTACTTCATTTCAAATTGCTAGAGTCTCATGGTTTCCTTATATGTATCTTTAATTTATAGACGCAGTAGAGACAAAGTCTAAAGAATGTCAATTATTTTTGCATTCTTGGTTAGAAAATTACTGAGACTCATTGTTAGTTTCTCTATGACCTGATGGTACTCAATTTCTTGGATCTGAGGCCTTATTTATTGAAACTAGTTTTCATGAATAAAGAAATTGCATAAGGGATAAATCTAAACTTTTTCATATAGGCTTCAAAAAGAAAAAAAGAACACAAAAGATAAGCAAGAAGAGCCAGTAAATCCACCTAAAATACAGGTATACACAAAACTAGCAGACAGTGAACACTGAATAACTTAATATCACAGATAGTTAAGGAAAAATATAACCAAATCCAACAAAACCAACTTGAGAGTCCACAATGAGAATTCAGTCAAATGGAGATTTCATGAAAGAAAAAACACTAAAGATATAATAGACAAATTGGTCTCTGAAAGAGAAAGTCTTACAATGAGTTGGGAGATACTAAGAACAGAATTGATCCCTGATGGGTCAAAGGACCAGCTTCTGGAGAATCCAAAGGCAAAACTTTGAAAGTGCACAAGAAAGAGGTGACAAGTTGCTTGGATAAAGGGGACATGACTTGGGTCAAGTACCCCTTGGATATAGAAAAAAGGTAAAAAAAAAAAGTAGAAATTATGAGTCCTGAAGAAAGAAAATTAAATCACAAAATCAAAAGACATACCAACCCCTCCTAAAAGGTGCCCTTGAATAAAACGAACTGCAACATTAAAAAGCAGGTAAATGACTGTATTAGGTTGGGTGCTCTGGAAGAAATGACCAAAATGGGAATCCCCATGCAAGTTAGATATTAAATGAGTGGTCTTGGGATAACAGGGAGGAAAAAAATATTAGGGAAATGGAAGAAGACAGGAAGGAAGCATCGTAGAGAAGGGGAAGATGCTCAGGAAGGCTGTAGTTTGAGGAGACATACAGATTTATCCTATTCTGCAGAAATTCTGGAGCATAAATTGAACCATAGACTTTATTGCACTTAAGGCAAGAAAGCTGGGTTTCTGTAGGTCTGAACAGATCAGTCATTGTAGGGTTGTCATGGGATAAACTCTAATTGCTGGGCATGTCCACGTGATGCATCTCCAGTTGTCCAAGAGCAATCCTCTGGAGAGATTTGAAAATGTGAGCCATTAGCAGCAATAGCCATAGCACCTAGGGGATGAAACACCCAATCAGCAAAACAGATCCTCAGGTATCTGAGCAGAGCATGAACAGTGTCTGCTACAGCAACAAAAACACCTTACCAGTCTCTACATAAAGCTGTACTGAGGCATTTAATAATAAAAGAAAGTAGAAAATTGATAAAAGAAGAGGTAGGATCAAAATATTTTAACTGTTGAAAATTCTCTTCACCAAACAACAAGCAGAAGGAAACTATGACACAACACTTGAATAGAATGAAATATTTTTAATCAGGTACTTACAGATATGAAAAAGTAGTTGAAAAAGTATCTCTTCAGAACATAAGTGGAAAAAATAGGAAAATGTGAAATGGGAGTTAGTATAACTCAGGAAAGAAATGGAAGAAAGAGAAAAAGTAATCTTAGAAAGGAAGATTAAATTATAAGGTGCCAAAACAAAATAGATTTGACAGAAGATATAATAAGAATCTGAAAGAACACATGAAAATATGTCTGTGAACAAAATGAAATAAATAAAAAGATTAAAAGATTCAGACAAAGAAATTGATGTAGATAACAGGAAAGATGGTTCATTGTACATATAATCTGAGTCCTTGAAAAAGCAAAAATGACGGAACAGATGTAGTATGTAAAACTTGAGTCCACAAAAACTTTCTAGGGATAAATGACTCAATTTAAGTATTGAAAAGGTCACTATGTACCCAGAAAAAATGTCCCGGAATGGTAAACTATGAGACATAGGCTAATAAAATTATTAGACTTTAAACAATAAAGAAAGAAATAGACTATGTTACAAAGGCAAGAACACTGGATTTTCCTCAACTTCTCAGTCATACATTAAAAGTAAATAAGTTAAGAGCCAAGGATTTTACAGTAAGCTAAGTTGTTCTTAAAGTACCAAGGATGTAGGAAAATAGTTTTAAATACATAAGAACCTAGAGAATATGGTATTCAAGAGGCATTCTTGAGGAAACTGTTAGAGGAGAAATTTTATCCAAGTAAGAAATTGGCAAACGCTACAGAAAGACAAACAAGTAAAACTTCTTTGAACAAACTTGAACAAATGAAGATATGATTTTAATATAAGCATGTTAAGTTTTTAGTATCACAAAATATCAAATTAGTAAACGTTTGCTTGTTTGAATTGTTTTCCCCCCTAGAACTAGACAAACTTAAAAAATTAACTTGCTAGTACAGCACAGAAGAAAGCAATGGGAAAAAAGAGCATTGAGGGAGCCCTGTCACAATAGTGCTACTAGATTTTTAAAGTATCACAAAGCTTCAATTAAAAGAGTGTGGCATGGAGAGAAATAAAGAGGAAAAGGAAATAGCATTTCTTAAGGATCAGCTATGTCCTAGGAGCCATTCTAACCCTCACCTTTACATACTATGAAATTGATTCAAAGAAATTAAGGTACTCTGATAAGTTTCAGTAGGTTGAAAAGTTTACTCAGCTAGTAAGTGACAGAAAACTGTTCCTACAATATCATGAAAATGAAATTATCTTCTATTAGTTTTCTTTTAAATGCAGACTGGAAACTAAAGTGATTGATGACGAAAACATAGAACTGAAGCAACGTTGGGAAATTTCTGCATTGTCACCTGCAACCTAATCCATATCTGTAATAGAATAACTTTTTCTAAATGCTTTTTAAGATTTTTTAATGTAATTCATTTTTAATCTATTGATCTTAACTTGTGTTCAGTACATTTCCAATGTTTAAAGCTATATTTAAGGTTTATGAGAGTACAATCAAAAAGTCCTTTAGCAATGAGCTTTTCCGGGTGAAGAGTCCTCTTGTACTTAGTCAATGGCAGTCTGTCTTCCTAGCCCTTCTTCCCTGCTTAATGCTTAGAATTCTCAAAGTACATTTTGTTGGCCTCCAGTCAGAGAAAGACAGTCTGCTGGTAAAACACTCAGCGTCATTTACCATCTGGATAGTCTTCTCTGGCTTACAAAGTATACAGTTTCTCTTTTGTCATCAAACAGTTTTTCAGTGTCAAAAGACGATCTTGTAGAAACATGAAAAAATAGTTGCCATTCTTATGGAATCTAAAGTGCCAAACAGAGAATATGTATTCCAGTTATTTACCAAAATTATACAGTTTTAAGATTCTGGAAAGCTCTCTCTTTGTGTACAGGTGACTAGCACATAGGTGATACAGTAGGAAATAGAACAGAAAGAGAAAAGCAGGTTATACCAGCCTAAAACTAAGAGGCTTTTCTGCATTTTCTCCAAGCTTGGGGTTAACAGGATCTAATAAATCACCTATAAGTTTATTAAAAGCTTTAATTAAGCAAAATCCTTCCTTTTTAAAAGTTATTTATATTTAAAAAGCAAAGCATATTGTAAAAGATCTATTGTGAATGCAGTAGCTTCATAGTAAGTTTGATGTGTCTTTAAGTTGAAAATTAAGTTGAGCACATTGAAAATCTGAGAATGGCATGTTAATGTAGTATCAGCCACCATGAGAACCCATGATACAGAAAGGCAGATGAATGTCAAGACTGAGAAAAAACAAAATCTTTGTATGAAATCTTAAAGAACTGACTCCATGTAAACATGGAGAAAGTGTGGTAGAGAGATAAGCATAGAAATCCAGATGATTATATTCTTGGAAAGGACTGCACTCAGAAGTTCTTTTAGTAGAAAGGATGAGAAGAAATTGAATTGAACTAAAAGTCACTTGGAAAATAACATAAATAATAATACTTGACATATCAAGCCACTCTAAGGAAACAATTGCTCTAAGATAAATTATGGATTAACGAAAATGCACCCATTAAGTTTCATTCAAGTGGCCAGGGTTAAAGAGCACTGAAGTTTTTGGCTGTACAAGCTCCATGTGCAGTTCTTCTTTCTCTTATTAAACCTCCCTTCTCTTAGAACACATGATTCGTCTAGATAGGCCTTGGGGATAACATGGTTAGTTGCACAAATGGCTTCTGTATCTAAAGATTTTTTGACTTTTGTAGAGTTTTGTTTTATTGTTGTTGTTTTGTTTTCTTGCTTTCATAAGCTGCTCCATTGTTGTCTGCCAGGACCTAATTATCTTGGGCATTAGCAATACTCTCTTGCATGACTCACTTTGACTGCAGTGTCCAAATCATTCTCATTTATCAGAGATGCTCTTTCTGTACCAGACTTGCTATGGCTATGATTAAATCCTAAAGCATTAAATATGCAAGACTCTAAATTTTAATGTTACCCATTAACATTATTATCGAGTAGCAATTTATGTTTTTTTAAAAGAAACGTCATAAGTAAAACAATTTTCGTTTCTCCTCATTTACTTCCACTGAGTAGGAGATGATCAGTTCTGGAGACAGCAGCTATCTAAGCCAGGCAAGAGGCCCTGACTGGGCTCTAGTTTTAGGTTCCTTCCTGAGGCATCTCTTGTACTCCCATCCTGGGTCATCTATCAGTGTTCTTTCTTCAGATTATCACCCCTGGCCAGTGCTCCTCCTCCCTTTGTCCCTAGCAGGAGAATTGCTATTCATCAGTAAGGCCAGCTCCTGTCATGTGGATCATTACTATATCCATAGAGGAGATGACATAGAAGTGCTAATTAATTGGTTAATTCTTTTGGCAATGAAAACAATTTTAGTGACTTAAACATGTCAGTATCTCATATGAAACATTTGATTAGATCCTACACTTTTGTAAATTATAAGGTAAATAGTCACATTTTTTTTAAGAATCCAGAAAGAGAGGAAAACATAGGAAGAACACTCTGACATAAATCACAGCAAGATCTTTTCTGATCCACCTCCTAGAGTAACAGAAATAAAAACAAAAATAAACAAATGAGACCTAAGGAAACTTAAAAGCTTTTGCAAAGCAAAGGAAACTACAAACAAGATGAAAAGACAACCCTCAGGATGGGAGAAAATATTTGCAAACGAATCAACGGACAAAGGATTAATCTCCAAAGTATATAAACAGCTCATGCAGGTCAATATTAGAAAAACAAACAACCCAATCCAAAAATGGGCTGAAGACCTAAATAGACATTTCTCCAAAGAAAACATACAGATGTCCAAGAAGCACATGAAAAGCTGCTCAACATCACTAATTATTAGAGAAATGCAAATCAAAACTACAATGAGGTATCATCTCACACCAGTTAGAATGGGCATCATCAGAAAATCTACAAACAACAAATGCTGGAGAGGGTGTGGAGGAAAGGGAACCCTCTTGCACCGTTGGTGGGAATGTAACTTGATGCAGCCACTATGGAGAAAAGTATGGAGGTTCCTTAAAAAACTAAAAATAGAATTACCATATGACCCAGCAATCCCACTACTGGGCATATATCCAGAGAAAACCATAATTCAAAAAGACACATGCACCCCAATGTTCATTGCAGCATTATTTACAATAGCCAGGTCATGGAAGCAACCTAAATGCCCATCAACAGATGAATGGATAAAGAAGATGTGGTACATATATACAATGGAATATTACTCAGCCATAAAAGGGAATGAAATTGGGTCATTTGTAGAGACATGGATGGACCTAGAGACTGTCATACAGAGTGAAGTAAGTCAGAAAGAGAAAAACAAATATCGTATATTAACGCATATGTGTGGAACCTAGAAAAATGGTACAGATGAACCAGTTTGCAGGGCAGAAATAGAGACACAGATGTAGAGAACAAACATATGGACAGCAAGGGGGGAAGTGGCGGGGGTGGGTGGTGGTGGTGGGATGAATTGGGAGATTGGGATTGACATGTATACACTAATATGTATAAAATAGATAACTAATAAGAACCTGCTGTATAAAAAATAAATAAAATTAAAAAAAAATGTGGCAAAAACCTTCCCAGGAAAAAAAAAGAAAAAAAGAATCCAGGAAGACATATCTTCCTTGCTTTTGTCTTCTATTTGCCTTTATTCCCTAAATATGTCTGAACTTCTTTTAAAAAGTTACAGTTTTCTTTTGTCCCATGGATATTCTTATTAGAACTTATAATTATCTCTTCAGCTCTATAACTAAAGGAGCTTGAAGCAATATAGCAATGCACCCAATTTCCATTAAGTTGTCTTGCTCACAGCTTTTAACATAAACAGAGTAACATATTTCCCTCAAGCAGTTTGAATAAGTTTTCTTCAATTTACAACTTCAAGAAACAGTATATGAAATTCACATATGACCTGCTTGTTAGTCTGCCATAAATCCAGTTTTCTAAGCAATTTAGATTTTTTTTTAAAATTTATTTATGGCTGTGTTGGGTCTTCGTTTCTGTGCGAGGGCTTTCTCTAGTTGCGGCAAGCGGGGGCCACTCTTCATCGCGGTGCGCGGGCCTCTCACTGTCGCGGCCTCTCTTGTTGCGGAGCACAGGCTCCAGACGCGCAGGCTCAGTAGTTGTGGCTCACGGGCCCAGTTGCTCCGCGGCATGCGGGATCCTCCCAGACCAGGGCTCGAACCCGTGTCCCCTGCATTGGCAGGCAGACTCTCAACCACTGCGCCACCAGGGAAGCCCAGCAATTTAGATTTTATTTTATTTGACAGCTAAATTTAATTTTAATCTTAAAAGGTGTTGGTGAGCCTGTTTGACTATTTTTCAAAAAAATTTATGCATGCAAAGATGTTATTTTTATCCACATTACGGAAACAAGTTCATCAAAATACCATTGTCTTTGTCTCCAGTTAAATTAATAAAAAGCACAAACAACTCTTCATACGTTCATTTCTTTCATAAAAGGGAATCCTAAGGAAATAAAATTTGAGAATCCTAAGGAAATAAAACCCTAAGGAAATAAAATAAAAAATAAAATTTTATTTCCTAAGGAAATAAAAATAAAATAAAATCCTAAGGAAATAAAAATTCTCTTTCATAAAAGAGAATCCTAAGGAAATAAAATAGCATATATTGATAAAAATATATCTGTAAATTATTTTAAAGCTGTATGTTCAGATGTGAAGATTCTGTTGAATTCTATGTAAAACTTGAATATTTGCTTAACCACCACTTTTTAAAAATCACTTAAACATGCTTATTGAATTCCGACTATGCAAATCATAAAACTCTTAATTCTTACAGGTGTAAATTTTTCTGACAACTAATAAAAAAAAACTGAGTGCTTTAATGTTTTAGCATTTGTTTATTTTAAAGCACAGTGTCCTGAAATATGAAAAGTGTAATTTATTTTGTAACGCATTACTTATATATGCATTTACTAGATAGTCATCCTTTAAAATCAATTAAATATTTATAGTATACTTGGTTCAACATATTTTACAAATATATACGTAAAAGTTTCTTGGAAAAATATTAAGGTAATATGAAATAGAAATAAATCTTACTTGACAAATACAGTAAATGCTTCTATAGACCAAGTAGTTGAATAATTTGCACATGGATGTTTTTATCCTTTAACATTTTTCCCTTTATTTTCCCAATAAGTCAGCTGCCAGTCCCAGTTTAAGACTGAGAAAAGCAATCTCCTAAGAGTTCCTAGCTGTTGAGTTATCCTGGTCTTAATTATACAGCTATCTGAAAACTAAGTCAAACTTTCTCCTTTACTTATTTGCTGACCTGTAAAGCTAGATGACTTTGAAATCCCGGCTGCAGTTCCTTTCCTTTCCAGCCAATTAAATAGAACACACAGTTCCCAACCTTGGACTCTTTGATAAATCTGTGAAAATTGTACACATTCAGAGGATTCTTCCAGGCGTGGCATAGAGTATCAAGATACTTAATAAAGCTCAGTATCTTCCTTTTTAATGGCTGGATCCTAAAAAGCACAAAATTCTAAAAGCTATGAGGTTAAAGCAGAATCTGAGATAAGGCTGGACAAAGGGCAGAGGCAGGCACAACAGTCTGACCCTCTAGGTAAGGTTTTCTCTGCTTATGGCCCAAGGTTTTTTGTTTTTGTTTGTTAAATTATGAAGTTATACCAAAGTATGTAAGGGGTTGATGAAATATGAAAGTTAGTATATTTGGAATTCCTTATAACATTTTGCAAGTTTCTCTGAGTCAGGTTTGGCCAGTATAGAGCCTGTCTTCCATGGTGTGGAAAATTTCATGTAGACAATTAGGCTTTGATGAATCTTAAAGACTGATCATTCCCATCACTGCCAATACTGACTGGGCCCTGAAATAAATTATTTTTATTCAAAAGTGGAATTGGAAAAGATTTAGACAATACTTTGAAATTCAAAAATTACCATTGCATCACAATTAACTCTGTCTCTCAAGGGACAGTGACAACTTTGGATGGATAGACTGCTAGACTGGATAGCATGGAGTCGTTATAAGAAGTAGTTAAGTGTGACTCTAGAAATGAGTATGAGAATAAAAGAAAAAAAGTTAAACTACAGAGACTGCACAAGAAAATGTCTCTCATATTTAAATATAAAAACTATCCTCACATATCATCTTTTTCCCATTCTGACTTTCTCAAACCTAGGTTGAGGTTAGTTGCCACAAATATGTTTTCTTCATATTTGCTTTAAATTAACTTTCACACAAAGTTTTTAGTGATTAGAGATGTGAGGAAGGGAGCATAAAACTCAAAGAGCCAAAGGTTTGACATATATATGTTATAAAGTATGCATTTTAATTATCACCATTTCATCCAACCCAGCTCTCTTGAGTTTGTAAGAATGTAAGTAATGTTTTTAACCACTGGGAAAGCAGAGTGCACCTAGGGATTAAATAATTATTTGTCAGTCAGATTATTTTTTGCATCTTTGGCACTGGTATATTATTGAAATTTATCACTGTATCTGTACAAGTAACTCTTGCAGTGGAATTGAGAATGCAAAAGAGGAAATAGAAGGAAAGAAAATAGTTGAAAGAATAGGAGATTATTGCAGAAAAAATCATTCAATTACTTCTTCTAAAGATAAAGAAGTGATAAAATGAATTTAGAAATTTAAATCTGAGACTAAGGCAATATTGAGTGTTTTTATAGACTAGAAAAAGATGCCAAGGTAGAGTTTAAACTCCCTTTCTGGAGATACTGTAGGAGTGAAAAAGATTATCATGCACCTATTTTAGGAATAATTTTGCCTAAGATGTAAGAGACAGACTAAATAACTTCTCAAGGTCCTTTTGTTCCAATCTTTAAATAATTATTTAAATGAAAGCACGAATTAAATGCCTGCCTTGACTTACAATATCTTAGTGCACTGACTTGGGCTTTGTAACTTAATATCTATGAGTACTAATCTATTTTAACTAGATGGGAACAGAAAAAAAAATGAAATGCAAAACGTGTTAATGAGATCAAAGATATCAACACATCTGGCATGGTTCCAAGACCCAGAGGTCAAAATCCAGGAGGAGGAGGAGTGAAGTGGAGGAGAATGAAAAGGAGAAGCATCATTCAGAATTGAGCTTTTAAATGTAGATGCTGCAGATAAGGAACTGAACTTAATTTTACTGTGTATGTGATGAGAATATAATTTAATTGAAACACTCCTTTCTATGGGTTGTTATAATTGAACAAAGTTACATTTCATCTGAATAAATGACCTAACAGTAGCCGCTGGTTCCGATTATAAAAATCACCTTCTGAAAAGCAGTGATAATTAATGGAAACTGTAGTCCTTTCAAATGAATAAGTATCACTGACTTTGATTCAAATCCTTCACATTAATAATCAAGTGCATTTTTAAAAAAGTACAGTATTTCAAGATTCTTCTTTAGCCATCATCTGTATCATAGACTGATCTTAAAAGAAGAATGAAACTCCAATTTTTGGAGATAGGTCTTAATAGACTCATTAATTAATCTATAATTTCACATTTAAAAAACAATGTTGATAATACCTCACAAATTTAATTCTTGGGCTAATTTTCTTTAAATCAACCTGATTTCATTATTCTTCTTATGTGGATAGTTACAATGATACATTACAATTTTTAAAAAACCCAAAAAACTGAAATTTGAGAAAAGAGGTTGTAGGGAGGGGCAGACACTTGAGAAATATGTGCAGGTAGAATATCAATTGATTTACATTTTTTCTTACTGAATTCAGTTTGGTTAGCTCTATGTATGTGTGTGTTATGCATGTACATGTACATTTTATCGTTAAGAATTCTTCCATAACATATTCCCTAAAAGGGCAAGGAATAATATATCCCTTAACTTAATTCTTAACTTCAGCTCAACTTCCTAAATGCCTGCCAGGCAAGAATTCTGCTTCCCAATTTTTTTCCCCTCTTCTTCTTAGGTTCCCAGTATCCAAATATCCTCTCATTCCTTCATTCCTACTATTATCTGGAGACTGCACTGTCCACATCTACGTCTTTTTCCTTCATTTGCTTTTGCACAAACAAACCTCGACCTTCTTACAACCCAAATATGCTAGCTGCCCTACTGTAGTCTGATATTTCTGTTTCATGTACAAAGTCAATAACTGCTATCGTTGTTTGCTCTGTGCCAGACATCGTTCTTAAACTTTACACATATTATCTTAATATTCACAGCCATTGTATTAGGTAGGTTCTATTATTATTTTCAATCTATAGCTGAGAAAACTGAGAGGCAATAGTTTTAAGTAACTGAGCCAAGGTCACTCAACTATCAAGATTGGAACCCAGGCAAGGCTGAATCCTTTGCTCCTGTCTGTTCCACTGCTCAGTCTACTCATACTGCCTCCTTTGAGGACATTGAAATCACACTTTCAGTAGAAGGATCAAAAGCTCAAACTTGGCTCAAATGACTGGCCATGAGTTGCAGCTGTAAACCTGGAAGAGAGTGAAGTCAATTTCCTACATAAAAATCAAAATCATTCTGACCTGGCAAATTTAGCATAAGGCTTTCACAAGTTGCACTCAACTCTCTTCCAAAGATCACTTCATCATTACTGTTCCCACCATTTTCTTCACAGTTTCTGTTTCCAATACTTCTCTTATTGCCCATTCAGTATTACTTCATTTTACTTCCTAGACTATTGAATCCAACAAATTCTCTTAGCTAAAACTCTTGAAAAAGGTAAGGTGATTTTATCTTATCCTTTGAAATTATTTTTATTATTATTCTGAGAAGTCAGTGAGTTCTGGAGATTAAAACATTTTATTTGGAATAAAAATCCATGGATTTTAAAGTCAGATCTGCCATCAAGCTCTGGGTGATATTAGATAGATGACTTATCTGAGGCTTAACTATCCATCTATAAAATACAGACAATATTTACTTTATCTCACAGGACTAAGTTTCAAATTCAATAGAATACACAAAAAGCAACTAAAATACTTATAAAGTTTTAGAGTTATTCAATGGTCCTGTTGTCCTGCTACAAGTTAACTTTTCTATATTATTATTTTGATATTAACCTGTTTTAACATTTGTCAAAAATCCATCTGAAAATATGAGGTTTCATATTTGTGCTGCATCAGAGTTTCTAAAACGATTAAAAAATATATACAAGTGTAATCTCTCATTGTTATTTCTTATTACGAAGGCAGCAATCAGATGGTCCAGCTAATTGGCTTCCTGTATCTATTTTTAATTTGTCTAGCTGTGGGTTGGCTTATTTCATCTGTTTACTAGAGAGTTGTGGAAGTATTGAGTTAGTTCAGGTACTTGGTTTGGTTTACAGAAATATGATCTGAAGTTGCAAAAAGCCAATGTTAAGTGAATTAGCAGACCAATGGTACTATCAGAACACTTTCAACTGTTGTGTGCTATTCCAGGTGGAACAATTAACTATTGCTTTGAACAGTTTTACAGGTATGCTTTATTTATGTGTTATACTCAATTGCAGTTCAGTCACATTACCTTGCTATTCACAACCAATTATCCTGAGATACACTGAACTTTGTAGACCAAATTGAACCATCTGTTAGATACATAAACTCTCAATTCTTTGAAATGTTTTCAACTCCGAAAAAAAAAAAGAATGTTTACATTTACTGAAAATTTTGATGATTTGCAAAAGTCATTTAAAATCTGTTCCTATAAAGCTGTAGTCTATGTAGAGAAAATGGATTCAGGGGTCTACTAATTATGTTTCCAAATTATTTCTCTTCCCTAGGGTAAGAGTGATAGAGAATTCCCCAAATAAGTTTTAAAAGGCCAAGATGTCAGTCCTAACAGTTTGGCTGTTGGTAAAAACATTGCTATAACAGAAGCTCACTTTGAAAACTCTGTTAAGACAGACACATAAACAAATACGATGCATGGGTGAGAAATGTCAAAATTAAGGCAGATAGAAAGAGCCACGGCACACAGTGAATAAGATTAGGTTTTGGTTGGAGGAATGAGATGGGTAGTCACATAATAAGGTGGTCCTGAAGAAGGCAGTCCAGCAGGCATGCACAAAAAAAAAACATGGTTTGCTGAGAAAGGGAAATTCAACTAGAAAAGAGAAGATCAAGTAGGACATTGACAGAGAAGCCAGCCTTGTATATCTCCCAGACTCACATTCAATTAAGGAATCCAACTTGTGGCTTTGCTATATTGACGTCCCTATTCTTTCAATCCTTCCTGTGTGTATAGAGCTCTGGTAATCTCTTACATAGAGTATAATAATTTCTTTCTTCCTTGTCTCTTAGCCTTCATCCACTGTTCTTTCCTAACTAATTCATATACTTTTGACCAAATCATTATTTTGGCCTAGCATGTCATCAATTAAAATCCACAGCTTACCACTCTTGAATAACCATTCATAATCGTTTTCTGTTAGCAACACCCCACCTATATCACTTTATACTAATGCTTGTCACTTATCTGTAGCACTCACTATACTGTAAACCCTAGGAGGGCAAGGAGCAGATCAGTATTGTTTACAGTTGTAATCTGTTATCTCTAATGATGTCTAGCACATAGTGACACTCAAAATTTTATTTTTGAAATAAATGCTTGTCTGTGTTTATCTTCCCAATAGATTCAGTCTCATATCCCTCCTTCTGATAAAAATATCTATCTTACCATCCTCTATTATATATTAGTTTCTTCTGTTTCCATCCTAGCCCACCAAATTATCGTGTCTCATTACATAAATTTTGTCTTAATTGAGGTGTGCACTCAATACTATGGGACTCTTTCTAAATTATTGTTTATTTGTTTGTTTTATATGCTGGTGCACATTAACAAATTTCCCCATTATGCCAGTGACAAGGATTTGAATAGAAGCCAGTTAAGATTTTTCCTAATCATCATCTATGAAATACTTCAGAATACTTGCAAATTCTATACACATACACATCCCTAGTATTTTCAGTAAGATTCATGCTTATATATCAATGAGAATAACACAGCTTTGAGTATATGCATGTTGTATTAGTCATCTCAGACTTCTATAATAAAATACATAAATTAGGTGGCTTAAACAATAGACATTTATTTCTCACAGTTCTGGAGGCTGGGGAGTCTGAGACCAGAGTGCCAGCATAATTAGGTTCTGGTGAGAACTCTCTTCCTGGGTTGCGGACTGTTGCCTTCTTATATCTTCACATAGTAGAGAGAAAGAGCTGCCTTTTCTTATAAGAGCACTAATCCCATCATGGGGGCACCACCATCATGACTTAATTACCTCCCAAAGGCCTCATCTCCAAATACTATCACATTGGAGGACTTCAACATATAAATTTTGGAGGGACACAATTCAGTCCATAGCACATATATATATATAAATCCATGCACATATGTGCACGTACATATAGTACACATATTTTTTTCCCTGCATTTGTGCTTCATGTTAGTACTACATATCTGTCTAGAGCAAAGTGTGGTCAGTGGACCCCTGGGAGTCTCTGAGGCATATTCAGGAGGCATGCCAGGTCAAAATTATTCTAATAATAATAGTAAGACATTATTTGCCTTTTTCATCTTACTGATATTTGTGCTGAGGTGAAAAATATCATTTGTGAAATTGTTGGTGGCTTAGCATAAATCAAGACAGTAGCCTTTGTATAGGGAAATACACTTCTGCAGTTGTTTGAGTTGTGACCTGAATAGTCATTTTTTCCCATAGGATACCATTTTTATTTTAAAGAATAACTGACAGATAAAGTGGTTAATCAGATTTGGGTACTGAGCAGATATTTTGTCAAAAAGAAATCAAGTAAGCCTGTCACTTCAAGGAAAATAACTGACAGGACTTACTGCCAATGAAAAAATTCAAGCTTTCAAGCAAAAGTTAGAGTTTTGGAAAACTTGTTGCATCATCGTAAGCCTGACAGCTTCAATATTCTGATGAGTTCAATGATTATATTAACAAGTGTGATATTTTTAAATTGTATAATGAAATGTGTCAACATTTTGAGGACTTGCATGATTTAGTGAGCCAGTATTTTCCAAATGATCAGTAAATGCTGTCACAAAATTATACAAGGGTAAAAGAGTCATTCAAATTGCAAAAGGGGCAATAAATTTTTGATTGTAACATAATATGAAAATGTCATAAAATATTTTCACAATCTCCATTGCAACTAACTTATAAAAACTACTACATGTAGAGTTTTGGTGTAATATCAAGGAAGAATAGCCCAAATTATCTAACAAAGGCTGTTAAAATATTACCCTCTTTTCTAACTGTATATCAGTGGGAACTGGATTTTATTTGCAGATACGCAGAAAAACATATTGAAATACATTGACCATAGAAGAAAGTGTGTGAATCTAGCTGTCTTCTATTAATCCAGACATTAAAGAGATATACAGAAATACCATACAATACTACTCTTCTCAATATTTCTTTTGGTTTGAAAAATACTTTTTTTATAAAAATATGCTACTTATATTAATATGCAATAGGTTTATTATTATTATATTTAAATAACTCCATTAATAAATTTGCTTTGTAATTTATCAGTTTTAATTTCTAATACAGTAAATATTGTTAGATATAATCCCCGAAATAAAATTTTTTGGAGTACTCATCAATTTTTGAGAGTATAAAGGGTTTCTGTTATCAGAATTTAGAGAACCTTGGCTTTAGACTGAATTTGGCTGTGTTCTAAATCTAACAAATAGAACATGCACACATCTTGCTCCACCACCAAGAATTACAAAGTTTAAGCAGACTCTTGGGGAAAAAAAATAGGGGAATATTCCTATATTTGCTCATTGTCTTAATTTAATTTATTTTATTTTATTTTTTTTTTATGTTTTCTAAATCTTCTCAAGTTACTTGGGTCTACCATTGATATTTCTAAAATGTGATCAATATTGCTTTTCATTTCTGTGTGTGAATATTGTGCATATGTGTGTTGTGATTATTAATTCAGTCTTTCCTAACATGCTTTAGACAACTCATTAGACATTCAGATCTCACTATTACCAGTGTTTAAATACCTCAGTGCTCTTAGCCAATGCTTTCCCAAACCATCAAATTTATGATTTCTGAAAAATAAAATATGAGCTTGCTACTGTTGTTTTTCTTTCTCTTCAAATGTTCTTTAATTTTCTCTAATAATGCAACCCCAGGTCCTTTCTAACCTATACCATGGCTGCATACTAACATTGCTAGTCCACTGTAAACATCACATTTACTGCTTCCTAAGAAAATGTTTGTAGTCTTACAGAATTCAATTTGTAGGCACATTAGAATAGTAAAATTAGAGAATCACAAAAGACAAGAAAGAATAGAGATGATAATTTTAACCTTTTCTTTTGCCAAACAGTTTTCCTGACTTTTCTATGGCTGACCTCACTGCTCTCTGTGCATACTCAATACCTAATATTCATCACCTTGCATTTTTCTACTTTAGTTTCTTTCTTTACTTATTTACCTTCTCCATCAGACTATATGTATTTTGAGGGCATAGATCATATCTTCTTCATCATTTAATTATATATCCTAGCACAGAATATGGAATATAGACACAATTCCATAAGTATTAACATGTTCCATAAGCAAATGATAAAAACAGAGAGTTGAACTAGATCATCCAATGAGAAAGCCAAAATGAGTTTTGCATATTTTTGAGGCTTTTATTTCCTGAAAGTTTTTTTAGGTTCTATTTGGGTTATCTGCCATAATAAGAACCTGAGAAATGCATGTTAAACCCTTGAATACAACCTCAGAAGCCAGATACTGAGCAAGGGTCTCATTGCTAAAGACACACACTGCCTTCACCTCTAAGGTCCCTATGAACTAAACAAAAATTTTCTACCAGATAAACATTCACATCTTTTTACTCTTTACTTTGGAAACCGTTGAAATTGAATCTGAATGACTCTCAAGTTTATTTCACAGTTTTGCTTGCTAACACTAAATAAGTTGTTCTAAAGCAACCAACAACTCTGTTATGTACCTTTTTCTCATGCCTTTTTAACAGGTGCCCTGTTATAGGCTTTGTTTTTCCTTATTTCAGGCACATCTGGGAACTACCAACATGGAACAACATAGTGCTTCTTAACAAATAGGTACACTTACATAGAATGAAGAGATATGGAAAAGAATAATACATTTCATACACACACATACACAGAGAGTTAAGTTTCATATTGTCCTGGGTAAGACTCCAGTACAATAGATGTTGTAATAATTCTTTCCCACTGGCTTCAGGCAGCTGTTAAGAGCCGCTATAAATCCTTATTCTCAGGCATAAAAGCTAATTACCAACAGAGGTTAGAAATCAATTTTCCTCTTTCCTCTGTGCCACAGCGGGTTATTATACAATTAGCTACATAAAGGAGATATCATGCTTTATCTCAAAGCATTTATTCTTGTCCATAGTGAGAAGCAGCCACATTTTTGTTGGTCACTTGTATTGTGGTGATTCTCTTATTCACAACTGTACACATTATCTATGCATTGATGCAGTAAATGTGATTGGAAATATGTTAATCTTTCATTAAGTTTCATGTAGCTATTATACTCTTTTCGGGGTTTTTTTCTCCTTTTATTTTTACGCTTCACTCTGGATATTTTCTATAGTCCTATCTTTCAGTTTAATAATCTTCTCTTCTGCTCTGTTTAATCAATAGTTAAACTCATCTATTTATTTCTTGATGTTAACCATTGCACTTTTTAGTTCTAGAATTTCCATTTGAGCTTATATATGGATTCTATTACTCTGATGAAATATGGTCTTTGTTTTCTTGAACTATACATTGGAATTATTTTAGTGTTCATGTCTGAAAATTCCCTTATCTGGATTATAGGGTTTTTTTAAATTGTCTATTTTTTCATCTTTCTTTGTGATCCTGTCTCCAGACATGCCTTAGTGATTGTATAGGAAAGCACTGTAGAAACTCTAGATGTTGTAATCTTCCCCCAGAGAGAATTTTCTTCTGGAAAGTCAATCAAGTGAGTCCAGACTATCTTGCACCAATCTGAGAGCAAATGATTTGAGACAGGGTTTTAAATTATTGAGGTCTGATCTATTTCCAGTTTGCTTTTACTCCTAGAGTATCTTTCAGAAGTTACAATTGAAAGCCTGAGGTATTTACTAGAGCTCTTTCTCTTTGGTTGTGCTGAGATCATAATTTTGTTTCCTTGGCAAGGCAAGATTGCCAAGAGCTCTCCTTAGCTTTTGGCCTCTCTGTTTTCCCTTATACTTGGCTTCTTGACATCTCCTTTCATTCATCTTCAAATCTTCAAGTGCAATGAGGAGAAAAGTAGAGCAGAATGCATGGGTTTCCTAATTCCTAGTTACATTAGTAGACCAGAACTCCAATTTTTTTCTTCTAGTCCTGGGAGGCTGACAAACATCCTGAGCCACTGCCTTCTGCTCAACTTCCAGGCTCTGCATCACTAAAGAATTAGCAAATACCTTGTCCAGCTAGTTTTAAAAACACATCTGTCCTTTGGAATTTGGCCACTCAAGTCTTGACTATCTAGGTTATTCTCTGATGGCTTCAATCCATGCTTTTGTTGTTTTTGTTTTTGTATTTCATACATCATTTATAGTTGCTGCTTTCAAAGGGAGATTGGTCTGGTAAAATACAGTATTCTGTAGTCAGAAATGGAAGTTGTATAAGCCTCTCTTCAAAAAATCCTAAAAGAGGTTTTTGATTAAGGAGAAATATGAACAGAAATATTCAAAATAAAGGGGGGTATAAGAAATGAAAAGAGGGGCAAGTAATTCCTGCAAAAAAGAGGTAAGAGAGAAAATGTTTTACAAACAAATCAAATTGAGATTTTAAATGTGTTTGCTTTGGACAAAAAACAATTCAAAACGTAAATACTTGTAAGCTGTTTTGCAATCCAGTCCAGTAAAACAGATTGATTTTTATCTGTAAATTGTTATTAACTGTGAAAATCAGCTGGCTTCTGTTGTTAGGAATTAGAACGTAGTGTATTTGACTGATAAATGTGTTGCCTAGTAAATTTGCGTGGTGCTAAATTGCATTCAACTGGTGAATAGCTTAATGATTTTTTTCCCCTAGTAAGTGGACATGTGAGTGTGTCTCAAATGGTCTGTTTTACTCAGATGAATTTGTAGGCAGGACCTTACATGCCTCACAAAAATATAAGAGAAGCCATAAAAGTGAAGAGGCAAAACAGATATCCAAATGGCAAAAGTGTTCTAATCTATCTGTGAACATTTAACTGAAATGAATTTTTAAATGGTTCATCACATTTTGTGACAGCAACTGTAACTTCCTTTATGCATGAGTTAGAGTCATTCATTGTGGGGGTGATAAAGATATCAATGACTTGGCTTTCTGACAAGTCAGATCACAAAGGCATTAACATTCCTGTGTCATGCATGGAATATCTACCCATGAACATATCAGGCATCTGGAATTGTCAGGTATAATTCACATATTGATTTTAATAGAATTCTCTGAAGCATTGTCAACCAAAACTTATTAGGTGCCCTCTGACTATGTGACCAATTATCAGTGTGAACATGTGGAAAATGTACAAATCTTTCAGGGAGGATTTCTTCCACTGTCGGAAAAAGATAGTAGTGATGTACATAAAATCACTTGTTGAACAAAATTGACTGAACGTATAAAATATCGCTGACATTTGGTAGGGGCTGAGACTACAGAGACACCAATAAACTGTTCAACCCTTCTCTCAAGAAGAGTATAATATAGTGGGACAGCCAGTAAATAAACCAACATAAAATGATGTGATAAATGCTATTCACTTATTTCCTCAACAAATCATTTTTAAGCAATTTTATGGATTAAGATTAAGGGAGTGAAATTTAAAATAGTAAAAACTGGATAATTTATAAATATGAAATATAGTAAATATTATGATAGATATTTGCAAAGTTTGTTACAAAATTTGTGAGGAAAGACATTTTAAACAAGTGTTGATTTAGAAAATGCTTCACTGTGGGAAGGAGTGCTACGTCAAATTCGGTGACAGAATTGAGGTGATGGGACTCTCCAGGCAGAGAAAAGATCAAATAGAGAGTATGGTGAATTTACACTATGCCAGTTTAGTTAAACAGGAACTGAATTCTGCTGAACCACCTTCCCTGTATGGTTAGGATTGGACAGAAGGATTCAAATGAGATTTGAAAGGTGCAAGTGAAGCAGTAGCCTTTACCTACAAAGATGAGTGCAAGCCCCCCTGACCACCAGAACTTGGCACATTCTTGCCGATCCACTGGCTTCTCTCCTGTGGGTGCTCAGAGACCCACAGCTCCTCTACCTGCTGTTGGATCTCTTCCTTCAGCTTCTCCAAGTCCTGGGCTAGACATATGCACAACTGTGGGGGGAAGGGCACCTTCTTCTTCAGCAGATTGCCTTATCATTAGAGTTAGAGGCAGGTTCTGATTGGTTCTTGAGGATATTCTCAAGTTTATTCTCAAGGATTCCAGTTTGTATTTATTTATTTTTTCCCTGTTTTGCTTACATTACAGCTTTTCTCTTGATTTTCTCTAACTACTGACCAAGGTAACTTCAGACTCACCACAAAGTCCATAAACAGTTTATTCCATAGACTTCTTCACCAGTTTTCCTTCCTGGTCCCTGTTTAGCACATTTTCTCTGATACTCCAGTCATCTCCTTTTAGAACTTTATCAACTTTCCCCACAATTATATAAAGCCTAATCCTTATAATAAATGCATTATTTCATATCATTCATGGTTGTTCTGGTTCTCTGACGGAATCCTAACCAATACTTACAGTAATAAAAATTTTAAAATAGCCTCATCTGTCAACTATAAATAGATGACGTGGCTGGAAGAAAGTATGGATGTGGGGAGTAGCAGGAAATGAAGCCAGAAAGGAACCCCCATTAGTAGGATGCATGTCTAAGTCTGTGTTTTCTAAAAATCTCATTTGCTGCTTGTGAAAATGGATTGGAGTGGCTAAGACAGAAAAAACCAAGTAATTTAAATTATTGTATATTTAGGGAGATAATGCTAAAAATCTGTACACAGGTAATGGGGGTGGAGAGAAAGAAATCAGAGATAAGTACAAGTGAACCTTAATAAATGTTTTAAAGAATATTTATGCTCCTTTCTGTCATTAGCCTTTGCACTAACAAAGGTTTTCCAACTTAGGTCCTTAGCTCACTTTTTCAAACTGCCTCTAAATCATAATGCTTTAAGAGTTTGTAAAATAATAAAGTAGCATAAAATAGAAGATTTCAGAGTGCATTACGAAGTGAATGTAAGTGTTGATTATAAAACTTTTTGAGTTTAAGTGTGTATGTATGTGTACACTGAATGAAAATATGCTTCTTAATGAGTTGGTCAAGAACATTTGAAGTCCTCCAGTTTATGGGAACTACTCAAATTGTCCAGTTTACAAGTGCTGTTTCCTGACTTACAGAGAATTCCAGTTTTTCCTAAATATACTTCATGGAAAATATTGGAAGTTGAGACAGCTAGACGTATTTGGTTAAAGAATCAACAGAAATTAGGAACCACTAAGTCTTATTTATTTATTTATTCAAATACAATTTACTAATTCCATATTCACAAAGCATTATCATAGACATTGGTGATGAGTTGATAAGAGCCATTCCTAAGAGCCTGACTGACACTTGGTACCAAGCCCATGGAAGGGTTGGGGTGACTACCCTGGATGCCAGTGGGGGAGGAGTGGTGGTGCACACAAGGTCAAGGATGCCTGTTATTGGTGATGTGCTGTGGAAGACAGGGCTGCAGTCAACATCAACAGTTTACATCCCAGTGATTATGGCCTAAAAAGTTCAGTAGAAGACATGGTTGAAGAATGTTTGTTCTATGTATACAGTTTTGCATTCCAAACAGTAAATTTAACATGACCAGAAAATGAATTACCATTTACATTTTCCTGCATAATTTAATGAGAGAGTCATTAGATGTTGATAGTCATGGGTGGCATGATAAACGATGGATGGTTCAGAGTCAAGAGTAAGGATGTCATCAGCCTTAAGTAAGTGGCATTGGGAAACTGCAGAGGTAAGAAGACCCAATTGTTTCAATACAAATAGTTTCTGATGGGCCACAGCATTGTGAGTAATAACAGCATTACTGTGTTTTCTCTGGTGGTTGGAAGTATGAAATTAGTCAGGAACGTTGCATTTGAAAATAAAAAACACAAAAAGATGATTCCCAGTCATGAACAGCAGGTGATGGTGCCTGGGCCCTATGAAGAATGTTTATGTATACTAACTGGAAAATAAACAAATACATAGGTACCTCTTTTCCATGCATAATTCTAAATCTTCAAGGACCAGGACCATGATGTAAAATATTTTAAAACCAAATTTTTTATATAAAAAGAGCTCCACAAAAATATTTGCCTGGGGTCTGCACACCCTGTGGGAGATCTTGGTTAGGACAGTGGTGAAACCCACCACTGCTGTAAAAGTAAAAGCAGAAGCAGAGACGGGGGATCCAGAGCCCTACTTGCTCCAATCCCTCAATTTCTTCTTCCCTTCTCCCTTGGGGATCACCAGTGACTCACTAAGGCCCCAATGAGCACAGTTGAAAAACACCCATCTTTCATCATCAAAATTATTTCTAATCTAGGTAGAGAAATGGTGTGGGTTAGAACTTTGGCTTCTATTAATTCAAATTAATTAATAAAAATGACTAAATTAATTATTAACAATTAATTATTTAAAATAACAATTCTGTTATTTTAAATAATTATTAACAATTAATAAATAATTAATAAAAGACTTGTTACCTATCACTGGATGACTAGAAATGTGGAAAATAAATTCTGTACTAATTTTTAAAAATCAAGCAGCAAGAAAAAAGTTATTTTTATAGTACTAGTTAATTTGGAAGACACAAACTATATTTTATGTTTAAATAATTTTTATAATTTCATAATTTTAATAACTGCATCTATTTTTATTAAACTATTACAGATTCACTAGTTTTAATAATATTATTTATTTCAATTCTAAAGCTAGCTGATGATACTTGAAAAATTATAAAAATATCAAAAGTAGAAGAAAAATGTCATCTCAGTTTTACCTGCCAAGTATTATTACCAGTAACTTATTATTGCATTTTGTTGACATGTTATTCTATGCATTATCAGGGTGACTCTAAATTTTTTTAAAATAGGAATAAACTATGAGATGAAATGTTGTACCAAATAATGCAGTTAGATTTTATTTAATAGCATAGTAAATGATATTTTTCTGACATAATATAAATCATAAGCAATCAATCAATGGTTAAACTTTTAAAGAAATTCTCATTGGATTTCCAAATATTTAGGCAAAGGTTTTTTTAAATTTAAATATTTCTAATTTAGGTAAATATACTATTTTAACAAATAAGTAAAATCTTTTATATGTTTGAAAAAATGCATGGATGTGAAATCAAGCAGTAGTTATATTTTCTTCCAAACAAATTAAAACAAATCAACCAAATTTACCTCTAAATTTTATATTACACTTAGTGCAAATATGTGAAAACCACAAATATTAAAATAACTTTTATAATAACATATGAAAAAATTATTTACCTTACTCATTTCACTACTTAAATTGCCAGCAATTTCTCATGTGTAGAAATCAATAAGCAAATTTAATACTAATTTATTAAACCATTCCAAAATAGTTTTTACTTTTTATATACATTTCGTTCACTATTCTTAGATTATCCATTACTACAGATATTTAAAAGAAATCATTCTATGTAAATATTGTCTTTCTACCAATAGGTGTCACTGAAAATGTGTATATTTCAACAGTAAACTATATTCACTACTATGCTGAAGTTGCCTTCTTACAATGCAGTTTTAGTTGTGGTTTGAATCAGCAACACCTATCAACCATAAAATTACTCTGATGTGAACAAGAGGAGTTTTGTTATGTAAATAGTATGAAAAATGTTTATAATGATGGACGATTACATCAATAATATTTTACTCTGCTGGTATTATAAAATTTATATTGTACTCAACTAAAATTGTATTTTATTTAGCAAACTGGACATCATATTTTTCTCTATCATTTTACTATTGTTATCTGGTAAAATTGCCATTTCCATTTTAGTCTGGGATGTTGATGCTTATCTGAGTATGCAATGCATATAAAAGAATTTTACAGAATTTAGAAACACTTTGGCTTAGCTTAGACTGTTTATAAATATATTCTCTAATCTGTAATTCTTAATAAAACTAGGAGCAAATACCTGACTATTTTTATTTGCATTAATTTTATTAGTAGTGCTCTTCATTTTATCCATGTATATATAAAATTCTGCCCCCAGTATAATAAAACTCTGATATCTCAGTCATTTAGAATCTTTTTAAAATCTAATTTATTCAAGAGGTTCATTTCAACAACTCATAGGGGAAAAAACCAAAAACCCTATGATATTCATTCTGCATTTTTAACAGTAGTTTTATTAAAGTGATTTATTGCCATAAGACAAATCCTAATGATATTTCTATTTTATAACTATTTTATTCTGGGCTGAGTTGGTGTGACTTATTCAAATTTCCTAAGAAAATATGAACCACTGTGTAGCTGTAGGTATTATGTAGCAAATGTGTTTTATATCATAATAATAAACATACATTTTTCATACCCAAACCTTCCAATAATCAGATATTGAGTAATTTCAGTGTTTTTATTGGATTCCAGTGAAGTCTCATTATCTTGTACAATTTGTCTGAACTATGCTTCTCCAGATCCCTACTATTTTCTTCTCTTTAAGGCTGTGTGAGAAAACAAATTTACCTGACAATGGGGCTTTGTTTAATTCTATTTCCATTGTCTCATCTCTGATCAGTGATAGCTCCATGTCTCCTATCTGCTAGCAGGAATTCAGCTTAGTTTTCTTCCTTTTCTGAACTGCCAGAACACTTATTTCTTGATGCCTCCACTCCACATGTCTACTTGTAGAGAATAATACACAGTCATCAGTGCCACCATTCACCCCTGTTCCTTGATCACCTCTTCTCTTCAAACCACCATGCACAGCTTGAATCTTTTTAGGGTTTATAGAATAAGACAGGCAACTTTAATCATTATTAGGGACAAAAAAAACTTAAAGAAAAGGTATTTGTTACTTTCACCTGAAAATGCAAGAAAGGATTCAGACATAGTCAAACATGAACTCATGTAGTATCCAGTCTCCAAGAGGGCCCCCCTTTGCTTCTTGGAATTCACGCTCTCCCTCCCACACTGTAGGAGAGTTGGTCTGTGTGACCAGTTGAATACAGCCCAAGAGATGGTATATCACTTCCAAAATTAGATTATCAGAAGACTATGGCTTCTGTTTTGAAGCACTCTCTTTCTGTTCACGTGTCTGTCACTTGCTTTGGGGAAGACCAGATACCACGTTATGGAAATGCTACTTGGGGAAGAAGTGAGGTCTCTAGTCAACAGACCACGGTGAATTGAGGTCTACCAAAAAACCAAGTGAGTGAGCTTGGAAGCAGATCTTCCAGCCCGAGTTGAGCCTCATGAGAGACACTGAGCCTGAAACACCAGCTAAGCCACTTCTGGATTCCTGACATACAGAAACTAAGAAGAAATAATTGTGTGTTTTTTCATGCTGCTAAGTTTTGGAGTAATTTATTATGCAGCAATAGGTAACTAATACAGATCTCAAATAATATTATCAAACCTCTGTCAGAGTCTCTCTATGCTTGTCTCTGATTATAACAATTTGCATCAATTTGCAATCAAGACGCAAATGAATGCAGGTGATCAAATGGTATAATCATGAGCTGTCTCTTTATCATATGGATTCTGTATCAAGAATCTGAAAACTACAACTCAAGTCAGACCTGCCACCTGTTCTTGTAAATAGAGTTATATTGGAATTTTTTACATTTTGTCTATTACTACTCTCCTGCTACAGTTGCAGAGTTGAATAGTTAAGACAGAGGTCATATGGCTCACAAATCTTGTTCTACATGGTGGGCAGTATACACCTTGGCTTACATCCTTCCAAATTAGCAGCAACTGTAGGAAGAGAAATAAAAAATCCACAACTTGAGAGAACTCTAATTTACCTGTCCTGGGTCATGAACTTTTGTATGAATTATGCAGACAGGTGGAAATGTTTCCATAATTGGCTGAGCCGAGGTCATGTGACTTTTAGAAAAGTAGGATGAGATCTACTCAAGCCGGATGAAATTGGTTCCCCACAGGAAAGAGGGATCTTGTTCTTGAAGAAATGTATTAGTATCTAGGTGTACTTGACAGGAGTTGGGAAAGTTGAATGAGATGCTCACATAAAAATACTGTAGAAATAGACTATAGAAAAATAGCCACTATAATGAAAATGACAAAGTAATAAGGATTTCAGAAATGCTCCAAAGAACCATGACTTTTATGCCTAGAGGCTGCATGCAATTCCCTTTCTTGGTGGATAAAGGTCTCCTGTTCTCTCTTTTTTTTCATTCATGAGAATGGAAATCATACATCTCCCATGTCATTGTTCTTATCCTTCCTCTTTTCAGGTAGACCTCTTCCTGAGTTACAATTAGGATCGAGAACAACAGGCATTAACCATAGGCTATGCAAGTCCCATGTAAGTCATGTGTAGGTTTGGTAAACTTCAGGCATAGATCCACTGTATTCTCGTTAAGTCCTTGAATTATTATAGTGATTTTAGATTCTCATACATTTTTTGACAATTTCTCATGTAACTTTCAGGCAAAAGCTGTGAGATAAGTATTTTATTCACATAATGGCTTTGGTCCCCCAGGGAAAATGTTAATTGGGTTATATCATCTCAGGAGAAAATTCGATCATTCACCTACTCACTGCCTGCTATAATTGCTGGCACATAATTTAGGCACATGATATGGGCTTATTGTTTCTTAAGAAAATGTAAATCTCACAAGCATAAATTAGATTAAACAGCAAAAACATGGACTTTGGAATTAGACCTAAATCTTTATTTCCCCATTAACTACCTATGACACCTTGGATCAGTTAATTGACCTGCTGAATTTAATTTTTCTCCTTTTTAAAAATGTATCTGGCAATGCTTAATTTGCAGAGATATTTAGATTACATAAATTAAAGTGCCTAGCACATAATAAATTCTCAATAAACATTAGGATCCTATAATCTCAATATTGTTTAGCTCTTACAATTTACCCATCTGACAAAGGATCGTGAATGTTACCTTTCTATGTTATAAGTAATTAATTTGATAAGTAATTTAAAGCTAAGTTTAAATATAGCAGTACTATATACCCACTGGAAAAGCATGTTATTAGGATCTCAGTTTTATAGGGAAAACTGAGCTTAATTGTATTTATATAAAATATTCACATTTGTAAGTTGATTGAACTCTACTAGTTAATTCTGATTCAATTGGATTAATTATGAAGAGAATTTCAAGCTATGATTTATTTATTGGTTAATCTTTGATCTAACTCTGGCTTCAGTGTTTAGTCCAGACATACTTAATCACTTTAAAGACAATTGTTTTCTCTTTTCTTAATTTTTAAACTGATCACAGTTGACTGTATAGTGTCCTCTACCACTACATTCTGGATTGAGATGACCAACTCTCACTGGCAGTGTTATATTTTGTAACAGTGTTAATGTATTACGCAGTAGAGGAGAGTCTTTCACTGATAAAGAAAAAACGATGTCTTGGTGTCTGTGACATTGTAGGAACAAAAGAGAGGAAATGAAACCTTCAGTTTTCATAAGATTAAGTGAACTGGGCAAATGTGCAATTTGATTTCTAGTTATTTTGTTTCATTTTCTTCTTTCTTTTCTGGGCTCTTTGCTCTCTCTCTTTTTTGGCTTTAATTTGCCTTCCCTGGGTTGCATTCTTGACTCTTGAATTTTCACCTTTTCTGACTCTCAGCAAGGAGCTCTGCTTTGCTCCGTTGTTTGGGAAATTTTCTCTGTGCTGACAGCTACACGTGATACTCTGGAACTCAGGTACCTCTCCTCCTTCCTATCTTTCTGATTTATCTACACAGATCACGACAGGTTCTTAGAACCAATATCTCTGAGAATATAAACTATCTTCAGAATTTACTGTCTGCATTAACATGATTTTACTATTCCACTGTCTTCATCAACGTTACTTTTCCAGAAAGGTCTTGGATAAGAAGAGAAATGTTGCAAATTATGTTACTGTTCATGCCAGGAAAATTCTGAAAGACCTATCAACTCTTCAATAGAAAACTCAAAGAGCACTTTATACCCCAAGACTCTTTGACACTTTGTTGTAACATCCTCACCAATCATTCATTATTATATTATGATCCTTACCCAGTCCTAACCAACCCCTGAATTCATCCAGCCCAAGTCTCCAACCTTGAGCTGACTCAGCTTAAACTAGTCTTTAAAATGTCATCAATATGCCAGCTTTGCTTTTTTTTTTCTCTAAGATGCTACTAAGGCTGTGGGGCATTGCTTTCCCTTAGCAAAGTAAACAATAAGTTCAGCTTTGTCCAATCAACATGTTTTTGTGGTATTTTGGGGATCCAGCAACCACCATATCTAAAATTAGTATTTCTCCTCCGAGCAGCTCCTGCTCCTCTTTACTTTTTATCACAATTCTATTAATGGAAGATTTGACTTCAGTTTTTTTTTTTTAATTTTTATCTTATATTGAAGTATAGTTGATTAACAATGTTGTGTTAGTTTCAGGCATACAGCAAAGTGGTTAAGATGACCAGGCTTGTTTCATGGATAGAATGGCTGGATAGAAGAGGAACCATCTTTGCCATCTTTCTCTTTCTGACCATCTTCAGATCCTGTCATTTCTATTTTGGAAGTATAATTTTTGACCTCTTTCCAATTTCACAGCAGCTTTAGTAAATTTTATTCTAACTTGTTGCTATAAATTCTTAATTTCCCTCCTCTGGCTTTAGAATGATTGTTAACAATACTAATGCCACAAATGAGATGGTTTGTTTAATATTAGTTAATTTTACCTTAATGTATAAAGATAATAAATATTTTATTTATCAAAGGCTAATAAGAACAAACATACACAGTTTGATTAGGAATAGCATAGCAGGTCCGATGCTGGTACTATCAATACAAATGCATGAACAGTATCTTGCCCATGGTAAAAGTTCAAGAAATGTTTATGGAATAAGTACTTGGAATTAATTTCTGAAAATCAAAAATTGACTCTTTTAGCATACGTTGTCTACTCCAACATCAACAGCGTCTTTTCCTCCTTGTTAAGAAAATCCTAACTTTTAGTGTAACAAACACCTCATCATCAGGAATGAAGGTATTTACCTGCAGTTAGTTGGCCATGTGACTAAGCTTCATTCAAGGACTTGCAGGTAGGTATGTTCCATGGGAAGATGGGATGCCTTCTTAACACATAGGCTTCTTTCCAAAGATGAGAGAACATAAAAGCCAATAAGGTTTAAACTTCAGAACCCCTCATTATCATGGGCACCTTCTGTAAATTAAATATTTGTAAATGAATTTTCAAATTATCCTGATGTGAGTGTTCCATTTATTTCCTATCAGGACCCTGACTAATACTACACTTTCTAAATGTAGTTCATAGTTTGAAATCTTTTTCCCTTAGATTTGTCTCTGAATTAACCTATCTAGTTTAATCTGAACGGTCATTGCTTGCAATTTAGCTCTAGTTTATAATTTTATAACTTCTCAGATCCTCTTTATTCTTAGTGGACAAGCAACATTTTTTATGCCTATTATGTTTTTATCTTCTGACAAATTTGCTAGTCTGATCTTATTAGAGACATCAGGTGGATTATTTTTGAACCAATTGTATAAGTATCTGAACATTCCAATAAAAATTACTGATAAGAATATCCCTTAAATCAGACAAATACAGTGATATCATCATGTTAATTAATAATAAAATACAACCAATTAGCATACAGTACACATAATAGCATAATATTTTTTAAATTGTACATGATTATAGCAGCTACTGAGAGTGAACCATAGAAAGAAAGTAGTTAATTACAGATTTAGAGAAACATTCATGAGGGAAATCCATTGCTCCAGAATCAGATTACTCTTATACTGAACAATTCATCAATGAGAATTGGTAAGTGCTGAGTGAGATAGAGTAGAATGCATATGCAAATCTTGCTATATGGAACAATTAAAAAATGCCAGGGAAATAAAAAATAGAGCACTTGCCCTAAGGATCTTAAAATCTAGTTAAGATGAAATTGGTAACATACTTAAATAGCCTAGAACATGAATTACAGCATAAGAGAAAGGCTATTGCAGACTGATACATATTAATCAGATCTATTAAAGGAATAAAAAAGAAAGAATAGAAAAAGAAGACTGAAGAAATTTATAGCAAATGAGTGGGAACAAAATGGGAGAAAGAAAAAAAATGTGTAGTATATGAATCAATTAAGCATAATAAATGAATTTGTAAGTAAAAAATGTGCTTGATCTGCTATACCAATTCCTTAAACTAAGTATATACATTAAATAAACACTTTTTGAGTGTAAATAATGTGCAAGAAATGCTACCAATAATGGATACAATAAATGCAAAGTTTATTTCTCTAAAATTCTCTTACCTGGAATTTAAAATTAGGAATTGCTTATTATTCTAAAATATTAAATAGAATTTTTAAACTTCTTTCCAGCATATAAATCAAGACAAGTTTTGCTTTTTCTTTTGAAAGTATTCTAACTCACTTATGAATTTATTTATTTTGAGAAGTTCTGTCCCTGAAATCCAGGTCATTTCCTTCTAGCTATTTCATAGGTTCTACAGTCATTTAATTTAACATTTAAGCTAGATTAGAGTACGTGTACTATTGTTTATATTGGAAAGCATACTTTTCACTACAATAATGCAATTATACTCAATACTTGCAACGAGATTCTATGCTGAGCATGAAATTAGCTTTTATCACAAAGGTATGATTTAACAAATGTCCAATACCAGAAAACCTGAAAGCATAGAAAGGAAACTACATTTCTCACAGATGATAGACCAAAACATTTTCATGTGGAAATCTCTACTTATAATTTTGATTCTATGCGTATACTTATTTTAAATAATAGATTTTATCGAAGATTTCACTTTCAATTAGAACAATCTTGCAAGTAATCATCAAGGCCCAAGATATACATTTCTCATGAAATTTCTATAAATATATGTGAAATTATATCTTAAGAAGAAACAATCAGCAAAATCTTTTCTTACCTATTTTCCCTTTTTTTTTTTTGGTATCAAAAGAGACAGTATGTTACAATGGAAACAGAAACAGATAAGGTAAGTCAAGAAATGTGTAAGAGTCCCAATGTTGCTTTAATTTAATATTTGGTTTGGTTCAAATCAATTAACTTCTTTGGACCTCATTTTCTATATATACAAAATTATGAAATTAGACTAGGTGATACTGAAGTTTCTTTCTATATCTTAAAGTATGTGATGCTAATATAAGCATTTAAATAATATTAGATAATCTTTGAAAAACATGTATACACACTATTGCCACTTAAACTATGTAATTAGCACACAATCCATTTTAGATTTCAGTTTTTTAGAAAAAGAATTAAAAATAAAACTAATAATACTTAATTGAGATATAATTTATATACTGTAAACTGCACATATCTTAAGTATTCAGATGATGAAACAAATGTATGCTCTTGTATTAAAGTCCCCCAAATCATTTCCACCACCCTAAAAAATTTTCTGGTGCCCCTCTCCAATCAATCCCTCTCTCCCTCCACTACTCCCCTGGCAACCACTTTTTTACTCTTCTGATTACTATCACCATAAATGTTTTGCTTGCTCATGAACTTCATGTATATGAGATCATACAGTATATACTTTTTGTCTGACTTCTTTGGCTCATCATGATGATTCTGAAATGCATTTATGTTGCTAGACGTAATCACTGAACTGTTCTTTTTGTGTCGAAAAATAGTAACCCATTTTCAGAATATCACATTGTTCATAAATCCAATCTAATGACTGAGACACATTTGGGTTGTTTCCAGTTTTGAGCTATTATGAATAAAGCTGTCATGGAATTTCATTTACAAGTCTTTTTGTGGACATACACATTTATTTTCTTTGGGTATGTACCTAAGAAAGGAATAGCTGAGTATTAGGAGAGGTATCTTTACCTTAGAAACTGCCAAGGAGATTTATGAAACAGTTGAATAATTTTACATTCCCACCAGCAGTCTATGAAAATTACAATTCCCTACCACCTCACCAATTTTAAATTTTATCCACCTAAATACTGTGAAGGTTTAAGTTGCATATCCATGATGAATAATGATATTGGGTATCTTTTCATATGTTTGATGGTCATTCATATATATTTCTTTGTGAATTGCTTGTTTAACTCAATTAATCAGTTGATAAATTGAACTACTAAAATAATTATACTAATCAAAGATACCGTGAAGCAAATGATAGAGCAAAACACAAATGGAAGAAAGTGTTAGCAATACCTATATTATACATAACATTACATACATGAAAAAATCCCACTTTAATCCAGAATACATAAATAATTCCTACAAATCAATAGGAAAAAGATAAGCAACACAATTTTTTAAATGTGTAGATTCTTGTCTTTTAAAATATGATTTTGTGTAGGCCTTCACTTGGAAATAGATGCTCAAGGATTAAAAGGTTAGATGAAAAATACAAAGATGCTTGTCTTGCTTGTCTTATTTTTATAATTGATATTTTAGTCTCTCATTCCCTCCCTCATATATTATTTAAAAATAAACATATTAATTGACGTGTATTATAGAATGTTACATATTTTCCAACTGAAGCTTACTTTTTCATTTTTATTATATCTTTCAAAGAACAAAATAGTTTAACTTTGATAAAGTCCAATTTATCAATATTTTTTCTTCTGTAGAGAGCGTTTTTGGTTTGTTTATTGTTTTTAAGTAAGCTTTATCTACCTTGAAGTGATGGAGCTTTTTATCTATACTTTCATGGTATTTTATGGCAGAAGGGCTAATCTTTCCCTTGATTTTTAAATTAATTTTTTGCTATTCAAGAGTTCATTTTTTATGTGGCATCTCAATTTCAGCAGAAAGCATTTTTAGTGTTTCTAATCTGCCATGTCATCTTAAGTGAGAGTCAGTATACTGTAGTCAAAACTGTCTTGATATAAACCTTGGTTTCACCACTTACGAGATGTATTAATTTTAGCCTCTGGTTAAACAGCTATGTCTTTCCTAGTGGAAAATATAGCATTACATTTATACAGTAAGTCCCCTACATATGAAGAGTTCTGTTCTGAGAGCACGTTCATAAATCCAGTTTGTTCATTAAGTCCAACAAAGTTAGCCTAGGTACCCAACTAACACAACTGGCTATATAGTACTGTACTGTAATAGGTTTATAATACTTTTCACACAAATAATACATAAAAAGCAAACAAACACAAAAAATAAACAGTTTAATCTTACAGTACAGTATCTTGAAAAGTACAGTAGTACAGTACAACAGCTGGCATACAGGGGCTGGCATCGAGTGAACAGGCAAGAAGAGTTACTGACTGGAGGAGGGAGAGGAGGTGGGAGATGGTAGAGCTGAAGGATCGTCAGCAATAGGAGACGGAGGGCAAGCTGTAATTTCACTCACGCCTGACGTGGATGGCACAGGTTCTGGTTCCTTGCTGGATTCCATTCTACCTACCCTCTTGAAAAAATGATCCAGTGATGTCTGGGTAGTAGCTCTTTTTCTCTCCTCATAGATGACACGGTAGCACTGGATTGCATTCTGAACGGCTGCTGAAACCTTCATGTACCGTTCTACGTTCAGGTGCTGTGCCTCAAAAACTAATATTGCCTCCTCAAATAAAGAAAATCCCCTTGCCATTTCCTGCATCGGGAATCTCTTTGGTACTTCAGTTGCTTCTTCTTCCTCTTGTCACTCCACTCTCTCAATTATTTTCACTTTTGTTTCCATCGTTATCTCTTGGTGCTTCTTAGCAGTACCAGCTACCTCACCGATGCTTTTACGCTTGCTTCCAGACGTCCTGGGCTTGAAATAGACATACTGTACTACTGTACTCTATACAGTACTCTACAGTGAAGTACACAAAAGCACAACCACTTGTAGAGGATGCACTCATGTGAAAATATATTCCAGACACGTGCACTAACATACGTGATTGGACATTCGAATGCAAGTTAGCATCTTTGAACGTTTGCAACTTGAAGCTTCCTATGTAGGGGACTTACTGTAGTGTGGAGAAAATGAAATTAAAATTTACAAACAGTTACACTAAGCTTAAAGAGCTCCTTAAGTTATTCCTAAGCAAACATCTACATAGGGAACTAGAGATATTTGTTAATTCTAACTCAACAAGGCATTAATCTGCTACTTTGGGAGACTAGATGCAAGGCCTGATACATTTCTTCTGTCTGCTAGGTCTTGAAATATCTCACTCTTCTAAAAATCCATTCTGATCTTGTTTAAACTGTCACTCAAATTTTTGTTACTTTCTTCTACTAGAACGCTTCTTCTCCCTATCTGGCCAAGGAACTCACCTCCTTATGATGCTGGCATGTATCAGATAGCTCTATCTCACTCAGGAATTTGCTATCTTATAAATTTTGATCATACCTACTTAACTTTACAGTGGGGAGGCTGCAACTGGTAGGAAAGTCTATTCTTTCAGATGAGAAATTCAGATTCCCAGGTAGTGCTGCCAGAATATGAAATCAGCCAGAAATCAAACTTAGTTCACTCTGTTTTTCTCTTTAACTTTTTACTATGAAAAATTTCAAAAACACATAAATAGCAGAGAATAGTATAATAAACTTCATACGGGCATCACTCAGCCTCAACAATTATTAACAGAGGGCCAATTTTGTTTTGTCAATATGCACCCCATTGCCCTTGCCTCCCATTAAATTAGTTTAAACAAATACTAGCCCCTATACCATTTCATCCCATTTATAAAAAATAGGAACTTTTGCTTGACATAAATATCATTATCACACCTAATTTAGTTTATAATAATTCTTGAATATCATAAATCTATATATGTTATCCCAGATTATAGCAGAGTGGGTCTGTATGAGAAGTAACCAAGGTTATTTGAAACAAGAGAAATATTTATCGTTTTTTTAAATTTTAAAATTTGTGCTTACCTATTGCTATAAATTTTATATGAACTTATTACATTCAATTTAAGATGATAGGATTGGTATCATAACCTCCAAATATATTCTCATTTTGTAAGGTGAGTTCTACATACCTAAAATAAATTGAGAGTCAATATAATTATATGTTGGTCTGCAGTCATATCAACCTTTCTTTCACTCTTAATACCACTTGTTAAGAGGGCCTTAAAAATATCTGTATTTTCTTAGTATCTTAATAAAGAGTATGTGATTGATCTCATTTTACAGATAAGGAAACTGAGGCTCAGAGAAATATTTGATATGAGTCATAAATGGAGAATCCAGTGTTTGAACCCTGACATTTACACTATTTTCAGTCCACTCTGATAGGTTTTACCTATGTAATTATGACGGGAATATTAAATCCAGTGTTTCTACTATACCAGCCATGTTACCAAGTACCACAAGATAGAAATTAGCAATTGCCATTATTTTGAAGGTAGTCATTCTGAAGTGGAAGCAAAATTCTTTACTCATTCACTACCTTCTAGTGTTTTTTTTTTTCCTCAAAATTAATACTTAAAGAGATGTTACCAAAGTAGTCTACCACTCAAAACTCTGACATTTCCACCTAAACTCTGCTAATGACTGTGGTGATGAGCGCATCTTTTCCCTCATCTTGAAGTGTTTGTACTGATTACAAAATCAACTCTGATCTACTACAAGGAGTTCCCAAATACTCTCAATTACATCTCTTCAATATCTTATGAATACATCTTCCCCTTCACTGAATTTATTCAACCATATATTAAGAGATAACTACATACAAAGGCAAGTAATGTGTTATGTGGTATATAAAGGTGATTAAACATTTCATTTTCTTCAAGAGAGTTTACGAAGAAAGTATAAAAGAAATGTACATAAATTATTACAATAAAAGATTTAAAAAAAGAAATTGTCTTAAGAAAGACAGAATGCAGGTAATATGGAAATTAAAGTGGCCCTAAAACATCTAGAAAATAATAGTACAGACGTGTAGAAGTATGAAGACATCCTTTGTGAAACTCAGCAAGTGGCACAAGGGGAGACCAGAGGTAGATTAGATTTGATTATCAAGATGCAGATTATCATCTTGTAAACAGATATTCATCCTTCCCTTTCCCACCCTTGCCCTGTCACTTAAGTCAGTCTCCATACCTCAACTTCCCCCACAAGATCCTTGACATTTAAAGCAGAGTGTTTACAGTCATGCTAAGTAACTCTGACCTCAAATGGCTTGATTAACCTATTTAAATTTTATGCATGGTGCTGAGTGCAAACCTATTCAGCAGGGTTCACAAACAACAGCAAGAGCTTTAATCAGTTTCCTACTACATCTAATGCTCTATGTTTGTCTTTATTATACCTGAAAGTCAAACCCTACTTCATGCGATATTTTAATCTGCATTAAAATTCAAATATCTTCATCAAGTTCGGTGTCTATAAATGTGGGACATTCTTTGACAATTGTGGAGAGATTATGTCAGCAGACTTCATTTCTCAAAACTAACAGGTTAATATGCTATTTTGACTTATGCAAGAAAAATTGATCAAATAGAATTGGGAGAGGAAGAGTATAGACAGTATCAATAATTTACATTCTTTGCAGAAAACTACAGTTGGCATTCTAGGAAATTCTCAGCTCTGTTAGACTGAATTCCTTAACCCTGGCAGCATAGTCTGAGCACCCTTCTCTCTTTGCTCCCACATCTCAGTAACTCTTTAAGTAACCATGCCAACGTGCACGTCATCTAACACCATAGACAAGATGTGCGTACATGTAAACAAATAGCAGAATAAACCTAAGACTTATCAATAGTTTACATATAACTTAATGTAGTCTTATATATGTAGCACAAATCTTTTCCAAAACCTATTACTGGAGTTTCAGTCTTATTAATGAGATTAAAATTTAGAGGGAGTTGTTACATGCTAATTCCTAGGCAAATAAAATATTCACTCCTTTGTAGAGTTAACTTTAATTTGTTTAACCTAATCGTTTCATCATGTATTGTTTGATGGAATAACCAGTGATGAATGTTAAGACGATGACACTTTTTAATGGATGATAAATCTTTAATTGAAGAATCACAGTAATGAAGCTCCATATTCATGATTTTGGATTAATTCAGAGCTAATGTCGCAAATACAAAAGAATACTTTCTTTATGATCAATTCATTTTCATGGATTTTAAAAATTTAATTATATTAAACAGTGGTAATTACTTGAGAGTTTAATTAAAAAGGCTGCTTTGACTTTTCTTTATAGGAAATTGAAATGGCAGAGTACAAATGTCATTATTAAACATCTGTTCCCAGGAGGACCTTCAAGATGGCAGAGGAGTAAGATGTGCATGTCATCTTCCTCCCCACAAATACATCAAAAATATATCTACATGTGGGACAAATCTTACAGAACACCTACTGAACGCTGGCAGAAGACCTCAGACTTCCAAAAGGCAAGAAACTTCCCAGGTAACTAAGTAGGGCAAAAGAAAAAAAAAACACAGAGACAAAAGAATAGGGACGAGACCTGCACCTCTGGGAGGGAGCGGTGAAGGAGGAATATTTTCCACACGTTAGGAAGCCCCTTCACTGGCGGAGACAGGGGCTGGGCAAGGTGGGGAGCTGCAGAGCCACAGAGGAGAGCACAGCAACAGGGTGCAGATGGCAAAGTGGAGAGATTCCCGCACAGAGGATCTGTGCTGATCAGCACTCACCAGCCTGAGAGGCTTGTCTGCTCACCCGCCGGGGCGGGCGGGGGCTGGGAGCTGAGGCTCGGGCTTCGGAGGTCAGACCCCAGGGAGAGGACTGGGGTTGGCGGCGTGAACACAGCCTGAAGGGGCTAGTGCACCACAGATAGACAGGAGGGAGTCCAGGAAAAACTCTAGACCTGCCTAAGAGGAAAGAGACCATTGTTTCTGGGTATGCAAGGAGAGGAGATTGAGAGCACCACCTAAACGAGCTTCAGAGATGGGTGCAAGCTGCAGTTATCAGCACGGACACCAGAGATGGGCATGAAATGCTAACACTGCTGCTGCAGCCACCAATAATCCTGTGTGCAAGCACAGGTCACTATCCACACCTCCCCTCCCAGGAGGCTGTGCAGGCTGCCACTGCCAGGGTCCTGTGATCCAGGGAAGACTTCCCCGAAGAACACACAGCACACCACAGGCTGTTGCAACGTCAGGACAGCCTCTGCCCCTGCAGGCTGGCCCCGCATTCTGTACCCCTCCCTCATCCCAGCCTGAGTGAGCCAGAGTCCCCTAATCAGCTGCTCCTTTAACCCCCTCCTGTCTCGGAGAAGAACAGATGCCAGAGAGCAACCTACATGCAGAGGTGGGGCCAAAACCAAAGCTGAATCCCAGGAGCTGTGGGAACAAAGACGAGAAAGGGAAATTTCTCCCAGCAGCCTCAGGAGCAGTGGATTAAATCTTCACAATCAACGTGACGTACCCTGCATCTGTGGAATACCTGAATAGACAACGAATCATCCCAAAATTGAGGCAGTGGAATTTGGGAGCAACTATAGACTTGGGATTTGCTGTATGCAACTGACCAGTTTCTGATTTTAATGTTTATCTTAGTTTAGTTTTTAGCGCTTCTTATCATTGCTGGATTTGTTTATTGGTTTGGTTGCTCTCTTCTCTTCTTTTGTTTTTATTACTTTTTAAATTTTTTATTTTAATGATATTTAAAAATTTTTTATTTTAATAACTTTAATTATTTTATTATTTTCTTTCTTTCTTTCTTTCTTTTCTCCCTTTTCTACTGAGCCGTCTGGCTGACAGGGTCTTGGTGCTCCACCCGGGTGTCAGGACTGAGCCTCTGAGGTGAGAGAGCCGAATTCAGGACATTGGACCACCAAAGACCTCCCGGTCCCACGTAATATCAATTGGCGAGAGCTCTCCCAGAGATCTCCATCTCAACGCTAAGACCCAGCTCCACTAAACGAACAGCAAGCTCCAGTGCTGGACACCACATGCCAAACAACTAGCAAGACAGGAACACAACCACACCTGTTAGCAGAGAGGCTGCCTAAAATCATAATAAGTTCACAGACACCCCAAAACACACCGCTGGATGTGGTCCTGCCCACCAGCAAGATGAGATCCAGCCTCATCCACCAGAACACAGATACAAGTCAACTCCACATGAAGCCTACACACCCACTGAACCAACATTACCCACTGTGGGCAGACACCAAAAACAACAGGAACTACGAACCTGCAGCCTGCAAACAGGAGACACCAAACACAGTTAGTTAAGCAAAATGAGAAGACAGAGAGATCCGCAGGAGATGAAGGAGCAAGGTAAAAACCCATGAGACCAAACAAATAACGAGAAAATAGGCAGTCTACCTGAAACAGAATTCAGAGTAATGATAGTAAAGATGATCCAAAATCTTGGAAATAGAATGGAGAAAATACAAGAAACGTTTAACAAGGACCTAGAAGAACTAAAGAGCAATCAAACAATGATGAACAAAACAATAACTGAAATTAGAGTGGCATGGACATATATAGACTACCAAATGTAAAACAGATGGCTAGTGGGAAGCAGCCACATGGCACAGGGAGATCAGTTCGGGGCTTTGTGACCACCTAGAGGGGTGGGATAGGGAGGGTGGGAGGGAGACGCAAGAGGGAGGAGACATGGGGATATATGTATATATATAGCTGAATCACTTTGCTATAAAGCAGAAAATAAAACACCATTGTAAAGAAATTATACTCCAATAAAGATGTTAAAAAAAAACTTAAAAAATGAAAAAACTTTTAAAAATAATACAAAATCTCCAGAAGGAATCAGTAACAGAATAACTGAGGAAGAAGAACTGATAAGTGACCTGGAAGGTAAAAGAGTGAAAATACCTACCACAGAGCAGAATAAAGAAAAAAGAATGTAAAGAATTGAGGACAGTCTCAGAGACCTCTGGGACAACATTAAATGCAACAACATTTGAATTATAGGGGTCACAAAAGAAGAAGAGAAAAAAAAGGGACTGAGAAAATATTTGAAGAGATTATAATGGAAAACTTCCCTAATATGGGAAAGGAAATAGTCAATCAAGTCGAGGAAGCTCAGAGAGTCCCACACAGGAAAAATGCAAGGAGAAACACGCCAAGACACATATTAATCAAACGATCAAAAATTAAGTAAAATAACAAATATTAAAAGCAGCAAGGGAAAAGTGACAAATAACATACAAGGGAATCCCCATAAGGTTAACAGCTGACCTTTCAGCAGAAACTCTGCAAGCCTGAAGGAAGTGGCAGGACATATTAAAAGAGATGAAAGGGGAAAACCTACAATGAAGATTACTCTACCCAGCAAGGATCTCATTCAGATTCGAACAGAGAAATTAAAAGCTTTACAGGCAAGCAAAAGCTAAGAGACTCAGCACCACCAAACCACCTTTACAACAAATGCTAAAGGAACTTTTCTAGGTAGGAAACACTAGAAAAAGAAAAGGCCTACAATAACAAACCCAAAACAATTAAGAAAATGGTAACGGGAACATACATATCGATAATTACCTTAAATGTAAATGCGTTAAATGCTCCAACCAAAAGACATAGACTGGCTGAATGGACACAAAAACAACACCCGTATATATGCTGTCTACAAGAGACCCACTTCAGACCTAGGGACACATACAGACTGAAAGTGAGTGGATGGAAAAAGATATTCCATGCAAATGGAAATCAAAAGAAAGCTGGAGTAGCCATTCTCATATCAGATAAAGTAGACTTTAAAATAAACACTATTACAAGAGACAAGGAAGGACAGAACATAATGGTCAAGGGATCAATCCAAGAAGAAGATATAACCATTGTAAATATTTATGCACCCAACATAGGAGCACCTCAATACAGAAGGCAAATGCCAACAGCCATAAAAGGGGAAATCAACAGCAGCACAATAATAGTAGTGGACTTTAATACCCCACTTTCATCAATGGACAGATCAACCAAAATGAAAATAAAGAAGGAAACACAAGCTTTAAATGACACATTAAACAAGATGGACTTAATTGATATTTATAGGACATTCTATCCCAAAACAACAGAATACACTTTCTTCGCAAGTGCTCATGGAGCATTCTCCAGGATAGATCATATCTTGGGTCACATGTCAAGCCTTAGTAAATTTAAGAAACTTGAAATCATATCAAGTATCTTTTCTGACCACAACGCTATGAGACTAGATATCAATTCCAGGAAAAAAACTGTAAAAAAATACAAACACATGGAGGCTAAACAATACACCACTAAATAACCAAGAGATCACTGAAGAAATCAAAGAAGAAATCAAAAATACCTAAAAACAAATGACAATGAAAACACGATGACCAAAAACCTATGGGATGCAGTAAAAGCAGTTCTAAGAGGAAAGTTTATAGCAATACAATCCTACCTCAAGAAACAAGAAACATCTCAAATAAACAACCTAACCTTACACCTAAAGCAATTAGAGAAAGCAGAACAAAGAAAAAAACCCCAAAGTTCGCAGAAGGAAAGAAATCATAAAGATCAGATCAGAAATAAATGGAAAAGAAATGAAGGAAACAATAGCAAAGATCAATAAAACTAAAAACTGGTTCTTTGAGAAGATAAACAAAATTGGAAAACCATTAGCCAGACTCATCAAGAAAAACAGGGAGAAGACTCAAATCCACAGAATTAGAAATGAAAAAGGAAAAGTCACAACTGACACTGCAGAAGTACAGAGAATCATGAGAGATTACTACAAGCAACTATATGCCAACAAATTGACAACCTGGAAGAAATCGACAAATTCTTAGAAAAACACAACCTTCCAAGACTGAACCAGGAAGAAATAGAATATATAAACAGAAAAATCTCAAGCACTGAAATTGAAACTGTGATTAAAAATATTCCAATACATAAAAGTCCAGGACCAGATGGCTTCACAGGCAAATTCTATCAAACATTTAGAGAAGAGCTAACACCTATCCTTCTCAAACTCTTCCAAATTATAGCAGAGGGAGGAACACTCCCAAACTCATTCTACGAGGCCACTATCACCCTGATACCAAAACCAGACAAAGATGTCACAAAAAAAGAAAATTACAGGCCAGTATCACTGATGAACATAGATGCAATAATCCTCAACAAAATACCAGCAAACAGAATCCAACAGCACATTAAAAGGATCATACACCATGATCAAGTGGGGTTTATCCCAGGAATGCAAGGATTCTTCAATATACGCAAATCAATATGATACACCATGTTAACAAACTGAAGGATAAAATCTATATGATAATCTCATTGGATGTAGAAGAAGCTTTTGACAAAATTCAACACCCATTTATGATAAAAACTCTCCAGAAAGTATGCATAGAGAGAACTTACCTGAACATAATAAAGGTCATATGTGACAAATCCACAGCCAACATCATTCTCAACGGGGAAAAACTGAAATCATTTCCACTAAGATCAAGAACAAGACATGGTTGCCCACTCTCACCACTGTTATTCAACATAGTTTTGGAAGTTTTAGCCACAGCAATCAGAGAAGAAAAAGAAATAAAAGGAATCCATTGGAAAAGAAGAAGTAAAGCTGTCACTGTTTGCAGATGACATGATACTATATATAGAGAATCCTAAAGATGCTACCAGAAAACTACTAGAGTTAATCAATGCAAAATTAATGCCCAGAAATCTCTTGCATTCCTATACACTAATGACGAAAAATCTGAAAGAGAAATTAAGGAAACACTCCCATTTACCTATGCAACAAAAAGAATAAAATACCTAGGAATAAACCTACCTAAGCAGATAGAAGACCTCTATGCAGAAAACTATAAGACACTGATGAAAGAAATTAAAGGTGATACAAACAGATGGAGAGATATACCATGTTCTTGGATTGGAAGAATCAACATTGTGAAAATGACTATACTACCCAAAGCAATCTACAGATTCAATGCAATCCCTATCAAACTACCAATGACATTTTTCACAGGACTAGAACAAAAAATTTCACAAAAGACCATGAATAGCCAAAGCAATCTTGAGAAAGAAAAACAGAGCTGGAGGATTCAGGCTCCCTGAATTCAGACTATACTACAAAGCTACAGTAATGAAGACAGTATGGTACTGGCACAAAAACAGAAATAGAGATCAATGGAACAGGATAGAAAAGCCAGAGGTAAACCCATGCACATATGGTCACCTTATCTTTGATAAAGGAGGCAAGAGTATACAGTGGAGAAAAGACAGCCTCTTCAATAAATGACACTGGGAAAAGTGGACAGCTACATGTAAAAGAATGAAATTAGAACACTCCCTATCACCATATACAAAAATAAACTCAAAATGGATTAAAGACCTAAATTTAAGGCAAGACACTATAAAACTCTTAGAGGAAAACATAGGCAGAACACTCTATGGCATAAAACACAGCAGGATCCTTTTTGACCCACCTCCTAGAGTAACGGAAATAAAAACAAAAATAAACAAATGAGAGCTAATGAAACTTAAAAGCTTTTGCACAGCAAAGGAAACCATAAACAACATGAAAAGTCAACCCTTAGAATGGGAGAAAATATTTGCAAATGAAGTAACTGGCAAAGGATTAATCTCCAATATATACAAGCAGCTCATGCAGCTCAATATCAGAAAAACAAACAACCTAATTCAAAAATGGGCAGAAGACCTAAATAGACATTTCTCCAAAGAAGATATGCAGATTGCCAACAAACACATGAAAGGATGCTCAACATCACTAATCATTAGAGAAATGCAAATCAAAACTACACTGAGGTATCACCTCATGCTGGTCAGAATGGCCATCATCAAAAATCTACGAACAATAAATGCTGGAGAAGGTGTGGAGAAACGGGAACCCTCTTGCACTGTTGGTGGGAATGTAAATTGATACAGCCACTATGGAGAACAGTATGGAGGTTCCTTGAAAAACTAAAACTAGAACTACCATAGGACCCAGCAATCCCATTAGTGGGCATATACTCAGAGAAAACCATAATTCAAAAAGAGTCATGTACCACAATGTTCATTGCAGCTCTATTTACAATAGCCAGGTCATGGAAGCAACCTAAGTGTCCATTGACAGATGAATGGATAAAGAAGATGTGGCATGTATATACAATGGAATATTACTCAGCCATAAAAAGAAATGAAATTGAATTATTTGTAATGAGGTGGATGGACCTAGAGTCTGTCATACAGAGTGAAGTAAATCAGAAAGAGAAAAACAAATACTGTATGCTAACACATATATATGGTATCAAAAAAATAATAAAATGGTTCTGAAGAACCTATGAGCAGGACAGGAATAAAGATGCAGACATAGAGAATGGACTTGAGGACCTGGGGAGAGGGAAAGGTAAGCTGGGACAAAGTGAGATAGTGGCATCAACATATATACACTACCAAATGTAAAATAGATAGCTAGTGGGAAGCAGCTGCATTGCCTGGGGAGATCAGCTCGGTGCTTTGTGACCACCTAGAGGGGTGGGATAGGGAGGGTGGGAGGGAGATGTTACAGGGAGCAGATATGGGGATATATGTATACGTATAGCTGATTTGCTTTGTTATACAGCAGAAACTAACACAGCAATGTGAAGCAATTATACTCCAAGAAAGATGTTAAAATAAATAAATATATAAATAAATAAATAAAAGGAGAAATAAAAATTCCAAAAAAAAAAAAAATTTGTTCCAAAAATGATGATTCTCTTAGTACTTGCGTTGGTCACCTAGAGACACATCAAGTTAGACAGCTTATAATAAAGAATTCACTTTATGTGACCTAAGTTTAAAACTTCTTTCTCTGAACCAGAAAGAAAGTGAAATTTTATTTGGATAGTAAAGCATTTTAAAAATTAAAGGCTCTTCCTAAAATTATAATTATGTTTATTACTAATATTTCCACATGAATACACCTGAAAATTAAGTCTCAGTGTTGAGAAGAAAAAAAAAAAATCTATAGAATGGATATAACTGAACAGCACTAACTTAGAAAAGTTACATTCGGGCAATGGTTTCATGTGTTGAGAACAGATTTGATTTTTCCCCAGAACTCCAAGTACTATTGTTAAAATGTTAAACCTGACCCAAATATAAAAAAAATCAAACAATACTTTTAAAATTATTGCAATGCATTATGTCATACCAAAGAGTAAAATAATTCTAAGAGAAGTAGAAAATTCGAAGACCAGTTCTAGTGGTTCACACCTGGTTGGAAAACAGTGAATTAAGAATATCAAAATAACCTCATCAAACATTTCCTGAAACATACATACGAGCACACCTTGGAGGTATTGTGGGTTTGTTTCCAGATCACCACAATAAAGTGAATTTCTAAATACAGTCACACAAATTTTTTGGTTCACCAGTGCATAGAAAAGTTACATTTACACTATACTGTAGTCTATTAAGTGTGCAATAACATTATGTTTTAAAAAGGAATGTATGTACTTTAATTAAAAAATATTTTATTGCTAAAAAATGCTGCCCATTATCTGGGCCTTCAGAGTTATATTTGCTGGTGGAGAGTCTTGTCTCGATGTTGATGGCTTGTTGACTGATCAGGGTGGAGGTTGCTAAATGTTGGGTTGACTGAGGCAATTTCTTAAAATAAGACAAGGATAAAGTTTGCTGCATTGATTGACTTCCTTTCACAAACAATTTCTCTGTAGCATGCAATATCATTTGATAGCATTTTACCCAGAGTAGAATTTCTTGCAAAATTAGAGTCAGTCTTCTCAAACCTTGCTGCTGCTTTGTCAAGTAAGTTTATGTGATAATCTAAATCCTTTGTTGTCATTTCAACAACCCTCACAGCATCTTCGCCAATAGATTCCATCTCAAGAAACTAGTTTCTTTGCTATCCATAAGGAGCAACTCCTCATCCCTTAAAGTTTTACCATGAGCTTGAAGCAATTTAGTCATATCTTTGGACTCCACTTCTAATTCTAATCCTCTTGCTATTTCCACCGTATCTGCAGTTAATTCCTCCACTGAAGTCTTGAACCCCTCAAAGTCACCCATGAGGGTTGGAATCAACTTCTTCCAAACTTCTACTAATGTTGACCTCTTCCCCTGAATCACGAATGTTCTTAATGGCATCTAGAGTGTGGAATCAACTTTAGAGGGACTTTGCCCAGATTCATCAGAGGAATCACAATCTGTGGCAGATATAGCCTTACATATGTATCTCTTAAATAATGAGACTTGAAAGTCAAAATGACTACTTGATCCATGGGCTACAAAATGGATGTTGTATTAGCAGGCATGAAAACAACATTAATCTCACTGTAGATCTCCATCAGAGTTCTTGGGTGACCAAGTGTTTTGCCAACGAGCAGTAATATTTTCAGAGGAATTTTTTTTTCTGAGCAGTAGTTCTCAACAGTGGGCTTAAATATTCAGTAAACCATGTTGTAAACAGATATGCTGTCATCCAGGCTTTGTTGCTTCATTTAGAGAGCATAGGCAGAGTAAATCTAGCAAAATTCTTAAGGGCCCTAGGATTTTTGGAATGGTCAATGAGCATTGGCTTCAACTTAATGTCACCAGCTGCATTAGTCCTAACAAGAGAGTCAGCAGGTACTTTGGAGCTGTGAAGCCAGGCATTGACTTCTTCTCCCTAGCTATGAAAGTCCTAGATGACATTTTCTTCCAATATAAGGCTGTTCGATCTACACTGAAAATCTGATGTGTAGTGCAGATACCTTCATTAATTATCTTAACTAGATTTTCTGGATAACCTGTTGCAGCTTCTACATCAGCACTTGCTGCTTCACCTTGCACTTTTATATTATGTAGATAGCTTCTTTCCTTAAACTTCATGAACCAATCTCTTCTAACTTTAAACTTTTCTTCTAAAGCTTCCTTACCTCTCTCATTTTCATAGAATTGAAGAAGGTTAGGGCCTTGCTCTGGATTAGTCTTTGGCATAAGTGAATGTTGTAGCTGGTTTGATCTTCTATCCAGATCACTAAAACTTTCTTCAGATCAGCAATAAGGTTGTTTTGCTTTCTTATCATTCGTGTGTTCATGGGTATAGCACCTTTAGTTTCCTTCAAGAGCTTTTCCTTTGCATCTACAACCTGGCTGTTTGGCCCAAGAGGCCTCATTTTCAGCCAGTCTTGGCTTTCAACATGCCTTCCTCATTAAGCTTCACCATTTCTGGCTTTTGCTTTAAAGTGAGAGACATATGACTCTTCTTTCCACTTAACACTTAGAGGCCATTGTGGGATTGGCCTAATTTCAATATTCTTGTGTCTCAGAGAATAGGGAGGCCTGATAGAGAGAGAGATGGGGAACAGTTGGTCTATGAAGCAGTCATAAATGGCATTTATCCATTAAGTTTGCCATCTTACATGGGTGTGGCTCGTGGTTCCCCCAAACAATCGCAATAGTAACAACAGAGATCACTCATCACAGATCACCATAACAAATACAAGAATGAAAAGATTAGAAATATTATGTGGATTACCAAAATGTGACACAGAGATACAAAGTGAGCAAATGCTTTTGGAAAAATGGCACCAATAGATTTGCTAGATGCAAGGTTGCCACAGATCTTCAATTTGTAAAAAATGCAATATTTGTGAAGCACAATAAAGTGAAGCACAATAAAATGAGGTATGCCTGTACACTATTCTTTCTTAAGCCTTTTCTCTCCACTGTACAACCATTGTCACAGCCCAACCACCTAACATTTAATTCTTTTTATAGAACACCTGCCAAATTATAACTTCCTTCTCATTAACCATCCACTGAATATTTTCAGTCAAATTTCAAAACCTCTAAAAACCTTTCCTATGACAAACTGAAGTCTTTGGTCCTAGTTCTATCATGTGGATCCATAGATACTATGAATTATTCCATTTCGATTCCATTACTTTTACACTTGAAAGCAATTACCTGTTCTTCTCCAAGCCTTCTCAACTAAGGTTCTACTTTACATTCATGTTCAAGAGGTAGTTAGACAAATGCATGATTTGTGGTACAAGGAAAACTTTAATGTTTACTTTTTGGGTAAGTAGACTCACCTATTGATGTGAAGGAGGAAAAAATAAAGTGGCATTTGGTGGCAATGTCAGAATCGAAGTGCTAGCCTGAGTGAATCATTAGTCTGACTTAGTGCGGTCCTTCTCATACCTTTTAACAGATATGCTATATTAAAATATTTGTCAAGCATCTGATCTAGAATTTAACCTAAAGGAGTTGTCAGTTATACTGAATTATTAGTAGAATTGCTAGGACAGTTATATCCGTTGTAATTGCTTGGCATAATAATCTGCTTGTTAGAGCAATGATACTGAGTTAGCAAAACATTTTAAAGACGTGCTCAAACTCTTTACAGCAAACAAGAAAAAGTTTACAACTTATGAAATATATAAATATACGTGTAGTTACATATGATATTCAGTATTCTTCAAAGTATTTTGATTTTTAATCTAGATATTAGAAATACATTCTAAGCGGTTGCATACGTATCCTGGGAAAATAAGCTTTCCACTATGTAAAATAATATGGATTAAATGAAAAAATATATATTTTAAATATATATAAAAGTATATACTTATATGTAATATAGTTTTAAATGTATAATAAAAACCTCAGGTCTTTTTTAGGGTAAAAGCTTTAAAAAAATTCACCTATTTGTTATGTATTCCTTAAGAGTTCATCCTGTAAAGCTTTTCTAATTTTATGAATATCAATGTCATTTAATATCCATCTTTCACAATGATGCCACTGTTATCTTTCAAGTCATGAGCTATAAGATGTTACTTTTCTGGAGGAAATAAAAAAAGAAAAGAGATATGATGGTTTCCATTCCCATTATCTAAAGCTCAAAACCCCTGGCTGGTACTATAGCATGTAAAACATTTTACAGTCAAATCTCCTCAAATTACTTTTCCAGTTTCATCGCCATGTTATGATCGCATTGCCTGCTCACACAGGCCATTGTCTCCTCCTGAAATATACTTCTTCTCTTTCTCTCTGCATAACTCACGTTCATCCTTTTGAGAGTCAATTCAAACTGTTTCCTCTAATGTGAAAGCTTCCCCACCATTCCCTAAGCATCAGCAGTCCTCTCTTCTCTGAGCGCATAGATTCCACCATTCACAAACCATATTTTATTAATGGCATAATTATATTTCCCACCAGACTGAGATCCCCTCAAGAGGTGACACGTGTGTCATTTATCTTTGTTCTCTAATGTCCTGCACAGTGCCTGATACTTGCTAGGAACTGGACTTGGAGATATTCATCTTGGCATCTCATCTCATCTTTGTCTTTAACTCCTCAATCTTGATCAAGTGCTTTAACCTTTTTAATCGTGGAGTATCAGGTTCATGGGCATGTGCACCTTCAAGCAGTAAGAAGACAGTAAGATATATTAGAAATAGCATAGAATTTTGAGTAAGCCAGTTGCTGAGTGTGTAAATTTATTAACTTAGATAACTCTGTTATCCCAGTTATCTCTAGTATAAAAGAGATTAATAATAACCACATCATGGGTTTACTGTAAAAACAGTTTAGTATGTAAAAAAGTATCTACCATAGGTTTGATTAGGTAGCTTCTAAAACACCTTAGGAGCTCAAATAACCTATGGATTAGAGAAAACACTTTAGAAACCTCTCTCTGTACAAAAAAAAATGTGATTCTTTTCTCATAGTGTTTTATCAAATGAAAATGTGGTTCGATTGAAGCTTGTCAAAGCAAAGCAGTAAAAATAATGAGCTTCTAAAGAGGATGGCTTCTTGAGGAAACATTGAAAGTACTAACTGGAGTTGCATAAAATTTGGATCTAGTGAAGGTGTTATTCACAGCCACCAGAATTTAGAAGATGTAAACAGGAAAAGAGAAGTATAATTCATTAAAAGCTTTACATTCGAATATAAGCTATGGACCAAGAGAATATTTAAAAAAATACTACTCTGTAAGAATTGAAGGTGCAGACTAGAAGTAGGATTGCCAAGTGATACTGGTATTGTTGTAGAAAATCAAAGACAAAAATAATTTTTATTAAATAAGAGCTGTGTGATTTTAAAAAAAAAATATTGTTATAGACATTGAGATCCACATTTTAAAATTCTAATAGATTAAATTTTAAGACACGAATTACAAATCCATTTATTTTGATTAGATAATATAGATGATACAATATAGTGTATTGCTTACACAATTTGCCAACTGATACTAAGAAAAGTCAGTGACTCAGTCTCAAAATAATTTTTTAGTTTTCACTTTTTTTAAAAATCAATTTGTCTACTGGCAGTTATTTTTCTGGCTCCATTAGAAAGCTATATTTGAACTATATTTCAGCAATATGTTTATGAAGTACTTTCTAAAATCAATAATTTAATATTGGTGATTGCAGTGGTCTTATTCTCTGCTTAAATTTGTTTTGAAGACGTAGTAGTTATTTTTTGGTTCTTATTAAAAAATTCTAAACTTTATGCGCAGATTTTGGGTTAAGAAGATTGTATATGTGTTTGTGTGTGTGTGTGTGTACTTATGTATAAACAATGTCCTCAATACACACAAACACACATATACCTTTTTATTTTACTTCCAAATACATTATGATATTGAGCAATCTGGCCACTGAAAGATATTGATGAATTATTCATTTCGGTTCTACTGATCTACTGAAAGTGTGTAATAGCAAGATATTTGCCTATAAAAATAAATTCACAACTGAATTAACTTTCCTTTCATCCTTTCAATACTACCATCCAATTCCAGAGTTACAGAGCCAAAATAATTATTTTATTAATTTTTATCCCAAAAAACATTTTTAAAGTCCTACTTATTTATTTTAAGAAAATTATTTCATATATTGTAATAGCTACAGTTTAAGTGATTTTTATATATAAATATCCTCAACTGGAGATTATATTGATATTTAAATCTTTGAATAATCATTCGCTCCATATAATTTCTGCAAAATGATGTAATTTCAATTTGAGAATTCAATGCAATCATCTTAATGACTTTTGCTCAGCAAAATAATGAACTTACTCATCCCCTTTCACACTGTGGTGATATAGAACCTGACAGAGCCCTGGAAGCATGTATTTATATTGAAAAACAGTGTGGCACTTTTTACCTTTTGTTTCTGAACTGTTTGGGACTTAATTTGGAAGAAAGTCTCCACCATAAAGATATATGACCTTTTTGACACCTCAGTTGAGAAAATGCATATTAAGGCCTTGAAAAGTAGAAAGTTTTAGACAAAGGCCTCAGATTATCATAAACAGCCTACATCAGAGAACACAAAAGGCTGACTAGGCTCTGTTTTCAATGTGCTCACCAAGGGGCTATGTGACCTTCAATGGATGCTCAACATTCCTTGAGGTTTTTCTCATTAATCCAACAACAAAATATTATCTCTCTTACCTTCTTGCTAGGGCTATTGAGAAAAAATGCTTGAGAAGAATGTAATATTTAAGAGAGCATATTATTCTATTCTTTACTATCACACTAAAGATAATCATAATCTACACTGTGAAGACCACATTGGTGTAGTGTTAAACATGGCACCCAAAAACAGAAGATGTGAGTTCTAGTTGTGGCTCCAGAATTAATTAGCTGGTTGACCTGAGAAAAACTACTTAACTTCTCTGAGTTCCCCTTATGGTTGTGAAAAGCAAATGAGAATCATGGCAGGGAAGTGGAAATAATCTCTTCAGCTTAAAGTTACATGTTTTAGCAGTGAAAACTTCCATTCTAGGTTTCTTGAAAATAGTTGATAATGAAATCTCAATAATAATAATAATTTATTCTCTACAATAATAACAATTAATATTCATTGAGTTCCTACACTATTTAGGAAACGCAATACTCTACATGTGTTATTTCATTTAATTTTTTACAAAAATCTTCTGAGACATACTATTATTATTTTACACTAAGAAAACTGCATTTTGATGTTTAAATAACAATGCCAAAGTCATAGACTTGTGCTAAATTTGAGATTTAAACCCAGTATCATTCTAAAGCCCATGTCTTTAACCATCTTGCTACAATCTTCACAATATAATATTTTTCAGTATTAATAAAGAATGTCAGTTTGAGTCTGTTGAAAGTAAGTGGTAACACAAGTTATATCTATCTATCTATACATATAGGTAGATACATCTGGCAGAAACAATTTAGCCAATGTTAATATGTTGCAACAGTTGTGTCTCACTTTCAGCAATATTTTTTCTCTCTTTACTCTGTGCCCAGAATATAGGATATGGCTTTTAAACTGGAAACATGATCATAACACACAGCTATGTGATTTGACAGAGTCAGCCTATATGTCCACTCATCTCACTTACGAACATCACTGCCAAGACATTCATTCTAGTTATTAGAAAATATATATTAAAGGACCGTGCAGGGAAGGGACCGAAGTCAGCCTAGGCCTGACATTGTTCTAGGCTGAAAGTCTAGTCTACTCCGCCATGAATTAGAAACATTTGCAGTTTCCTTCTTCATAACACAGGCCTGACAATTTTTTAATTTATTTTTCTCTTCTTTATTCCTTAATTAGAAGGAGAATTAAATTGGAAGGATTCTCTGAGGGCGATGGCAGATTGTACTTTCCAATATAGCCACAACAATATCTCTTATCCCTCATGATCCTCTGCAATATGACATAGTCTCTTTGCAAAATGCAGAAGATGAGAACATGGGCAGAAAACTACTGCATATGTTATGTGTTAAATGTCTGAGCCGTTGGGTGAGGCTATCGTAGATCACACCGTATTTTCCCCTTGACACTCTGAGACCTGATTCTAACTCTAAAAACACTTATTTTAAAGCAAGCAAAGCAACCACAGAGAATTGGTTGCAGCCAAGAGTTAGTCTAAGAGGGTTTTCAAAAGTCTTCACCTCCTACATCCAGCTGAAGCAAGAACAATGGCACTTTCTACTTGGGAAACAGGGGCAGGAGCTCATGGGGAGGAGCAACTGGGGCCATTTTTGTCTCTTTTTTGTCCATAAGCTAAAAATTACGGGTTTCTCTCTCTCTCTCCTTCTCTCTTTTTTTTCTTTTGATGTCTGTGGTTTGAAACATAAATTCTTAATCTAGTTAAAATATGTAGATGGGATTAAAAAAAAGATGCTGCTTGAAAAGTACATAAGTTAATTCAGTAATCATTCAGCAACAGTTGCATAGATTTTACTTGCTACTGTCCTTTTTTGTTCTCAGTTAGAACTGTATCACACATCTAATAAATATTTTTGTTAGCCAGGCACTGTGTTAGATGGCAATGAATCAGAAAGCCCTGACCCTACCCTCAATGTGGCTGACATTTTAGTACAGAAAATAAACATAAAATTACATTAAAATTATGATTTCTATTTGGAAGAAAAGTACTGGGTTCTATTAGAATGTGCAGTGGGAGTGGCGGGGTGCATAACCTAAACTGGAGTTTGGAGGGACTTTCTTTCTGATAGTGACCTATAATCAGGGACAAGAAGGAGGAGTGGGTGAGTAGGTATCGACAAGGTCAAATTGAGAAGAGATCTAAGAGAATCCCAGTCAGAGGGAAGAGCATGTACAAAGGTCCCTCAGCGGAAGGAAGCATGGCACACTTGAGGAGCTGACAATTATTCAAAAGGGCTGTGAGACCGAAATCCGGGGGGGAAGGTGAGAAATAAGGTGAGAGAGAGAAGTAGAACCGTGTCAAGCAGGGATATTTAGGCTCCATTAACAAACCTGAACTTAATCTGAAAAGCATGGAGAAGCCACTAAAGGGTTTTAAACAGGAGACTATTAAGACCAGGTTTGGCATTTGTTTGTTTGCTTTGTTTTTCAGAGATCAATGCAGCTGCATTATAGACAGTGGATTGAAGGAGATAAGAGAAATTGCTCTGAAACCACTTTGGGAGGTTTATCAGAATAAGGTAAGTGGTAAGAGGCGATGGTGCCTTTGATTAAAATGGAGAGAGGATGAGAGATGCTAAAGTATATTTAGAGTGGGGAGTTAAAAAGACTTGATAATGGATTGGATGAGGGAATTGAGAGGTATTGTGGCTTCATGGGTGAATTTCAGGCTCTTTTCTTAGAAGTGGGTTCCTTTTACTGAGACCAGGTATCAAGAAATTTTCTGTATAAATTGGGTTTGAGATACTTGTGAGACATTCAAGTAGGGATTATAAATTAATCAGTAGATGCGAGATATAAAGTTGATGACCACCAGTATGATATTTTATACCAGAAAAAAGGTTGGATGTGAAAAATGAGATTTGAAGAGAGTTTGAAGCCAAATCTGTGGACTACTACGATTGAAAGATTGGCTAGAAGATAACAATAATAGGTTAATTCCTATTAAGTGAGAGAAAGTGTATAATACAGTGTTTAGGAGCACATAATCTAGAACCAGATTACTTAGGTTTGAATTTTTGCACTACGACTTACTATGTATAACTGGCAAAATATTTGACTCCTTGGGACCACCATATCTTCATTTATAAAATGGGTTTAATAACAGTGCCTACTTTATAGGCCTTTTATTAATAATTTATTGCATTTATATGTGTAGACAGTACTTAGCACATAGTAATTACTTAATAAGTGATAGTTATTATTAGGATAACTTTATTTTAAAAATGATTTGTTCATCCATTTATTGAACAATCACTAAATGAGTACTAACTATATAAGTCACTGGTCTGAGTGCTGGGGAGAGAGTGTTAACCAATACAGACAAGTCCTTGTGTTCATGGATCTCATGCTCTGCTTGAACAATAAGTCATCTGATGTGTGATTTTGTTTTTTCTGATATGAATAAAGCAAATAGCAAATCTTGCCTTAGGGACTTAAAAAAGTAATGCTTCCCTCTAAAATCCAAATTTTACCAGGGAAGGATACTAACACTGAAGAACATATAACCCAGGGTACCCAAAAGTTTATCTCACTATTCTTACTTAATGCAAAATAAGCATAGCAGGCACACAGCAAAATTCCAGGCAGGCCAAACTTTTGGACATCTTTCAGCAGGCTAAATCCTAAAAGTCTGTCGTTCTCTGTTGTCTGCATCTGTTGAATCTTAACATTGCTTCAGTAGAGTATGTGACATTCAGTGTCACTCAGCAGAAATCAGTATGGGTCTGCTTAGTGATATTTAAATACTGGATGATCCTTGTTATCTTTATTGTGTATCCAAGGGCATTTGTTCATTGTGGTCTCTTAGATGTAAACTGTGCTCTATCTTGTTGAACATTTCTTGATATAGAATAAATATATTCTCTTCTGACATGCTTTCGAAAAATGCTAATAATTTACATGTGCTGCAGCCTTTCAAATTTCAAAATGGGCCATTCCAACTTGACCAGACCCAAAAGAATACTCAAAGTGCTAGTTATTTTAAATCCAATATTTACAGTGATAATAAGTGATCTGTTTATCTCACCTTAGGCCAGATTTGTACATCTATAATGATGAGTAATGGTACTCTAGCATCCTAAGCTAATTCTCACAGGAGAGCCACAGCTGTGTTAAACTCTGAACCTTCTTGTGGGAGCAAATGGGGCATTATTCTACCTCCTCCTCAATTAATATGTATATTTCCCTCCAGTGTTTGGAAGGCCATCAAAACCTGATTTTGATACAGACATGATGGGCAAATAGAGAAGATGATTTGCATTTCCATTTGTTATCTGCAATCACTTCTCTTCTGGTGCTACTCATTCAGGTGTCTTTACGGTGAAACTATGGTAGCTGGAGGGCAATGAGGAACCCCAACTTGAATGCTTTTCAAGAGTCTTGACTTGGAAAGGGGACTAAAATCTTGAAGCTTGTTCTGGGATGAACAAAAAGTCTCTTCTGTCTCAATGAAATTATTTTTTCACAATTTTTTTTTTCACAATTCACTACATAGGTTTGTAGATTTTTTATTTTTTCATTGTAAGATATATCCTTATTAAAAGCCAATGAGATCATCTTAGTTTTCAGTTACTAAATGACACTTACATGCCAGTCACTTGTGCTAAGGACTTTATATATACCATCATATTTAACCTGTTGGAATATAACCCTCCTGAGAAGAGCAAAATTTATCTGTTTTGCTCATTTCTGCCCCCCTAGTGCTGACGGTGGTCTTTGAGTCAGTTGGCACTAATAACTATTTGCAGACCATATGAAATGAACCCTCTCAAAACTCCTATGCATGAGGCATTATTTGCCCCATTTGACTTATGGAGAAACTGAGTCTTAACAAGCTTTAGCAACTTGCTGGAAGCCTTATAGTTGGTGACAAACTTACAGTCCGGCCCTCGTCTCCAGATTCCCAAGCCTATGTCTTTAGCTTATTTTTGCCTCCAGCATCCAATGTGTATCACACTAAATATTTTAAAATCCTGAAAACATCTTTAGAATGTGTGTTCACACATGGTTCATTCTATAATTTAAGTTTGCAAAGCAATTATCAATCATAGAATAGAGATTTAAATGTATATGTATATATGTGAGTGTGTGAGTGTGTACATATATATATCCCTGGACCTGAAGCATTCTCTGTCATTACTTTGAGGACATTGTATTGTCAGCGATCATTTACTTTGAAATAAAAGTAATTAATAACTCTGAATGTCTGATGTTTCCCAAAAAGTCTTCTCTCCAAATTGATGTGTTTACATTTTAATTGAGGAGAGAGATCTTTTTTTCAAGAACAGATATTTCCTTAGATCTTAAATTTCCTCTTCTACTTATCTCTCCAAAGAAATTCAAATAGTGTCACATAGCATACGAAAACCTACATTTTTTCCAGTACCCAAGTCTATTTTCCCAAGAAAAACAAGACATCACCCACATAAGAAGGCTATCATTTTGACAAATGACATAACCAAAAAGAGATACTATAGGGGATGTCCTCTCAGTACTCATCTCAGTTACGGAAACATAAACCAATAAGTTTAGCATGTGTTTCTCTCTCTGTCTCTCTCTCTCTCTCTCTCACACACACACACACACACACACACACACACACACAAACTATTATTAGGTCAGTTAACCTAATTGATTTTTTTTTCCTGCAGAGTGTTTATTTTTTAAAATACATCACTACTTTTAGGGATCATAAGTTCAGTTTTGTTTTGCTTTGTTTTGTTTTCCCTAAAGTTACCAGCAGAGTATAATGCTTGCTAAAATGATTTTACTCCCAAATGAAGAAAGATTGAGCATTATGGAAAGATGATACCTTGCACATCTATCAATCACAAACTCTCCTTCAACTTGAAAATTTCACAGTATCTAATTTCAATAGAGCAGTGTTACCGAGGCATGCAGTTCTGTGATTTTTGAATTGAAAAAGACACTAGACACTCAAAGCTGAAATATAATTTCAGTGTCTTTCTGGAATAAATGAGAATTTCAAGGGCTCAAAGATAGTGTTTCTTCTGCCCTTCCCTGGAAAGCTATATGGTATATGTGCAGTACATTTTTAAAAGACCTCATAATTATTTCATTCTTATTCTGTTAACAATCACATAATTTCTAGGTACTGTAAAACTACTACATATGAACTTTGAAATATTTTAATTTACTGTATTTTATTGCAGCTTTGATAATTATTACCCAACAGTTAATAAAATATCTTTTAATTCTAGGACAATAGAAGTAAAATTATTTTCTAGTAAAGTCCCCTCCTCCAGTACAGTTAATAGCTAAATTATACAGTACAGTAGAAACTAACACAACATTGTAAAACAGCTATACCCCAATAAAAAGAAAAAGAAAAAAAAAAGAAATAGAGTCATCTTTTAGAATATATTTATTCTCCAACCTCTTTCCACAAAGGATATGATATTGCTTACATATAATGCAAAATATAAAATTAACAGTGATAAATTCAGGTTAAACGAGGATAAGTTTAAGAATATAATAAGGCTGAAAATCAGATTAGCATAGAGAATTAGAGCGTTCACGGCAAGCGATCCTCAGCAATTGCTAAAAGTAGGTCCCAAATGTGCTCCATACTTCACAGGCTGACGTTAAGGAAAACTGACTTTATATTTTTTCCCAGCCTCCAACTATTCTGGCCATCTCTGTGCCATGGGGTAGGCAGAATTCTAAGATAGCCTCCAAAACTCTTGTTTCCTCTGGTGTGCCCACAACATCTCCCGCTTATTTAATCAAACATTAATCTAGATGCTGCTGTTGAAGAGATTTTGCAGATGAAATTAAGGTCTCAAATCAGTTAACCTTAAGATAGGTAGATTGTCTTGGTGGCCTGGCCTTTACATGATCCCTTTAAATCTAAGTCTAAAGGTCAGAGATAGAGAAGGCAGAGATCCAAAGTGTGAGATGGATTCCCTGTGAAGGAGACTCTCTGTAGCCAGCTTTGAATATAGAGCAGATCACATGGTAAAGAATGCAGACAACTTGTAGGGGCTGAAAATGGTTCCAGGAAGATAGTCAGCAAGGGAATGAGGACCTCAGTCCTACAACGACGAGGAAAAGAATTCTGCCAACAACCTGAATAAGCTAAGGAGCATATATTTTCCGTGTAACACACATATAATTGCTTTTTGCAAAAATGTCCTGTTTTGTTTCCATGTTTTGCCTTATCTCACAGGCATACCAAGTTGAACATGTTTCCTCCTTAGAGCCTTCAACTTTCAAAAGAAGACGTTAACCTAATCCCAACCCCCCAGTTGACTTTTATGTGCACATAGTCTGCCTTTAAATAGAAACATAGGATATCCGCATTTAGGAACTTACCAAAGAAAAACATAAAATCTCTGACTCCTAACTTTCAACAAAAGGTACATTGAGAGAAATAGTTCTCCTGAGGATTGTCTGAAATCTTGACTATCCATCTCTACTCCTGGGTGCTCATAAGGTGTCCCCAAATTAGGCCCAACATTCATTCACTGAGTAGCCAGACTATAAGATTTTGAACCTTCCACATTCAAGAATCACTTTTAATATACTGTGTTTTTGCTTCTAGCTGGTTTATCTCTGGGGTAATTTCAACACCATTTTCTTTTCCCTTCTGTACTCTGTACATCAACCTTCAAGGAGCTGTCTTGATAGAAGTAAACATCCTTTTGCAATTCCTGGCTATCTAGGTTGCCCTGGGCATCAAGACATAGCCAACAGATTGGGGAAAATGGAACACAAAAGATGAGAGGGGAGGCTATTAGGGCTCAGAATTGAATTGCCATCCCTCACGTCTCCTCACATTTTATTAGTCAAACCTCAGTCCTATGCTCACACCTTACTTCAAGAGCTGCTAAGAAATGTAGTTAGCTGTGTACCCCATGAGTAAAGAGAAAAGTGAAATGTGTTTGATAAGTAGCCAATCTCTCTTCATCTCTTGAAGATGAACAGGAATACACAGCAAGGTTATGTCTTGTTTTTCTCACTTATGAATTTTTTTAATTTGCCCTAGTTTTATCTTTTACTTTTATTTCACCTTGTATTATGTGTTTTTTAAGTTGTTTGAAGTTTTTTTTTTTTTAATATGGTGTAATGTGAATCAGTCATCAAACTGTGTGGTCTAAAAGATAAACGCTCTCATAGGCTTTCTGTGAAAAGTCAATGTATTATTACATACCTAGTTCAAAGAATAGTGCCTAATACATAGTAAATGAAAAAATAATAATTTTCTTAATTTTGTATATAGTGATACAAAGAAAAAATAAAAATGACTGCTTAGAAGAGAAACAGTTTTTCCTAGAGTTAAGTCCTAAGACATATGTTGCTGTTAGGTCTCTGTAAAGTGTGGTATTCTTGGCAACAATATATGAATACAGTCCTTAATCATAACATCTTTCATTTTAGTCAACTACATAACCTAAAGCCCATTTCACTGGAAGCAATATTAATATTAATTATGGACTAAGCAATGAGGTTCAGATTTTTCATGTTCTGGTTTGATTTTAAGATGAAATTTTGGATACCTATAAAAATAAATTCCTTTAGGAATTATGCCATTAAATCAAATTTCACAACTAGAATTTTGATGAGTTAAGCAACCAAGAGTTTGTTTTCTTTTCTTATAAAAATGTGGAAATCACATATTACATGTTATTGCTTAAAGACAGAATTATATTCTTAACAATCAACCAAAAACAGACTGTTTGAACTTATATAGAAGACTATTTCATAGTTCCTTATTGATTAGTTTTAATCATGTTTCCTATGACACCAATACTCACAAACTTGAGAACATTTAATGCTTTGTATTAGGAATAGAGCAGCAAGAACTATTATAACACATACATTGTAAAGATAGCATTCGAATTAATTTTCAGTCCCTGATACATAGCATTTAAACTCAAGATTGACATAAAATTAATTAGAAAAGGAAAGTCAGTTTGTAACTAAGTTATGTATGGCCTTGTTACCAATTGCATTTTGATTTACAGTACTATATCATTAGCATGCTACAACTTTCCTTACGGCTATTTCTATTTTAAGGAGGTTTTATAAAATCTTAAAGTCACTTTATAGAGTGGAGGAAGAAAAGAGAAGTAAATCTCCCACATACACAAGCCCACAAAAGTAAATTTTAGACAAGTAAGAGGAACAAACTCTCCCCATAGAGGGAAGGACCACAGAGAAACTGAAGAGTAACAGATGGAAAAATAAATGCATCTGTAGTTATAATAAAGACATACATACCCAAAATATTTCTATCATATTAGGTTTGTGGTTAAACATAACCTTTCCATAAGTATCTATATGATGATTTTTAAATTTTGGTGTTGAAGAGTAACTTTAATTATTTAACATGTATTACATGAGGCTGTAACTTTTTGTATATCTGTTGCTTTATCAAGTTATATAAATATTTGAGAAAATAAACCACTCCAATATTTTACATCTAATAGTTCATATGTATTGGCCAAATTCTACCTGAGGAGATACTAAAGTGTTCAAGCTAAATGCCATATTACTGTGTCACTCAGGAATATTGGTTTTTGTTCCAAATATTAAAGTTTATGTCAATTTCAGGCAAACAGAAAAACTTAAACTCAATTACAATTTTTATTATTTGCTTCAATAAATTTGTAAACACAGTCTTATCCAAATTATGCTACATGTATTTCCACTGAAAAATGGGAGTGGGAATAAAAGTATAAGTTATGTTCTGATTATATATATGTGTATGTATGTGTGTGTATATATATATATATATATATATAATTAACTGAATTTAAAGTTGAATTCAGTTAAAATGAACTGAAATTATTAAGTGCAATTAAACAACAATGAGATATCACAACATACCTATTAGAAGGGCCGAAATCCAAAACACTGACAACATCAAACAATGATGAGGATGTGGAGCAATAGGAATTCTCATCCACTGCTGGTGGGAATGCAAAATGGTACAGCCACTTTGGAAGACAGTTTGGCAGTCTATTATAAAAGTAAAAACACTCTCATTATATAGTCCAGCAGTCACATCCTTTAGTATTTACCCAAATGAATTGAAATCTTATGACCACACAAAAATCTTCACATGAATGTTTATAGCAGCTTTATTCATAATTGCCAAAATTTGGAAGCAACCAAGATGTCCTTCTGTAGGTGAATGGAAAAGCTGTGGTAAACCCATAAAATGAAATACTATTCAGCACTAGAAAGAAATGAGCTATTAAGCCACAAAAAGAAATAGAGGAAGCTTTCGTTCATACTACTACATGAAAGAAGCCATTCTGAAAAGGCTACATACTGTATGATCTCAACTATATGACACTCTGATAAAGGCAAACGTATGGAGACAGTAAAAAGATCAGTGGTTGCCAGGGGTTGGGGAAGGGAGAGATGAATAGGTGGAGAACAGGAGATTTTTTAGGGCAGTGAAATGATTCTGTATGATACTATAATGGTAAATATATATCATTATACATTTGCCCAAACCCATGGAATGTACACCACCAAGAGCAAACCTTAATGTGAGCTATGGACTTTGGGTAATAATGATGTCAGTGTTGGTTCACCGATCACAACAAACTTATGATGCTGGTGGGTGATGTTGATGGTGGGGAGGCTATGGTGGAGGTAAGGAGGAGGGTTGTATGTGGGAACTCTCTGCTCTTTCTACACAATTTTGCTATGTACCTAAAACTGCAAAAAATAAAACTGTATTAAAACAGTCAATTTGACTCTTTAGAAAAAAGTTGTTATAAATCCATATTTTGTTACATTGAAGATGCTGCATTTATTTCTTCTCAGTAGTTTGATTACAATCAAAAAAATCAGAGTACTTTATAGTAGCTCCCAGATAAAACATGTTGCATTTGGAATCAATAAATATAATTTTAAAATAGTTATATAAATATCTATATTTTGGGGGCTTTAATACAATTTATGTATTTTTTAATTTAAATTTTTCCAGTTTTATTAAGAAATCATTGACATACATCACTGTTTAAGGTGAATATCCATGGTTTTAATTTCAATTTGGTTTTCTTTTCAATTCAGTTATAGATAAGAAACCAAAGTGGTATTGGGGGAAAGACAATAAAAAAGGTGCAATCGATTTGATATATTTTGCCTGAGGTTAACTCTCAATATCAAGCAGCCTTCCATTAAATATAACTGATGAATAAATACATTATAATATTATGAAATAATAGCTCTATTCAGATGTGTAGGAAATATTGATATAGGAGTCTCATTTGTGTGAAAGTATAATGCAGCTAAAACACACTTCTATGAATCTTTAAGTTCAGGAAAATTTCAGCAAATGTCTCCTTTACACTAACTTAACCATTTTTTGGCCTTTTATGGTCAGCCTCAGAACTGTCATGGCACCTGTGGGTGTGTCATTTAGCATGCTGATGTATTACAATGACTGTATAATGAGGCTCAAGGTTTACTGGAAGTCGAATCTTCTGCCATCTTGGGCCTAATCGATTTTAACCAGTTTTTGACTTGACCAGTTTCTCCCAATGGCCGTGTCATTCTTTAAGGGTTGTGCCCTGCACCCTTCCCTCCTGTCTCACTTCCACTTAGGGGATCTCAAGCATAAATGTACACCCTTGAGAAGAAATTCCAAGTCTTCTGACTTTTATATTCTTCAGGGCTATTTAACTCAATTGCCATAAACACTTGTTGAATAAGATCTAAGTAACTGAATTATTTTTTGCTCTAGTTTAGTTTAAAGAATGCTGAATATGTCCAGTAATATAATCAAACATATGTTCATTTATCTCATGAAAAAACAAAAACAAAACAAAACAAAAAACCAACCCAAAAAAGACCCATCTCAGTCTAATAAGATACTTTAGAATAGGCACACAGAAGATTTCATATCACATTTTTTAAAGAGGCTAATGTAAACAAGTAAAAACAGAGAATAGTATGGCAATTTCACAGTCCAATTTAGAATTGAGATCAAGAAAAACTAATGTATTAGGCTTATACTATTTATAAAATAAACTAATTATGATAATGTTACAATAATTGTCATGAGACTACTCCAAATGCTTAAACTATTATTTTTCCAAAGGCAGTTATCTGATTCTAATAATCTATTTCCTAGATACGTACAGAATCCTATCAGTGTGTAAATATACCTCAAATCTGACTGCCTGCTTGTGTGCTAAGAATATAAGTCTGCATTTTAATGTTTACTTCCTACTACTATCTTATGTTGTATCCACATTGTCCATTATCATATAGAGAGTTGTAGATTATTATCATCCAGCAAATCTGGGGAAGTGGTTAATCTTTGATTCCTTCTCAGTCTATTCAATGATGGACCTACAACTAAATTAAAATTGTCTTTTCTATAGCAATCTCCTCCTTTGGCAGCCATTTATTGAGCTAGCATAGAAATGTGCACTTCTGCAATAATAATATACTCCTGCTTTGTCTATTGTGGGACTTTTATTTTAAACAAACAAGCTTCATGACCTGAATATTTCTGGTATGATTGTAAAGAACAGAATTCATAGTTACAGGAAACGGTGCAGAGGATGCACTAAGGCTATATCTGAGTATTTTATTAGTGGTTTAAACACATTAACTACATTTCAGTAACTGAACACTAATCTTCTATTAGTCCTCTTTACTCTTTTCTCATTCAAATAATAGACATTAAAATAAGAAATACTCCACATACTAGTTTTCAACTTTACAATTGCATTCTGAATTTCTCCATTGTATATATCTAACATACAAAAGGGGGAAATAGTATGAGGATATTTGCAGAAACAACTACTCATCAAATCAAAAATTATTCAGCCATCTGTATTTGTGGAATTTTGTAGGCATTGATATAACTAATCTTTACCACATTCTAATAAAATTAACATTATTTTTTTGCATTTTAAAGATGAACATATAGAAATGCAGAAAGATGAAATATGGACATGAGACCATATAAGTAACAAACTTAAAACCAATGGTTTTATCATCACAAAAATGGCACAACTAACTAGGGCCATTACAAACATAGATGGGAGAGAAACAAGTAAAGAGAATAGTCATTCCTCCTAGATACAGTCTTCAAATTGGTATCGATTCAATGCTCATTACAACTTTGGTTGAAATTCTTTATGAATATAGAACAAACTTGAACTTAACTGTCTGTGGTCAGATATCTGTTGGTATCTCAGCATCATTTCCACTCCCTTCTCTGCACTCTGCCATGTTACAGGGCCTGGACATGTGGAAGCTATATTTTGATACTTTCTTGTCAGAAAAACTCATGTTTGATCATGAGATGACTCAGGTGAGATATGAAAGGAGGAAGAAAAGCAGAAACCATTCTTCAGGCAGTAGCAAGCAATACATGGTCTCCAGAAGACATGAGATTTTGGCAGCAATTTTGGACATTTCCTGGGAATCCACCTGGTCAGGTATGCAGGCAGTAGAACTGTTAAAAAATACCTATAGTTTTCTGATTCCTTGCAAACCAGCAGCAAACTTAAAAGCTAACTGCAGATTTCCCCATCCCTCTAATAATTTTATAAGCACTAATTTCATTTTAAAATACTTTCCTTTTTGAAATATCTCCAGTAGATTTTTTTTTTTTTTGACCAAATTTTTTCAAATATACACAGTGAGGCATTTAATGAAAATTGTCAAATGATGTTTTCTTTTTTGTGTCATCACATTTACAAATCAATGAGTCCTTGCCTGGGCCCTACCTGCCCCCAGGCTTCCTTTTAACGTTAGAATCTATTCAAATTTCAATTAAAATACTTATTTGAAATTCATCTCTGTTTCCTCATTTAAAGGTTAGGGTTCTGAAAGCATGGTGCTCATTTAACTTGTCTTTTTCTAATGATCCCAAACCCTTAATTGCCTGGTCACATGTAACACAATGTTACATACTGCATTTGATAGATTAATTACAAAGATACATGTCCAATGTCCACTAGACAAAATGTCAATGGCCCTGTCTATCCAATTTCTAATACCTTTTATGCAGAGATATTTAAGTGTAGATACCCAGGATCTCATAAATTAATCTAGATGGGGCATAAAAGGTAATAATGTATTGGCATTGGATTTGGATATCATTTCTGTCATTGAAAATATGAAACACCATTTGAGGTTATTGATCTTGAAAAAGTAATGACTGTATGTGGTTTTGTAACTTTCCTGAAGTTTACATTATTGCAGTGCACTGAGAATAGAAATCCCAAAATAGCTTTTTAGAATAGCCTCTTGTCAAAGAAAAAGGAGATATGAATCCTAAAAACCTCTTCCTTGTAAAAGTTACAGTTTCTCCTATTGATCTTTCTGACTGTTTTCAACTAAGAAGTGCAAGGAGTTGAAAATGGGTTCTGGAAAGATGTAGTGCACCCCAGCATAAACCGTCCCCAAACAGACATTTGTGTAATGAAACAACTAAAGAACAGTAACAAAAAAAATGCAGCAGCAGTAAAAATCAAGGTTGCTCACAGATCTTATTCCCCTTACCAAAATATTAGTACCTGATCAATTCCAAGTCTCTCCATTAACAAGTTCAAATTGCACTTTCGTAGTTAGTGAATTTTTAAAAAATTAATCACTAAAGTTAGCCCCCAAATCCCAAAGGTAACTTCAAAAAAAAATAATAATCCAACTTGGTGCTGTCAAAATTATCCATATTCATTTTAACTGTTTTACAAAGGCAAAAATTTTATTAAGATTTTATAAGAGCCAATAAAATTTAAACAACAAGTAAAACTCTAGTGGTTTTTTTTTTTTTAACTAAAATACCCAGTGGCAATTATAATGCCTACTGACTTTTATTGGACACTTGCAGCCTGCCAGCTGTTTCACATGATTCACCTCATGTAATACTCATGGCAGACCTATGAAGTGCTAATAATATAATGACCAATTCATAGCAGAGAAAACTAAATTATAGGGAGGAGAATTACTTGCTTAAGTTCACACATCTATTAAGAAGAAAATGCAGAACTAGAAACTAGGGAATATGACAAAAAGTTTCCATTATGAAGCATTATAATATATTGCTATACATTATATTTGTGATATCAGGCAGTCCTCTCCTCATTTGCAGTTAGTGGAGGAGCAATGATAAATTGTATCAAGCCAGTAAAGATTTATTGAGCAGCTACTAAATGCAAGACATTTTACCAGATATTGATAATAAAACCTTGAAGTTTACTGTCCAATTTTAGCAGATATCTATGTAAACTCATTTCTGGGAAGTTATGATTGCAACTTCCACATTATGGACTCATAAAATGTGACCCTTCTTCCTAGACATATTTGATTTTCCAGCCAGATACCTATTACAATCCATCTTGTATTACTTCCCCCTGGCTATATCTAATTGGTCCAGGGTCAGGAAATTGATATGACTGAGCCAATGGATGACATTCTCTAGAAATGTAAATTAGGAGTTGGGGGTTCTGACTCTTTACTGGAAGAGATGCCATATAGACTCAAGAGACCTTGGTGGCATTATTTTTCTGCTATTATTCTGGAAAATAGCTTGTCTGAAGATGAAAGATAAAACAGACCAGCAGTGAGAAGCAATATGAAACATAGAGAGACTTGGTGGCTTATTTTCAATTGTTTCTGAGACACAGCTGCATCTCTGTCCTTGAAGTCTTCAAAGCACCCTTGTATCCTATATAATGTTTTCCTTTTTGCTTAAGCCATTTCAAGTTGGATTTCTGTTACTAACTATAACAGCAGAGAAAATATGACTTTTCAAGCCATAATCAACTGTACCACTGAAGAACTTTACCAAATTTGTGTTTCTGATAGGAGAATTTAAAGACTTGAAAGTGTAGAGCAAATTCTTTTTTTAAAATTCAAAATGCATTAACCTTTTGGATAAGGCAATAATGGCTATAAATAAGGTCTCTTAAAATTTCCTACAACGATTTCCAAACTTGGTACCCAATCTATTTCTCCATTTCATCTTCCTCTAGTGCCTATTACTTACTTAAACTCCAGCTAGGATATCTAGTCCTCATCACAAGACATCATCCATCATTCCTCTCAACTGGGTTGATATTCAACTGGTATTCACTTATATGATGGTTTGGTCAATGTTCAATCCGATTGGTCAGAGGTGCATTCTGAACAATGCTTATGTCATATTATTTGATAAATATTTTAAATTTCACCTTCATCCTTCACAAGTATGAGCTGTTACATATGTTTCCATCAGCTTAGTATGTCCTTCTCTAATTGGCTCAGTGGCAAATTCCCACTCATTGATTGATTCATTCATTCACTGATTTATTCATTCATTCATTCATTCATTCATTTATTCATTCAACAAATACTGAGCACGTATGAGACATGCATTTTTTTCCTCATTGGGAGACTAGTGCATGACATTTTTTTTTAACAGGGTCATTTTGCTGTGTAAGGAGGACTCCAGAGGCAAGACTGAGGCAGGGAGACCAGTGAAGGGGCTATTATGAGAGCCTAGTCAACGTATGATGTTATCTAGGATGCTGATGGTAGCAATGCAGACAGTGAAAAATAGTGTGCTGTAAGGTAGAGTCAAATTATTTGAGATTTAAATATCACTTTTTCTGCGAAGCCCTCCATAATTCCTCAAGCCGTTATTTGCTCTATCACATGTGCTTACATGATATGCTATTAACATTCCTACTGCAGCCTTTATCAAATTGTAATGCAATTAAGTTGTAAATGATTGACTTTCTAAGCAAAGTTTGAACTCTTAATTCTTACTGTCTTCATCTTTCTTTCTCAATATCTAGCATAATGCCTAGCTCATACTAAGTAATTAATCTTTCTCAAGAAAGAGTAAGAGAAAGAAATTGCACAGAAATAAATAATGTTTTCTAAGTTGAGAATATCTTGTGCATACTACTTATTATATGCATTCTCTGGTATTATTTATTAAGTTAATTTTTATCTAATCTTTGTGTTAATTTAATAAAGGTATGGAAGAGCAAAAGTTAATGAAGATGATTCTTTCATATATATCTTTCCATATATATACACATATATATTTATATAATTTATGTAGTATAATTATTTATTTATTTATTTATTTATTTATTTATTTCCCCTGGGAAAGATGTTGATAGCAGATATATATATCTGCTTTTTATATATGTAAAAAGTAGTTCTCTTCCTTTTGATCAAAAGATACATAAGTATCATATATATATGATATGATATATATATATATATATATATATATATATGATACTTACGTATCTTATGTATCTTTTGATCAAAAGGAGGAGAACTACTTTTTTCCTATGGCCAGTTTTGCAATGATTATCAATCCACTGTATTACATTGGCTAAAGAACAAAAGAAAAAAACAAAAATGTGGTAAGAAAGCTTCTCAGAAAAAATCCCCGTTGAAGTACTTGTCTAAATTATTAGCAACCAGAAGTCAACATTTTGCTCTTTAGTCATGCTATATATTTCATAATTCGTCAGGGGTTGAAGTGGCAGCATTAGTAATTAGATGAAGTTTATTTAGCTGCCCTCCAAAATGAGTAATCCACAGAACAGTGTTTATTATCAAAAACAGTCGCTGCTCTACATGAACAAAATATGGTGGCACCACATGGTGGTAAAGGGACGAAGCATCACAATATGTAAGTATCCGAGAAGTGACGATGTGCTAGTGATATCAGAATTCCCCATCATCTAGAGGCTGTGACTTGTTTCTAAATCTAACTCAACTTGTGACAATGGGGAAATATTGGCTCCCACAGTTTAAGGAGGGTCACTAAATACAAAGAAAAAGAACTAGCAGAAATGATTAAGTCTGGGGTCCAGCTAAGCATAAATATATACTTGTGTCATCCCACAGGTCTCAGACAAAGTCCTTGGAAAAGATAGTGATAGCAAAAACAAACAAAAAGTCTACTTATTACATTGTAATTTCCAACTGCTGCTTTGATATCTGAGATTTACTCTTTTCCCAGAATAAATTGTCCCTAGACATCGATACATGTCTTAAGAGTATTCTTAATTAAGGAGGTGCCATACAATCTGTGGTTTGGTACAATTTGTAACACCTTTGCCTTTTACTCCATAAAATATTGTACCTCTTTCAACTGATATTTTGGGATCATATTTTGCAAAGCATTTTTCCCTGATTCCTACTCACCTGCTATAAAGGGGTACTGGCAAAACAAACAAACAAACAAACAATCTTGTAAAGACTGTCATCTATGCAATGCATTTAATTCATTTCTGCATATTAGCACAGATGTACAGACCCAAGACCTAAAAGAAATTATCAAGCTCAATACAAACCAGGAAACCAACAAGCAAGATTTTTAAAATGCAAATAAAAATGGTTGCCCTTTGCACTGATGGTAAATCATTTTGCCCTCATATTGAAGATTTACCACATACTAAATGAGAAAGGCTAAAGGTTACTTTGCTGGAGGATTTCAACATTGAAAAAAAATTTTTTTTCAACTGTAGTTCCTGACATCACCTGTGGTTGCCAGTGGGAGACCTTGAATGAACTCACATATCTGTAATTGCTCTGGAAAAGCTGCTTAAAATTATATTTTTTATATTAAAAAATATTAAAAACAAAAAATGTATTCTACCCACCTGTATATAATCACTATTATTATCTAGATGATATAATTCCAGACTTCCTTTGGACATATATAATGTATGTATAAATTATCTTCCACAAAAATAGAATCGTACCCTATATACTGTTTTAAAATCTTCTCTTAAAGCTTAATATATCAATATTATATTTTAATGTCAATAATTGTCCATGTCATCATTTTAAGGGTTGCATAGGATAAAACTGCATCAAAAAACTATCCCAAAGATTACTTAATTTAGATTAAAATTTTAAATATTGATAATTAATACTTGTAGAGTGTCTACTAGCATCAGGCATTATTTTAGGCACTTAAAAAAATACGTTGCCCCATTGTGATTTTACAACAATATCATAAGGTATTATCTCTGTTTTAGAGCTACACTTCCACTGGGAAAATAAAACAGGAGATCAAAAACAGAAGTAGTTTAAAAAGAAAAATTCTCCTTTTGTAAACAAATTAACCTGAACCCTAATTTATAGTAATATATTCTAATTTGATATCTTGATATCTTTGTAGTTTTAAGAAATGTATTTACATTGAAAGGCTCTAGTAAAACATATGAAAGTTCTTTTACCAGCTCAAATATAAATTATATATATAGTATTTCAAATAGATGGATATCTATATCTATGTCTATTTCTATCTCCTATCTATCTATATTTGAAATATAGATATATCTGGTTGTGAACCAGAAACTTCTAGTCTCATATTGTTATATAACCTGTATATTCAGTTATCCATTTTCTATATAAATAAATAGAGATTAGAACATAGATCAATTTTACAGGAAAGCTAATTTTTATTATATTATAATCTAAAATAATTAGTCTTTCCCTTCTGATTATTTATATTAATTTAAAATCTATAGCTTATAAAATGAACAAGCTGCCTGGAAATGTTAATAATAGAAATTCTATTCTATTATATTCTATTATAATAAAATTTATACAGTTTTCTTTGATATAATTTTTTTTTCACCTAGTCAATAATGTTCCTATAAACATTCTTTGATTTCTCTCAAGCTCTGGAAATAGAACATACATAATAAATCTCTGGCATATCTTAACGTTTTTCTCTTTAACAGTCCCAGAATTTATTTCATCAGATTAAGCACAATTTTTCCCCCATAAGCTCTTCTTTTATTATTCATAGAGAGTCTTTGTTTAAAGAAAATTTATAATCACAAAAGTTGGTTGTGTAAAAATATTCAGGTCACCTCTAAGTTTGTTAATATCTGAAATGACTTTTGTGAATTAAAAAATACACAGCTTTCCTGGGTTCCAATTGTAAAGCATGCCCTTACCTCAGCAGTTATTCATCATGTGCCAATTTTTACTGCTTTGAAAACATATTAGTTAGTAGTAACTTTTTCTCATTTTAAAGCACACATCTGCCATTGACTATATGTGTTATCCAGACTCTCCACATAAATGGTATTAGCCAGGGTCCAAGTTAATGACACTATTTTATGGCTGGTGGTTGAAAAGTTAATCTTCATTATAAGTTTTTCTGCTGAAGCATCATTATCTCTATAATTTTTATTTTTATTTTTTTTTTTAATTTTTTAAATTTTTATTTATTTATTTTTTTCTATAATTTTTAAATTCAGATGAACTAGGAGTAAAACTATATATCTTCTGTAAACTTTCTGGACCAAAGAAAGCAAATATACAGGAAGGTTTTTATTTTAAAATATTTCAGTTCCTCTTTTTACCCACAGATGAAGCAAATGACAAAATCTATACGTTTGTCCTTCCGTTCATCGTGACTTTAGTATGCATACTTGCAAGGGAAATTTTTTGCTTATGTTAGTTGAGTAAACAGCTTAGATCAATTAGAAAAAGATAAGCTGTGGAACAAATTAAACCTCCAAGCAATTATGCAACTGAAGACCTTACTCTACAGTCAGCTTTTTTGGCCTTTAAATTTTTATGTAAACTTAACATATATATGACATAACGTGGAAGTTTAGCAGCTAAATGTTTTAAAACCTAAAGGTCAACGTAGAGGGGCGAGATAGGGAGGGTGGGAAGGAGACGCAAGAGGGAGGGTATATGGGGATATATGTATATGTATAGCTGATTCACTTTGTTATACATTAGAAACTAACATGACAATGTAAAGCAATTATACTCCAATAAAGATGTTAATAAATAAATAAATAAATAAATACGCATTTCTAATGTGATAATAATGAGGTGATTGATGTACCATTAAAAGTAGAAGCCTTTTTTTTCTATTCTAAAAAAACAAAACAAAACAAAGCAAAAACCTAAAGGTTATAATTTTCTGGATCAGATAAGTCTACCATTCATGAAGATATTTTAATTTTCTCTAAATAAAGCAAGAGAAAGTTGTTTTAATTTTATTAATTATATTTATTTTATTTTTTAAAATATCTTCATTGGAGTATAATTGCTTTACAATGTTGTGTTAGTTTCTGCTGTACAACAAAGTGAATCAGCTATATGTATACATATATCCCCATATCCCCTCCCTCTAGAGCCTCCCTCCCACCCTCCCTATCCCACCCCTCTAGGTGGTCACAAAGCACCGAGCTGATCTCTCTGTGCTATGCGGCTGCTTCCCACTAGCTCTCTATTTTACCTTCGGTAGTGTATATGTGTCCATGCCACTCTCTCACTTTCCTTCTAAAATAACTTCAAAGTCTAGTAAATTCTGCACAAATCTTCAGTGTAATTATTGGAGGAAAGACTAGAAATCAGATTGCTTAGCACTGAAATGTTCTCTCCCATTTGTTACTTGACTGATATATGGCAAGTAATTTAATCTCTTTGTGATTCAGTGTCCTCAAAAGGAAAATGAGGATAATAAGTTAGCTAACAGGGTTATTGTGAGAAGTAGAAAATATGTCAGAAAGATTGTAGTTTTCAATTCCTATTATTGAATATATAAATTGAATCTACAAATTAGCCAATATTTTATTAACAGCTAGTCCAATAATTATTTTTTAGAGGGAAATGTATTTGTTTGGAAAACACATTGGTAAGCCTCTTGTGAAATATGGGCAAAGTGTTCTTTATGAAAGTTGGAGATCAATTTATTCTTCTTCTGAAATGTTGGAGGAGAGAAAAGAGACCATCAAAGAAGACAGGGAGAAAAGAAAAGAGCCAAAGAGAGTGTATGAGACATAGGACTATTTGGAGACATCATAAGTGGAGTTTTCTCTTTACTTTGTAATCAGAACGCTTAAGCACGAGGGATGAATGGTGCTGAATTTCAAGTGATTTGATTGCTACAGTGTAAACCTTTCCCTGTGTAAAAGATCAGCCCAACCAAACAGTCACTAAAGCCTAACACACTCATGAATGCTTGGCATGACTTGGCTTACTACTTTGCCTTGTGGAAAACTAAAAAAGGCCCAAGTTTTGTGACATATAAAACATGGACTGCTATAGCAGAGGAAGGATCAAAGAGATAGTCAGCCCGGAGGTGATGGGAAAACCCTAGGGATTACTTCGGATTTCTGTGGAATACGGTACTGGGAATTTTAGTTACTCATATCGAGCTATAAAGGGCTAGAACATTCTGTAGTTGATATTGACTTTATGGATAGATCCACAACCATTACTTTTTTTTTTTTAAGATTGCTTTTATTTATTTATTTATTTATTTTATGGCTGTGTTGGGTCCTCGTTTCTATGCAAGGGCCCTCTCCAGTCGTGGCAAGGGGGTGGGGGGGCCACTCTTCATCGCGCGCGCGCCTCTCATTATCGCGGCCTGTCTTGTTGAGAAGCACAGGCTCCAGACGCGCAGGCTCAGCAATTGTGGCTCACGGGCCTAGCCGCTCCGCGGCATGTGGGATCCTCCCAGACCGGGGCTCGAACCCGCATCCCCTGCACTGGCAGGCAGACTCCCAACCACTGTGCCACCAGGGAAGCCCCACAACCATTACTTTTTAAAGCACTGTATGGTTTCTAAGGAGCTTTTTGGTATATTATCTCACTTGTTCTTCACAGCGCTCTATGAGGCAGGAGCAGGGGAATTCTTCTCTCCTTTTTGAAGATCAGGAAACAGCCTGAGATTAAGAGACATGGCCAATGTGATATCGTGATATAATAAGAAATATATATTTGGCCTTTGTCCCTCAGTTGCTGACACAGAGCTCCTCAAACTTTATACTTCCTGAGTGATAAGGGTGAGACAAGCATTTTTTGCTATTTATAATAAACCCCTTTCCACCACATCTCAGTTTATGTTAATGAGGTGACTCTTGATTGGCCCCTGGATAGCTTCAGGATGGAGGCTGGTTGCCAGAGGAACCAACCATGTGATTAGAGGGTTGGAATTTTCCGTCCCACCTTCTTGACCTCCTGGGAAGGGAGAGGCTTTGGAGATTGAGTTAATCTTCACTGGCCAATGGTTCAATCAATCATGTCTATGTAAAGGAACCTCCATAAAAACTCTAAATGACAGGAGTTGGAGAGCTTCTGGGTTGGAGAACATATACACATGTCAGGAGGTGTCAAACCACAAACTCCACAGGGACAGAAGCTCCCACACTCAGGATCCTTCCAGACCTCATCCTATGTACCTCTTCAAATGACTGTTCCTTTGCATCCTTTATAATATCCTTTGCAATAAACTGGTAATAGTAAGTTAAGTGTTTCCCAGAATGAGCCGTTATAACAAATTATCAAATATGAGGTGGGGATCGTAGGAGCCCTTGATTTGTAGCCAAATCAGAAAGAAGTGTGGGTAATCTGAGGGCTCACTACTTGGAGTCGGCATCTGAAGTGGGGGTCGTCTTGTGCAACTGAGTCCTTAACCTGTGGGATCTGTGTAAACTCCAGATAGTCAGAAATTAAGTTGTAGGATACCCAATTAGTGTCTGCAGAGAAGTGGAGAGTTGCTTAGTGTGGAAAACCCACACATTTGGTGTCAGAAGTTTTGTAAGTAGAGAAACCGATTTCCTTTACCCAAGGTCTCACAAACTCGTAGAACAAAGAGAGCTGGAATACTTCAGCCTCCTCTTCTATGTACAGGATAGGAATCTACAGATTGAAGAAAATTACTTTGGATCTAGTGACCTTTCATTTTAGTTTATGTAAAGCACACTTTTTATGAAACCCAAGGAAAGGAGGGAATGTGTATCTTCTTAGGAAAAAAAAAGATCAAGTATATTATTTTAAAAAGAATAGTTTTTTGAAGTAGTGTTTAAAGTAAATGAATTTCTCATTTAGATTAAATAGGAAGTTTTTAGAAGGAAATTGATCCTTTTGCTAACAATCTGTGTTTGATTTCAAAGGAAACCAGCCACATCCTGGAATGAAAGCCTCTTGTTCCTTAAGCATGCCCCTGGGTACACACACGTACCCACAGAGTTTCTTCTCCCTCCAAAGTGGAACCAGCAGACTCACAGCTGAGAACTCATTCATCCTCACCACAGAGGAAAGCTGTCTAGAGAATAGTCATTAGTGTATTTCATGCCTTGGGCTGCTGATTAGACAAGACACTTGGATAGATAAAAGGACTGATATATTATGATTCTAAGTGTATAAATTATATTTTCCCAAGAAGAGAAAAATGTAACACTTTAAAGTGTTCCCTTTGAGGGATGAGAGGAAGAATGGGGGTCATTAGGAATCAAGGGCCCACACATTCTGAAGATCTAAGCAACCTGAAAGAAAACTTTATTTGTGAAATAGAATAGGAGATAAATACCTTATTCTGTTTCCAACTTGAGCCAGGACAAAGGATCAAATTATAAAAATAGACTCACATGAACTGTAGATCTTACCCAGGATCAAGTTTACTAATAGTTTCTAAGCAATCGAAAGGCACGGACCCAGGGAGAGGTCTGACACAATGAGTGTGGCTCCCCATTTTTTCCTTTTCTATATTGGACTTACACTGTTTGGCTTAGAGTGATAGGTGAAGTAATTGACATGTGTGAACTACCGCACACTTTAGGGAGGAGTTAAGATATGAAACGTTGCCATTTTTATACCCATGGAGTTGTGCACCTTACATAATGTTTTTCTAGGAAGCCATGCTTCATAAATCCATAAACTCTAGAATTGTTTACCATAAGCAGTCCTCAAACAAGGACATCGTGCTACAAATATTCCAGAGATGAGTACCTTATTTCTAGCAAACAACACTTTTTGTTGTCAGCATACTCAGAGATTTGATTGGATTATCTGCTTTCCTTTTCCTTTTCCAGGAGCATCTGTCCAGTAATAAGAGAGAAGTGAATCATAAGCCCATTGTTAAACTTCTTCCTCTTTATTACCTTTCATCGTATCCCCCTCACCCAATTTCAATACTTTAGAACACAGATCTCTAACTACTCTCAGGGCAGTTACCTAAAATCTTAAGTAATGTGCTTTTATAACTTCATGTGAGATGGCCAAGGCATATTTACAAAATGACAGGGGAACTTTATTCCATGGTCATTGAAAAGAGAGTAATCCAGATGGTGTTAGAGGCTAGTTTTCTTCCCCTACCCTGAGTTTATTAGGGAGGTGGTTTATTTAGGTAATGGATGAACAAGCTGATCAAGAAAGTCTTCTTTCTTTCTCATAAGGCTATTTCCTATCCTGGGAAGTCTATTATTACTTAATTTCTTACATGTTTCTTAATCTTCTTTTGCTCTAAGTATCTACAGTTATGGAGGTAACGTCCCTTTACTGGAACCTTTCTCATGGTGTGTCCAGTTCAAATAGTATCAGTCTAAACACATATCTCTGTTGTATGATTAAAGCTTGGGGGATTACCTGTGCCCCGCTACTTCTCTACTTGTAAATTTTCCCCCAAAAAACAGTATATTATATTTGCATTGCATCATGGTAGTTTTATGGACTTCTATTTCTTTTTTGCACAGCAATCATCATATGGGCTTTGACATACACTCTGATGTAGACTACTGAGGTCAGGAAAATTGACCTGTGGGTGAAAAACCAATTAGAAACATGATAACACCTATCCCTTTAACCTTCAACTCCTCTGTGGTTCAGAGAGAGGAGATTTTACCACCAAGATGACAGTGATGGTATTCCTATAACCAAAAGCTAAATCTAATGATGCCCAGTAGAATAAATTGAGTACCCACGTGGTATATAACAATCCAGGCCCAAAAAAATATCCATTGCTTTATTAAAGGGAGAAGTCCTATCATTCTGTATACAAGTGGTATTTTTCTATTTACAGAACACTTAAGGATAAACATATGATAAGAAATAGAGTATCTCAGAATCATTTAAGTCATAGCTTTTGAGAGGGTAAGCTTTCCTTATTCTAAAAGGAGAATGTACACTTGTGCTTAATGTTTTAACTAGCAAATGACATAATATGTTACATATTGTGTAGAAGTAAAAGTATAAAGGCATATCTCTCAACCATATTAGCTTGAAAATATAATAAAGATAATTTAAATCCAAATTTTCAAATATGTCATGTTTGCATTTGCACATATGAATTATAAATTCAATAATATTGGGGACTTTCTAGGTGTGATTAATGTAGAATAAACAAGAAAGTTTAGAAAGTGCCTCTGGGCATCCCTGGGCTAAATTTAGCTAATAGTAATTTGTTAGAAAGTTGATGGCTATAAAATAATCCATCAGAATAAATAATTTGAAGGGAAAATAGAGAAAGCAGGGCATAAGCAGTGACACTAAAACCTTGGAGACTAGAAAGCAAATGCTTCAACAAAGGCCATGGCATTCCCCTGAGGCAAGAGATCCCTGAGTCCGAACAGTGACTCTCAGTATATGTTGCGCTCTCCATACACCACCCCCTTATTTACTTTGAGACTTTTAAAGATAAATAAAATAGAGGAAGGATGAAGTTTTAGCTCTTAGCAATAGGGTTAGTAATGCACAAGACAAAATGTAAAGTCAACTTTTTTAAGGCCCACACTGTCATGGGACTTGTGTGATATTTAGGATCTATTATTAAGTTTCTTTATGAGCTATCTTTTACCAGCAATGCTGTGTAACAATCTACCAGAAAACCTCAATGGTATTTGACAATACTCACTGATTATTTTTTATGAGTCAGTAGGTTAGCTGGGTGATGCTACTGATCTGGTCCAGGCTTATCTTATCTTGGTTAAACTTATTCATTTGTCTGTGGGTACTTTGCAGATCCACTGAGGGCTTGCTAATTTAGGATGACCTTGGCATGGATTTCCCATCCGTGCTCCTTGTGGTCTCACCTTCTCTATCAGTCTAGCCCAAGCTTATCATCATGTCACAGGCGAGATTGAACAGAGAGAATGGAAATGTGTGGCCCCATCTCAGAAATGGCATGCCATTACTCCTGCTTCAATCTACTGGTCAAAGCAATAGCTTTTCCAGACTCTAAGTATGAGGTAGGGGTGAGGAAAACATCATTTTTCCTATTCTTCTAGGTTCTCTTTACTGGATTGGCATGCAAATTTATTTAATGGAAGTTTTATGTGACACAGGAGACCTCATAAGGAAACGAAGACCCAAAGAAATGGTTAAACCTGAGCATTTTAATGTTAGGTTTGATGAAAAGTGGGGAGTCATGAAAAAAATGTGATAGAATGAAAGGGCATGAACTAAGGGTAATAAACTGGGGGAAACTTGCCAAGTGCCATTCATTTGGATTCCTCTCAGCATGTCTCCATCTTCAGAGATAAGTAGGCTTCTTTCCTCTGGGTATTTCTCACAAGAGGGTCTTATGACCTGCTTCAGGGGAGAGGGGGAAGGTCAGAGAGTCCCTTCTGCTCCTGTCATTTCTCAAATTCCTTCATTTTAAATGATCACTATGCCAAGGTGTCATATTGTGTGTGTGTGTGTGTGTGGAAATTCTCATTTATTTAATTTGGACATAATCATCCCAGTAATGAAATAAAAATAAAATACTACAATATAAAAAGGAAAAGAGTAGTGGATTAATAATTTTTAATTACATGAATGTGTTTAAATAAAGGGAAAAAACTACCTACATATTGGTGGTTTTAATACTTAATGCATCATTACAGTTTCTGTTTTCTTGATGTGTGTTTTTAGTTTTAAAATAAACAATTACAAAAATTTTAAAGAACAAATCTCAACGTTAACGATATTGAAATTCAGTAAATATTCACATACTAATTTAAATTTGCACCTTAAAAATATTATACTTCACAATTTGCACTCCGTTTCACTGTTGTAAATCTTAAACACAGATTCTCATTCCAAATGGTGACAAAGAGTGACAGAATGGAAGAAAGTCAAGTTCTGTTTTTTTCATTCTTTGCAATCACAGTAGTTAACACTGTTTATATTAAGCCAACCGTTTAAAAGCAAGAATATGTGATGCTACAGGGCATGAGGGGCACGAAGCATGGCCAGAGCCAGCTCGGATGATTCTGAGCCCTTAGAACTTACTCTCGAAGCAAATGCAGGTAAAACGGAGCCACCGTATAACTGGGAATTCTCCAAATTGACTTCCACGTGGAACACAGTACATATTAAAGGATAAGCAATAAAAATGCGTTCATTTGAAGCTTACACATAGAATTGTTAAAGCAACGGTAATTGCAGCACTTGTTTAGAATCTAGACCAACGAAAGATGTCTTCGGGGAGGAGTGTTTTATCACTGACATTGTTCAGAATTGCTGAAGCGTGGCGAACATAGCAAGCAGTCCAACACTTCATCTGTGCTGTTGGTACTTTTAAATTCCCTACAGACAATGCTCCCCTATTTCCTGCTCGCCCTCTGCCCTGGCCTTGGTACTGGCATTTTGCCCCTTCCTCTTGCCCTCACTAAATGACAAGTCAGGAGGCTTTCAAGTCCTTCCACACACATCCCGAGTTTGGGTCCCTGGGGAGGGGGTCGAGGGGGAGCGTCTGCGGGTGAGGAAGGGGCTGCTCATGTGCTGAACCGGGGATGAGCCCGGGCCCTTCCGGGATCCTGGTGTGCGCTGTCACGGTCCCCCGGGACTATGCAGCCCAGGGACCCCCCCCCAATCCTTCCACGCTCCAAAGCCCCATAGGACCTCTCCAGCCTCCACTCCCCCTCCCCACTGCCCACCACGCTCCAGCCTTGACTTCCCAGAAGCTTTCTGAATCAAGGTGCCATATTTTAAGGTAGTGTGTTCTGAACCCCATCAGACGTGATTAAAAGTTACAAGGCAAATGTTATATATATACATGGAGGCCATTAACCAGAACCATCAATAACAATCAATCCACCAAAATGACCCCATTAGAAAGTATAAAAATGTCCATAAGCCTTGTAGTATACAACCAGGCGATTGAGTCTTATTTTCCATCTTGAGAACTTATGTTGTATATCATATTCTGCTAAAGCCAGCATTTAAAACTTTTTAAAGGCAAAATTTCCAGGACTCTTGGCACCTTGGAGGTGTTGCTCCCTAAATTCACCATCAGTAGTCAACAGTAAGAGGAAACCACGACGACTCTTCATCTTGAAAATACGCCAGGCAGCCCCGATAAGCAGCAAGGCAAGGAGAGACTCAAACAGATGTTAATGGGAGAGAGTTGCACATTTTGCAATGAACTGAAGCACAGAAAATTCCTCCTACACCAGGTAAAGATAAGAGCTGCAGTTTAGAGGAGTCAGCGTATTCTCAGGAGGAGTGTCATGTGCTTTTTGAACTAAAGCCAAAAATCATAAATAAGTGTGGGGTTCTGTAATGAATGTCAGTTTGTTTTTACGTATTAACCACTGTTATTTATCCAAGTTAAAATTCTTGTGGAAGTAGCTCATATTTCCTTTCTGCAGTTGATCTGAGAACACATTAAAACGTGGGAGACGGGGAGGAATGAAAGGTATTTAGCCAGTCCATCCCACAAAATCAATCCCCTTTTAAATCCATGTCAGTAAAACCATCAGATAAACCCATCTCTTGCAAGGTTGTTTTTATTAACATTACCCCGTGAATAATAACAATAAACATATATTGCATACAGAGAAAAAATGGCCACTGAGAAAGTCACCTCCCCACACAGATCGCACTAGATTTCCAAAAATATCTACCACCAAAATTAGTTGAAAACTTAATGATTTTAAAAAATACCTGCTAGCTTATTTGTTGTCAAAAAGTCCACATGTTAACTAGAACATTAACTTCTTAGAGAGGTAGTTATCTTCGGAACAGTCTTATTAAAAAATATAGTTTAGTCAGATGTTTTAGCAGCCATTTCTAACCCTCTTGCCTGTTGTCTGTCCCACTATTTCCCTACTGCACTTCATATTCTGGGTTCCATCTTTTGGATTCAACTCACTTTTTGTCTATAGTTAGTGGTAATGATTCCAGCTACCCTCATCTCTGCATATTATGTCTCCCATACAAAAATACTTTACCCCAATATATAAATTCCTCCTAAATATTCATAGAGGCTGGGACAAATAGTAAAGATTTCAGCTCCTGTTAGCAGATTCTTGGAAACAAAACTTTTATATGAAACCACTGCAAACTGCTAACAATCAATAAAAGGCTAAACTTGTTTTTCATATGATTGCTAATTAATTGGTCTATTGTCCTTGAATGTATTATATTTGTTTACTCTTGAAAACCTAGGCAGAATTTTACGAACTCATAATCAATATCCGTTATATTCAAGAAATCGCCAAATTCCGGTTGATTCAACTCTGAAATATGTCTCAAATTTAATAACTCTTTTCTATCTCCCAGCCTACTGCCTCTGTTCAGACTTCGTTATTTTTTCCCTGGACTATTCATTAGTCTGCTGCCTTGACAATCAGCCTTTAGCACTGCTCCCAGCCCAAACTCCAACTTAGTATTCACATTTCTATCTAACTTATCTAAATTTATTTTAAAATTTCATAAAGAGCACTTTCAGTGAACTCCTCATAGCCCATAAGATAAAATTTTAAATCCTTGAGTATGAGACCATACCATGCATATTCAACTCTGTAGTTTCATTGCCTACTTCTATGCCTGGTATTGAGAAGGTACTCAATGCATATTTGAGAAGTGAAACTAATGGTCCAAAAATTAGGAGAGATGCCTGCCTGTTGAGGAGGTTAAGAGATATTGCACTTTTCTCTTAGCGACTCTATTATTTGCAGGCAGTTAAACTGTATTTGAATTTGCAGACTATCAGGTCAGATGAGCAGATGAAATTTCATTCTTATCTGGCTACTCATGTGCAAAATCAATACAGGTGGCAAAAAGACATAGAGGAAAATTTTCTGGCTTTTTTTAAAATGAGAAATTGGGGAGGGTTGCAGCTGTCATACCATCAAGAAGGCAATGATGATAAAGTCTAAGGGAAGTGACAAGGATTTTTATCTACAACATATACATAGTATAGCAGAAAACTTAGAAACTTACACTGGGACTAACTAGTTAGAAGGAAAGCCCCACTGACAAAATATATTTCTGGCATCTCTTTCTGTAGCATGTCCCTGACCCCTGCCTCTTCACTAACTTCTGAAGATGTGGCTGTCAGCAAAATTCATGCAATTAACATAAAGATTAGCTCCTATTAAATAGTCACAAGCTGATGAGTTTCTCCATGCCCAAGAGGACAAGACAGATAATATTTTCTGAGGATTATACTTGAGTTACTACCATCAATCACAGAATGAGTTTAATAAAATTTAAAAATAAGACATTCTGTTTGACATTTCAGAGACTAGAAAATGTTTACAACAGGAGTGATTTATGCAATCGTCTCTCTATTTGTTTTCATTAGGTAGGATAATCAAGAATGTAGCAATATCCCCTGTTCTAGCACTTTCCACTAGGTATTTTAAGGACATATGATTTTTCTTCCCATTTAAACTATCTGGTCTCTGCCTGGGTAAGGAAAGTGTCTTTTGCAAGACTTTGTAGTTCACATAGTCTCACAAAGTGTTATGTGATCTTGAACTATGTACTAGCTGGTTTAATTCCTTATTAAAGAATAACTGAGAAAATATATTAAGGGATCTGGTCCAATTTCTACTAATTTGCTTTTGTGTTCTTGGATGGAGCTACCAATAAAACATGATCCGGTATCCGGGAGTGTGGACTCTTAATAGTTGTAAAGGTTAATTCTACGTGTAAACTTCACTGAACCATGGGGTTCTCCAATCAAACATGATTTCTGGGTATTTTCAGATGAGATTAGCATTGGAATCAGTGGATTCAGTAGATTTTCCTCCCCAATACGGGTGGGCCTGAATAGAACAAAAAACAGAGGAAGGGAAGATTCATTCGCTTCCTGCCTGACTGCTTGAGCTGACACATTAGTCGTCTCCTGCCCTTGCGTTGGGATTTATAAATACATATAACAGAACTCCTATGAGTTCTGTTTCTCTGGAGAAAACTGAGCAGAGGCCCTTAAGATAAACAAATATCAGCTGAGTTATTAAGCTAAAATTTAGCCCAAGAATGGCTTCAGTTGCTTCTATTCCATGATCAATGCCTTATAAAGATTGCTCTGGATAAAAAGGTACATTCCAATTTAAACAAGCACCTAGCCAGACTGAAGGTATATTTGGGGGATTCCCTTGAGGGCTCATAGATATTATAACTGGATGGAAGCTAATGGTGGCAATTGTCTTCATCTTAAAGATGATGAAATTGGTACAGAAATGGTGCAGATAAGAATTTGGAGATACATCACATGCAACTCAAATTTTGACCCTTCAGGACATGAGACAGATCCAAACAATCATTAATGGTTACTTGAAGTCCTGAGGTTAGAAGGATCGTGTACTCTGCCCAGGTTCAGGTGAGGGTGCTGTGGGAAGTATTGGAGGAAGCTGTGCCATGCTTACTTTCTCAGTCCTAAAGCTTTTGCACAATGGGTGTGTCTCATATGACACTCCAGAGGCTGTCAAGAAGACGAACTAGAGAAAGAAATTTAAGACAATCATTCTGGATGAAGAGAAGCTTCATGTGTTTCATGTGTTTATCCATAGCCTTGCTTGTTATTACAATTTTAAACATGTAAATTACTATTCTAAGCACAAGCATTTACTTTCATTAATTATAAGAACATGTTTTATTACCCTTATTTGTGTAAGGCTCTGTGCCAGGAGGCAGTTCCTGACTACAAAATGAGTTAGCCACTGTGTGTGTCATCAAGGAGGCTACAGTCCATCGATGACCAGAGGATGACTTCACACTTTAGTGAGCTGACATAAGCCATGTAGTTCAGGAAAGCAGCCTTTTCATGTTTCCTATTACATTATGCATAACTTTATATCTGCCCTGAAATGGGAGTGTTAGTGGTGAAGAAAGAGAGATGGTACTTACTGTGGTCCTCTTCATAGCCTTAGGGATTTTGTTAAGTGGCTTATAAACTTGTTGCTTTTAATCCTCTCAACTACAGTTCTGCAGGTTGGGTATAATTTTGCTTGTTTTTTGGATAAGGATTGCTTAAGGTCACTTAGTTAATAAATGGTATACACTATTTGGAAAACCTAGAAATTTAAGTTATTTTAGTTAATGGTAAGTAGGGAGATGCAGAGAAATGGAATGAAGCATATCATTTTTATGGGTTAGGAGGGAATATTTTCAGGAACAGTGTTGGGGGGGATCTAAATCCTTTACTATTCTGTTACCTAAGAGTTGACAAAGTACTTAGTTCTTCTGCTAACAAAAGATGCCGTATTTCTAATTGTGCACAGTGGAATTTCCCTATCACTCTCTTGTGCATTTTGAACATTGTAGAAATTAATATTATTTCCATTTAAACTAGGTGCATTTGGTTAAGATAAACTTAAAAGCTAGTATCTGTGAATAGAGCTATGTTTCCTTTAAAGAAGTGCAGGCTATGTCAAATACTGGCTATAAAAATGTGTTGGAGAGATTCATTAAGTAAACTTCATAATCGAAAATAAATTTAGTAATATTAAGCCTAGCTTCATCAAACTGAATTTAACAGAAGGGGTCAAGAGTTCATGAAAGTATCCTGTAATGGAAAAAGCCACTTGGAGAAATTCATGTGTCTGTTGAGAACATGAGCCACACAGCTCTCAGCCTTACATCTGGCACCAAAGGAGAAGCCTAAATCTGTCTCAGGCTAGAAGTTAAAGGCTATGATCCCAGAGCCATATGTTATCACCACAACCCCTAAAAAACTCGGATGAATTTAACTTAATTACATATAAAGGAAAATCAGAAATTAGAATAAAGAAATAGGAAGGTCCCTTCAAAAATTATCAAAGGATTTTATGTTTCAATTTTTGTTCACATCATGAGGACTATACGAAGTATATGTTCCACTCATTTAAAATAGAGTTCTAATTCCATATAAAAAATGAATGAGTAGTTGGAGAGTATTTTACATTCTCTTTATATTAGCTCAAGACTCAATGGGCAGTCGAGATAAGTGGATCATTAGGCCGCATATAAAATGTGAATGTACACTTTGAGACAGTTGATCTTAAGGGAATATGACAGTTTATAGGGCATGAATATTTCAGCTGAGCTATATGTGGATGGGGTTGACAGCAATAACCATACCACATCTGGTACAGGATTTAGGCAGCCTCAGTTACCAAATGGAAAGACTTGTCATGAACTTTATATAAGGACATCCAGGAGATTAGGATGCATTCTCTTAAAAACAAAACAAAACAAAACAAAAACACTTGAATCAGCATCAAAATAATTGAATGAAGGAAAAAAAAGAATTAAATGACAATTTGGCAATCAAAACAACAACAAAACAATTTGTATATTTAGCACTGATGATGAATAGAAAGAGAAGAAAAAAAAAAATTCCATTGAGGGCATATCTATTGCTCATCTTGGCATCAGAACTGACAACTATTTTAATTTCCATTCTGTTTATAATTCCTAGGTTTTGTGTATCCACTTTTAAAGTATGGTTTAGCAATACAAATTTATTCCTAACTAAAGCAGCACACACACCACACACATACACTTTTGGACCATCTTACATGCCTTAATAAAGCAAAAAACTATCATCTGATGAACTACAAACCATTTTAAAAATTTCTTATAAAATATTAGTTTTTAAGTTAAATGTTTAAATCCATATTGGTGTTTTTATAACCACCCAATACAAAAAATAGTTGCAGAATCTAAGAATTGTCTCACTGAAAAATAAAAATCAACCTTGCTGCCTTGTTGTAGCCTCTAAGACATAGTTTCTTAATCACTAGATTAAAACGAAGATCTATAGAGGATTTTGTCTCAAATCTCTATTGACATTGCAGAGAAGAACATACAAAAAGGAAGAATGTGAAAGCATAGACAGACCCCTCTTCCCTGTTCAATTTCAGGATATTTTTCTGTGTCAAAGGAGGGTTCAGAGTCTATTCTGAATATCCTTAATAAAAGCACAGAATTTAAAGTTTTTAAAATTAGACTTCTAAAAACAACAATTTAACTTGATTCAATTTTTTATTATTGCAAGTCTATTTTCTTTAGATTTATATTGATAAGCTGTTGATTTCCTCTCCTCCTGACTCCTCTACCTCTAGCAACCTTTAAGCAAAAGTAATAGGAATAATGAATATACATATTGTTTTTTAATAATTTTACAAAGGACCTTTTTCTGTCTCATATAAAATAGACGTTCAATGAAGTTTTGTTCTTTACTCTCTTCTTTTCTTTTGCTATACTCCAAGGTTATTCATTTTCCTATATCCCAAGTACATCTCTGTCAATATCTTATTTTAAATATCTTCTCCTGAACTCTATCCTTAATTTTATATTCAACAGAACTCTCTGAAATGGTGGAAATACTATTTAAATGCTGAAAAATAGCCATTAACCACATATGGCTACTGAGCACTTAAAAGGTGGTTAGTGCAACTGAAAAAGCAAATTTTAAATTTAAATAGCCATTTGTGGCTAGTAGGTATTGTATTGGACAGCACAGTTCTTGACTTTCATTCTGAAAGCCCATTAGCCTTCCTATGAATATACTATAAAAATCTCAAATTTAATACATCCAAATCGAATGTTCATTTCCTGGCGAATGTACCCAGTATCCACTCACCATCAAAATTTGTGCACACACTTACTACTTTCTGTTTTTCTATCTGTTTATCTCTGTCACTTTTATTTTTATACACACATACACACACACATACACACACACTCATGCACAAATGATGACAAAACTGTTTTTTCTTTTAAGTGTCATAAATTAAATAGGCATTCTTCCATACTGCATGTCACCCAAGTTTGACACCTAGACAACTCCAGTGGGTCCCTGTTTCTCAAGTACTAGCTATATCAAATCATAATCACCCCCACCTCAGAAGATGATCAAAAATTAAAACCATATAAGCAGCAAAAAACCTGTAAGAGTCACTAGATATAACGAATGAAAGGATTAACATCTCTAGAACAGAAAATAATTGACTTTAAACCAAAAAGATTTAGATAGAAATAAAAACATATAGTTACTAAAATACAAAAACAATAAGTGGATTAGATATCAACAAGAGAAACATGAGAGAGAATTTATGAATTGGATAACCAAGTGATCTTTTAAAACTATAAGATATAATAAAATGTCCAAGAGTTTTGGTGGCTAGAATGAAATATTGCAAGATGTAGCTAACAAAATTTCTAGAGAGAGAACATAGAGAATTGGGTTAAGGTAATGACTACGAATTTTCAAGAACTGAAAACAAATTTAAGAATTATTCCAACCCCAAAGCGGAAAAATAAAACTTGCCCAACAAGGGCACATTTCAATAAAATTGCAAAGCAATAAATGCAAATAGAATAAACAAAAAAGATTCCCAACAAAGAAATGTTAATTAGATTAGTAGCAGATTTCCCATCCACTGTCGCTGTCAGAAGACAATAAAATAATATAGTAATGATGAGGGTAAATAATTTTCTCTGTAGAATTCTATTACCAGATAAATTTCAACCAGTTAAATTCTCTGACCAGCTAAGAGCAAGGGAGAATCAATGACATTTTTAAACAAACACAATTCAAAACTTACTTACAGACTTCCAGAGGATGAGGAGTTGTGGTTTTTGTCAGTTAGCTAGCTTCTAATTCATTACCTTAGAATATAGTTTTGAACCCTCTATTTGATTATTTTTTATGACCACAGGTGGTTGAAACTTTATTCAATATGGTTATGATTGAAACTTTATTCATTATAGGTATTGTGTTGCTAGTGGTTTTGATTAGTGCTGCCTATTCTTAACAGAGTTCCTACCGAGTATCTGTGACTATTTTGTAACAAATTCTTCATATCCTTTCCAACTCCAATTTATGACCCTGCAATTGCCCCCATCTCAGTAAAAACAGTTCAGTTGTTCTGTTTGCTCAGTCTGCTGTCATCCTCTTCTCTAAACCTAATGCCCTAATCTATCAGCACATCTTTCCTTCTCTCCTTTGAAATATATCCAGGTCCACCCTACTTTCCACCACCTTTACATTATTGCAACCACCTAGCCCCATAACTTGTCACCTAGACCTTTATAATAGATAAAAATTGGTCTCCCTGCTTTCATAATCTATTCCACACATGACCATGAGCAGGATCCTTTGAATTTATGGCTTGATGGTTGTAATCAGTTTGGAAAAAAATTCTCCCAGAACTATTATTTTTCAAATTCTACTTCTGACCTATAATGTTTTGACTCCAAAATACACGTTAGAAGTTTTCACCATGTCTGAAAGTTCTCTTTACTCTTTTCAGTATTTTCTGTCCTCTTAATTACTCAAACTTCCACCTGGGCTTTTTACTTTGTCCTGTAATCCTGCTTATTAAACCCTTCTTACTGTGCTCAACTTTCTGCTGAATTCTTCACTGGAATCTTAATTTTTAATTATGGTATTGTTTCCTGTTGCAGAATTTCCATTTGATTTTCTTTTTATAGATAATAGGTTTTTCTTAACTGTGAAATGCTCTCTCTTATAATCTATTTTCTTGAATAATAGTCAGTTATTTTCAAATCTATGTTCTATAACTCCAGTAACTGGGTCATCTGTGAATCTGTTTCTATCATCTGCTTTTTTCTTAGTTTTGATTCTTAGTTTTGATAAGGCTCGCAATTCTTGATTGAACATTGAACCTTGTGTATAAAAATTTCTAAGAATCTGAATAATGTGATTTTCCTCCATGGATAGTTTACCTTATCTTCTAGTAGGCACTTAGAGTTGGGTAACATCATGGTAATTCAGTTAGGAACTGAGCTGACTTAAGTCTAGGCTTCAGTTTTCTTTTTTTCTAAACGTTTCTTTAATTAATTAATTTATTTATATTTATTTTTGGCTGTGTTGGGTCTTCGTTTCTGTGCGAGGGCTTTCTCCAGTTGCGGCGAGCGGGGACCACTCTTCATCGCGGTGCACGGGCCTCTCTCTGTCGCGGCCTCTCCCGTTGTGGAGCACAGGCTCCAGACGCGCAGGCTCAGTAGTTGTGGCTCACGGGCCCAGTTGCTCCGCGGCATGTGGGATCTTCCCAGACCAGGGCTCGAACCCGTGTCCCCTGCATTGGCAGGCGGATTCTTAACCGAACACTTCTGGAGTTGGATGAACCAGAGGTAGACAAAGCTTACAAAACTGAAGCCTTCGGCTTCCCTGGTGGCGCAGTGGTTAATGAAAAAGAGGAAGAGGAAAAAACTGCTTAATATATGCATAAGTTTATCCAGGTTAGAATAAGTAAGAAACGTTCATAGATACTACAGTCCTTTTTTGTACAACTGATTCCACAGTCCTAGCTGATATTCATAACTGCCTCTTTTCCATATTTTTTGCCTTACTAAGGCAAAAAACCTTGGCTTGTCATTGTTCCTTGCCTGATGGAAAGAGTGATCCAAACCTTCCTTCTTGAAGTGTATGGACCATCATAAGACCTGCTTGAATTGTGTTATATAGTTTTTCTTGGACTTTAATCATGGACATGAGAGTACTAAGAAACACCCCAGGGGATTTTTGCATTACACACATATTCCTTCTTATCATTATTGTGTAGGAGAAACAAATTATCCATAAGGTAATAAAAATCAATGGTCACCACTAGTACAGTAACCCCCTTTATTGCTTCTTTATTCCCTGGCATGAAAAGTCCTAGGTAACCTGTGGCAGTCTCAAATCTAATTTTAAAAAGTCACTGATATTTTCTCTACTGGAAGCTATCTTCCCTTAGACATGCAGATCCAAAAGTTTCAGGGAGAGAAAGTAAACGTTTTCCTGGAGCATCAATATAGATAATAGTGAGAAGAGCCACTCCTCTTCTAATTCTTAGATTTTCTGACTTGTGAATCCTGGCTATAGGAGAAAGGGCACTGTATTGTTTGCTGATGTTACTGGAAATTTTCAATATGTTGATATCACCTAGTGCATAACTGAGTCTTCAGAAATAGTTCCAACTTCTGTTTCTAGCCAACAGGAAGTAATAGGAGCCAGAAAAACCCTTCCTCCTGAAAAAATATATTTTTTTAAAAAAGAGGAAAGATGGTTTTCAAGATATTGTACATCAGGCAATGAAGGATAGTGATGGTTGATCTGTTTCTATTATGTCCAACTGGCTCAAAATTTAGGTTTATTTATATTTAAATGATGGTTCAAAATTGATAACCACAAGCCAAATAGAAGTGACACTTGGATTATCTATGATAGTGAAGGATGTATCTCTCTATCCTCTCCCCCTAGTCTATTATGGTGAGGTTTACTGTACAACTACTATTAGCATTCATTCAGTCAATAAGTAATTTTTAAACATTTTATTTTTGTAAAAACTGTGCTGACAGTCATGCAAAAAGAAAATATAAGCCTTATTTCCTCATAGGGAATACTCAAAGTAATCTTTATTCCTGTAAAAGCTGTGAAATTCCATACCAATCAGCTTCAAAACGCCAGTGTGAAACTCCTAGCCCCTGGATTGTTTTATTCTCTTCAGAAACCTATGAAGAAGGAAGAGTATGAGGGATTTAGCCCTTGAATTGGTCTTTTGGAGCTTATATTGTAAAAAAGGAAAGCACTCAAAATTCTCTGTATGTTTCATCTTTGGACATGACTTATTAGAGGAAAATCCATCAATAATAGTTTTGATTATCTTCTACGTTCAGAACTACATGCTCTTTTCCTGGAGGTTTTTATGTCATGGATATACAAATGCATATCACATAGATTTCTCTATACTCAATACGTTTATGAGCTTGCTAGAAATTCTCTTTCCTCCTTTCCTTACTTTTTCTGGGAACTGTAGTAGCAAGTCTGTTTCCTTGATTTTCCAAGAAGTGTAAAGTCATTCTGTTACCGAGTCCAAGCTCGCTCTGCTTGCCGCATGACAGGCCAATGAATCGGAAATGAGGTGTTGAGGCAAGGGATACGACTTTATCCGGAAAGCTGGCAGACGGAGAAGATGGCAGACTAGTGTCTCTGAAAAGCCATCTTATCAGGGACTGGATGCCAGTTTCTTTTATAGAATCAGAAAGGGAGAGGCTGTGAGGAAGTAAAGGGGCCATCAGTCTTGCAAAACATCTTCTGGAATGATCGGCCTCCGGTGAGGGGATGTGTTAATTTCTTCCTTCTTGTAGCCATTCAAAGGTGGGCAGGGTCAGATTGTCTCTCTGTGAGCTGAACAGAGGCACTTTAGTTTAACATTCAGGCAGAGGGACAGGGGTCCCTGAGACAGGCCATTATGTAGGATTATAATAACAAAAGCAACGAAAAGCAAAGGCTAAAGTCAAAGAAACAGATTGAACGTGGAGTCCAATTTAGCTCTTCCCTGTTGCAATTCAACTCACTAACAAATATTTTATTGAAAATCTACTATGAGTCAGATATTGTTCTTGACTGAAGAGATACAATAGTGGCCAAAACATCTTTTCCTTCAGGGAACTTACACTGTCATGAAAAGAAACAACTATTTGCTTAAAAATAGCAAAACAAAACAAAACCCTAGAAACACAAATTTACCAAACAGATGATTAAAAGAGTGATTATTGATATCCAATCAGAAGAGAAATATTAGCAAAAAATTAGACTTGAAATTAGACGAGCCAAAACTATTTGGGTCTGCCCCTTTCTTCTATATTGCATATTTTCTTCTCTACATGGCATAACTCTGAAAACCTTTATATAAGATCATTTGCATAATAGCTTTCATGCTTTCCTTTCTTACCTTGTAAGTTGATTTAGGATGTAATTTTCATATTGCTTGGTTAGAAATCAGTCTTTCTGATTTGGAAAATATAGAAGTGCAAATATTTGAATACTTTAATATGTAATTTTATAAAACACTTGTGAACAGAGGTTTATGTGAGTCAAGCTTAGACCATGGCCTTGACTGTGGTTCCTATGATGTGGCAGATTTGAAAATTAATAATTAAAATATAAAAATGGAAACAAAAAGAGCAACAAAATAAATAAACAATGACAACAAAACCTTCAGATTCTTCAAATACTTTATGTCTTTTCCTATAAGCCATCCTAGTATGCTACCCAGTCTGGCCTATCAAAAAGTTTGTTTGAATGACCTAAGAAGTTTTTGCTTTTACAAAAGCATTCACCCATAGATTGCTTAAAAAGCTCCTCTTGCATTTGAAACTGAACTTAATTTCAGTGTTACATAATACATTATATTTTTCATCAAGATGCGATAAAGAAAATTTATCAGAGCTTTTACTAAACAAGAAGTTAGATTTCTGGGAACTCTAGTGTCTCCCTTTTCTCTAGGACCTGTAGAATAAAAAAAAAACATTCAAATGAACTACTTGGATGAAAAAACTCACGTATTACTTATGGGAAGAAAATATTATTTCTGGTAGAATGAGTAATTTATTATGAACAACAATTAGCCTAAAACGTCTTCTGAGGAAGCAGTAACCCATCCATCAAGCGAGCTGTCAGTCAAGAGCCTACTAACTTTAATCAGACATTTTTTTCTTTGTCTATTTATTTCTAACAGTCATATTTCTGAACTCCCTTTCCCATAAATAAATCTACTAAAAGAGAAATATTTGAATTGATCTGCTATAGGCTTTTTGTCTTGCAGAAAGGTTATAATAATACTTCAGTATGTACTTATAAGTAAATTGTCCAAAAAGACTTTTTTTAAAAAAAATAAGACCTAATACAAACAACACTGAGAAGACTAATATTAATGTCTTTAGGACCTCAATGAATTTGCTTTGCTAAATGCTAACTGAAGACAGCTCATTTCTCTTTGAAAAGAGCAATCAACGGGATTTTTAAATCAAATAATGGAAGAAAATTTTATCTCTTTTCATAAAGATGATTTCAAAAAATCATAGCTAACTTTTGCCACTTATTAATTATTACTCATGAAATTCACTCATCTCTCTGAAAATTACATAGCTAGTTAGAAATAGAGCTTTACTGCAATGACACCTATTCATTTGCAGTGAGATTTACTGAATAACAAAAAAGAAGGAGGTATTTGTTAAGTAGTCAGAAAGCACAGGTTCCCACCTCTGGGGTCTTTGCTTCCAGATTATTCCCAATTCACCTGTTAAGCCTTGTTCTTTTACCACCTTCAAATCATATACCTCTGAGTTCTCATATCTTAAGGAAACCAAAATCTCGGAAGGTGAGTACTCTAACCCCTTACACACAGACTCAGATGCATGACCCTAGTGAGTTCTTCAATCGTTAGTAGAACTTTGTCTTTATAGGAGACAATAGCGCCTATAAAGCTAGGAACCCCTCTAGCTCACAATATTCCTTTTCTGAGAATTCTCCTCCCACTACATCATCTCTGTGTAGTTTTCCAGCAGCATTTGCAATGATGCTAAATTTTTGGCATTAATACATAGAAACTTAGCAACTCAGGTCAGGAGTGTTCAGACACAATCACTAAAAGGAGCAGAGGAAGTTGGTTTATAGAGGGAGAGATGAGAACGAAGACACTGAGAGAAAGAAAGATGAGGGACATCCACTGTTGGAAAGAAAGAGAGTAACCATGGTTACTGACGCATTTCCATCTTCTCTCTCCAGTTCTTAAAGGGCCTTACCACACACTCTCCCCTTAGTAATAACGATAAAAATAGCTTCCTTACCACTACAACTAACAATGATAATAACAAGTACTTATTGAACGTTTGCCATGAAACAGGTAGTAGTCTAAGCAATTCATATATACTAACTGTTTTAATCCTCATATCAACTTAGTGAAGTAGTTACTTGTGTAGCCCTTATTTTACATGAGTTAAATGATCATAGACATTCAAGAAAATTGCCTAAATGTTATACTGGTGGAGGCAAGGTTTAGACCCAGAACGTCTGGTTTCAAGTTCTATCCTGTGTTCCTATATGGATTCAATTTTTAATTGTTTCCTTCTGTGGATTTCTATTACTTAAAACCAAAAAGACTTTTAATTCTAGATAAAATAGAGTTATCATGCAAGGATTTTACAAATCCACCTGAAAAAAACCCCAAATAATCAGACAAAATGTATGGAATAACTATATTCAGGACACTGGGCATTAGGCAATAAAGACACCTTATTCTCATAGATAAGAAGCAAATGAGATAATCTCAGCAGTTACCAGGGCATATGTCTATGAGAAAGTTCCCAAGCTGTGGTCCCAGGGAGGAGAAAACCAAAGAGAGACCAGTGGATGCTCTGAGTTGGTGAGACAGAACTGAGAGTTCAGGGAGACAAGGACAGCTATGGTTAGCAGGGAAGATTACTTAGAAGTTTAAAGATGAACAGAGAGAGAACTCTGAAAATCTGCAGTGGATCCTTCTATAATACTAATGAGTGCTGTTCAGCACTTGTGTGAGAAACTACCAGAGGCCATGTAAAGAACCACCCAATGGGTCAGAAGAAACAACACCTAAAGCTGACATGGTATAGAAATGACGCTTGCTATCCAGTCAGACTGGAAAGCCTGACAATTCACGCAGAATTGGGCAATACACCAAAAGGACCTTTTGTCAGTAGTGGGGAGAAATGAGTACTAGACTAATAACTGCTCTTATCCCACCTAAAGAATGTGAACAGCATGCCCCAAAAGGCTTTAACTATTTACAAATAACTTAAACAATTCTCAGGAAAATCTCAAGAAAATTGATATGACTAAAAAAATACCCAGCATTCAAGGCAAAATTGTACTCAACAGGCAAAATTAATAGTTTTGCATCTAATAAAAAAATATCAATCATGGAAAGAAGCAGGAAGCTATGACTCATAATGAGGAGAAAAATTGACCAATCAAAACCAGCTCAGAATTGAAACAAAAGCTAGACAAGCATCATAACACAGTTATTACAACTGCATTTCACACATTCAAAAAACTATAAGAATGAATAAACATATTAAGTAGGGACAGAGAAGATATATTTTTTTAAAAGGCCAAATCTCATTGCTAGAGATAGAAACTATGATTGAGATTAAATAATCCACTGGATAGGATGAAAGGAAGATCAGATATTGCAAAAATTATGTTACTTATCAAGACAACATAAAAATAGAAACTATCAAACAGAAAATACAGAAAGAAGAAGATATAAAATAATGAACAGAGCATCAGTAAGTTGTGGGACAACTTCAAGCAGCTTAATCTACACACAAATTAAGTCCCCAAAGGAGGGGAGAAAAATTTTTAAATATATTTGTTAAAATAATGTCCCCAAATTTTACAAATTTGATGAAAATTATAAATGGACAGATTCAAGAAAGTCAAGACTCCAAACAAAAGAAACATGAAAAGAAAAACAAAAACAAAAAATATGCCAAGGTACATTCTAATCAAATTCCTCAAAACCAATGACAAAGAAAAAAAATCTTAGATACAGCCAGAAAAAAAATGTTATATACAAGGGAACAAAGATAATAATGATGGATTATTTCCCATGATAAACAATCGAAGCCAGAAGATAGAAAAACAAATTTAAATATTCAAACAATAATTCTATACCAAGAGAAAATATCCTTTGAAAATGAAGGTGAAATAAAGACTTTTTTCAGACATATGAAAGAATTCATCTCCAGCACATGTGAACTACAGACATCTTAAAAGAATTAGTTACGTCAAAAGAAATATACCAAAAGGAAGTCTAGAACTAAACAAGGTGATGAAGAACACTTGAAATGGTAAGTATGTGAGTAAACTTATCATTTTTCTCTTTTTTTTAAGCTCTTTAGGCCGGGGAGATCAGGAGAGGCAGGTGGGAGGGGTCCACCAGGATGAGAACTAGAGGAGCGGAGGGCGTTTGCCCCACCCACTCGGGCACGGGGACCCTGCTGAGCTCCCAGGCCGATCCAGTGCCCTCCAAGGCACCCCCATCCCCCCAGCCGCATTGGTCCTGGGGGCATAGGAGAGTAGAGGAGGGCGTTTGCCCACCCACTGGAGCCCAGGAAGCCTGCTGGGCTCCCAGGTGATGTACCCTGCCCTCTGAGACCAGGGGTAGGGGCACGTCTGGGCCCCTTCTGTTCTGTTGAGCCTAAGGCCCACCCACCACAGCCCCCAGGGCATTTTCCAGCCCTGTTGGCCCAAAACATAGGCCCCACCCTCCACAGCCAAGGCCTTCCCTGCCCCCCTTTTTTGTTTCTTTTCCCTCCTCTTCTTTTTTACTATTGTGGTACTGTTGTACTTTCTGGTTGTTGATTCATCTATATTTTTATTTTATATTCTTTCTAACATATCTGTTAGTTCCCTAGTTAAATTTTTTTTTTACTTTGTTATTGTTCTCTCTCTTTTTTTGTTTTTTGCCATCCCACGCGACTTGCAGGATCTTGGTTCATGAACCCAGGGTTGGGCCAAAGTTCCTGTGGTGGGAGCTCTGAGTCTGAACTACTGGACCAACGGAGAACCTTAGACTCCAGGGAATATTCATCAGAGTGAGGTTTCACAGAGGTTCTCATCTCAGCACCAACATGCAGCACTACCCAACAGCCTGCAAACTGCAGTGCTGGAAGCCTCAGGTCAAATAACCAGTAAGACAGGAACACAATCCCTCTCATTAAAAAAAAAAAAAAAAAAATGAAGCAGCATAAAAGTATGTCACAGATGAAGGAGCAAGGTAAAAACCTACAAGACCAAATAAATGAAGAGGAAATAGGCAATCTACCTGAAAAAGAATTCAGAGTAATGATAGTAAACATGATCCAGAACCTCGGAAATAGAATGGAGGCACGGATTGAGAAAATAAAAGAAATGTTTAAAAAACATCTAGAAGAACTAAAGAACAAACAAACAGAGATAAACAACACAATAACTGAAATGAAAAATACACTAGAAGGAATCAATAACAGAATAACTGAGGCAGAAGAACAAATAAGTGAGCTGGAAGACAAAATGGTGGAAATAACTGCCGAGGAGCAGAATAAAGAAAAAAGAATGAAAAGAATTGAAGACAATCTCAGAGACCTCTGGGACTACACGAAACACACCAACATTCTAATTATAGTGGTCCTGGAAGAAGAAGAGAAAACGAAAGGCTCTGAGAAAATATTTGAAGAGATTATAAATGAAAACTTCCCTAACATGCGAAAGGAAATAGTCACCCGAGTCCAGGAAGCACAGAGAGTCCCATACAGGATAAACCCTAGGAAAAACACACCGAGACACATATTAATCAAACTAACAAAAATTAAATTCGAAGAAAAAATATTAAAAGCAGCAAGGGAAAACCAAAAAATAACATACAAAGGAATCCCCATAAGTTAATTAGCTGATTTTTCAGCAGAAACTCTGCAGGCCAGAGGGAGTGACAGGATATATTTAAAGTGATGAAAGAGAAAAACCTACAACAAAGATTACTCTACCCACAAGGATCTCATTCAGATTCAATGGAGAAATCAAAAGCTTTTCAGAGGAGCAAAAGCTAAGAGAATTCAGCATCACCAAACCAGCTTTACAACAAATGCTAAGAAACTTCTCTAGGCAGGAACCACAAGAGAAGAAAAAACCCACAAAAACAAACCCAAAACAATTAACAAAATGGTAATAGGAACATACATATTGATAATAACCTTAAAAGTAAATGGATTAAATGCCCCAACCAAAAGACACAGACTGGCTGAATGGATACAAAAACAAGATCCATATATATGCTATCTACAAGAGACCCACTTCAGACCTAGGGACACCATACAGACTGAAAGTGAGGGGATGGAAAAAGATATTCATGCAAATGGAAATCAAAAGAAAGCTGGAGTAGCAATACTCATATCAGATAAAATAGATTTTAAAATAAAGAACATTACAAGAGACAAGGAAGGACACTACATAATGATCAAGGGATCAATCCAAGAAGAAGATATAACAATTATAAATATATATGCACCCAACATAGGAGCACCTCAATACAGAAGGCAACTGCTAACAGCTATAAAAGACAAAATAGACAGTAACACAATCATAGTGGGGAACTTTAACACCTCACTTACACCAATGGACAGATCATCCAAACAGAAAATTAATAAGGAAACACAAGCTTTAAATGACACAATAGACCGGATACATTTATTGATATTTACAGGACATTCCATCCAAAACAGCAGATTACACTTTCTTCTCAAGTGCACATGGAACATTCTTCAGGATAGATCACATCTTGGGTCACAAATCAAGCCTCAGGACAGTTAAGAAAATTGAAATCAGATCAAGCGTCTTTTCTGACCACAATGCTATGAGATTCAAAATCAATTACAGGGAAAAAAACGTAAGGAACACAAACACATGGAGGCTAAACAATACGTTACTAAATAACCAAGAGATCACTGAAGAAATCAAAGAAGAAATAAAAAACTACATGGAAACAAATGACAATGAAAACAGGACGACCCAAATCCTATGGGATGCAGCAAAGGCAGTTCAAAGAGGGAAGTTTATAGCAATTCAATCTCACCTCAAGAAACAAGAAAAATCTCAAATAAACAATCGAACCTTACACTTAAAACAACTGGAGAAAGAAGAAGAAAGAAAACCCAAAGTCAGTAGAAGGAAAGAAATCACAAAGATCAGAGCAGAAATAAATGAAATAGAGATGAAGAAAACAATAGCAAAGATCAATATAACTAAAAGCTGGTTCTTTGAGAAGATAAACAAAATTGATAAACCTTTAGCCAGACTCATCAAGAAAAAAAGGGAGAGGATGCAAATCAACAAAATTAGAAATGAAAAAGGAGAAATCACAACTGACACAGCAGAAATACAAAGGATTATAAGAGACTACTATGAAAAATGATATGCCAATAAAATGGGCAACCACGAAGAAATAGACAAATTCTTGGAAGGGTACAATTCTCCAAGACTGAACCAGGAAGAATTAGAAAATATAAACAGACCTATCACAAGTAATGAAATTGAAACTGTAATTAAAAATCTTCCAACAAACAAAAGTCCAGGACCAGATGGCTTCACAGGCGAATTCTATCAAACATTTAGAGAAGAGCTAACACCGATCCTTCTCAAACTCTTCCAAGAAATTGTAGAGGGAGAAACACTCCCAAATTCATTCTACGAAGCCACCATCACCCTGATACCTAAACCAGAAAAAGATATCACAAAAAAAGAAAATTATAGACCAATATCACTGATGAACATAGATGCAAAAATCCTTAACAAAATACTAGCAAACAGAATCCAACAACACATTAAAAGGATGATACACCATGATCAAGTGGGATTTATCCCAGGGATGCAAGGATTCTTCAATATATGCAAATCAATCAATGTGATACACAACATTAACAAATTAAGGAATAAAAACCATATGATCATCTCAATAGATGCAGAAAAAGCTTTTGAAAAATTCAACATCTATTTATGATAAAAACTCTCCAGAAAATGGGCATAGAAGGAACCTACCTCAACATAATAAAGGCCATGTATGACAAACCCACAGCAAGCATCATACTCAATGGTGAAAAACTGAAAGCATTTCCACTAAGATCAGGAACCAGACAAGGATGTCCACTCTTGCCACTCTTATTCAACATAGTTTTGGAAGTCTTATCCACGGGAATCAGAGAAGAAAAAGAAATAAAAGGAATACAAATTGGAAAAGAAGAAGTAAAACTGTCACTGTTTGCAGAAAGCATGATACTATACATAGAGAATCCTAAAGATGCCACCAGAAAACTACTAGAACTAATCAATGAATTTGGTCAAGTTGCAGGATACAAAGTTAATGCACAGAAATCTCTGGCATTCCTATACACCAACAGTGAAAACTCAGAAGGAGAAATTAAGGAAACAATCCCATCTACCATCGCAACTAAAAGAATAAAATACTTAAGAATAAACCAGTCTAAGGAGGCGAAAGACTTGTACTCAGAAAACTATAAAACACTGATGAAAGAAATGAAAAATGACATAAACAGGTGGAGAAATATACCATGTTCTTGGATTGGAAGAATCAACATTGTGAAAATGACTATACTACCCAAAGCAATTTACAGATTCAATGCAATCCCTGTCAAACTACCAATGGCATTCTTCACAGAATTAGAACAAAAAATTTTACAATTCGTATGGGAACACAAAAGACACCAAATAGCCAATGTAATCTTGAGAAAGAAAAACAGAGCTGGAGGAATCAGGCTCCCCAACTTCAAAATACCACAAAGCTACAGTAATCAAGACAGTATGGTACTGGCACAAAAACAGAAATATAGATCAATGGTACAGGATAGAATGCCCAGAGATAAACCCATACACATATGGTCACCTAATTTACAACAAGGGAGGCAAGAACATACAATGGAGTAAAGACAGCCTCTTCAATATGTGGTGCTGGGAAAACTGGACAGCTACATGTAAAAGAATGAAATTAGAACACTACCTAACACCATACACAAAAATAAACTCCAAATGGATTAAAGACCTAAATGTAAGACCAGGCACCATAAAACTCTTAGAGGAAAACATAGGAAAAACACTCTTTGACATAAACCACAGCAAGATCTTTTTTGACCCACCTCCTAGAGTAATGGAAATAAAAAAATAAATAAACAATGGGACTTAGTTAAACTTAAAAGCTTTTGCATAGCAAAGGAAACCATAAACAAGACAAAGAGACAACCCTCAGAATGGGAGAAAATATTTGCAAATGAAACAACAGACGAAAAATTAATCTCCAAAATATACAAACAGCTCATGGAGCTCAATATCAAAAAAAAAAAATCCAATTAAAACATGGGTGGAAGACCTAAATAGACGTTTCACCAAGGAAGACATACAGGTGACCAAGAGGCACATGAAAAGATGCTCAACATCACTAATTATTAGAGAAATGCAAATCAAAACTACAGTGAGGTATCACATCACACCGGTCAGAATGGCCCTTATCAGAAAATCTAGCAACAATAAATGCTGGAAAGGGTGTGGTGAAAAGGGAACCCTCTTGCACTGTTGGTGGGAACGTAAATTGATACAACCACTATGCAAAACAGTATGGAAGCTCCTTAAAAAACTAAAAATAGAATTACCGTATGACCCAGCAATCCCACTACTGGGCATATACCCTGAGAAAACCGTAATTCAAAAAGAGACATGAACCACAATGTTCATTGCAGCACTATTTACAATAGCCAGGACATGGAACCAACCTAAATGTCCATCGACAGATGAATGGAAAAAAGAAGATGTGGCACATATATACAATGGATTATTACTCAGCCATAAAAAAAAATGAAAGTGAGTTTTTTGTAGAGCTGTTGATGGACCTAGAGTCTGTCATACAGAGTGAAGTAAGTCAGAAAGAGAAAAACAAATACTCTATGCTAACGCATATATATGGAATCTAAAAAAAAAAAAAAAATGGTACTGATCAACCTAGGTGCAGTGTAGGAATAAAGATGTAGACATAGAGAATGGACATGAGGACACGGGATGGTAGGGGGAAGCTGGGGTGAAATGAGAGTAGCATCTACATATATACACCACCGAATGTAAAATAGTTAGCTAGTGGGAAGCAGCAGCATAGAACTGGGAGATCAGCTCGGTGCTTGGTGATGACCTAGAGGGGTGGGATAGGGAGGGTGGGAGGGAAGCTCAAGAGGATGGGGATATGGGGATATATGTGTGCATATGGCTGATTTACTTTGGTGTACAACAGAAACTAACAGTATTGTGAAGCAATTATACTCCAATATAGATCTATTAAAAAAAAAACTTAACTCTTTCAAAACAGCTAATGACAATAGAATCTGAGGTTTATAACATATACAAAAGTATTGTCATAATCACTGAAAGGGGAAAAATGAAAGTATACTATTAGAAATTTTTGGATGCTAATTGAAGTGACATGGTATATATAGAAGGTACAATACGATGATAAAAATGTATACTCTACCACCTTAAGCAACCACTAAATTATCAACAACAAAAAAGAGTTATAGCTAATAAGCCAACACAAGAGATAAAATGGATTCATAAAATATAATTCAAAGGAAGGATGAAAAAGAGAGGAAAAAGCAATAAATAGATGAGAAAATAGAAAAAAAAAATCAAAGTGGTAGACTACAAACTGACAATATAAAATTTCAAGAATTACATTAATAGCAAGTGGACTAAACATGCCAATTAAAAGGCAGAAATTGTCAGACAAAGTACAAAGAAGTAAGACCCAACCACATGCAAACTTAAAAAAAAACACATTAAAAATAAAGGCACAATAAATTAAAAGGAAAGGGATGGAAAAAGATAAATCCTGCTAACACTAATTTTTTAAAGGCAGAAGTAGTTACATTAATATCAGAGTTAATTTCAGAGCAAAGAATATTACTGGGCATAAACAAGGTCATTTCATATTAATGGAGCAGGGATTCAAGATGTTACAGTTTTGTACCTAATGTCCTTACAATGATATTTTCACACACACACACTTCAAGAGAAATAGAAGGCATGAACATCAACCAAGTTGACTTCATTTACATTTACAGGACACTTCACCACACAAGAACGGCACGACATTACTTTCAAGTGTACACAGAACAGCCAGAATGATTAGAGAGAGGAGAGGGGAGGAAAGAAGAGAGAGGGAGGGAAAGAAAGAAATTAAATTTTCCCTGGCCCTTCTCTGAAAATTGAATTGCACATTTGAAATATCTACTTGATGTTTTAATTTGTATGATCTCATATCTAATTTCAACATTAGTAAAGGCAAAGTTTTAAATCTCTCCCTACAAATAAAAATATATATGCACACACCTTTCCCATTCTAACCTCCAAACCTGATCTTCAATCTTCTTTTTCCGGTGGATCTGTTTCTCCCAGTCACCTATTGTCTTATTTTTCTAGCCTCAAAATCAGTCAGTTTCAATTCCTTTCTCCTTTTTATTTCATATTAAATTATTCAAATTCTGTTCATTTATACTTTGCTTCTAATTCTTCTCTTGCTGATGCCCTTCCAATCTGCTTTGCAACACGTTCCTTCTAAATTCTTTCTCTCAGTCTCCTATTTGAAAACCTGTCCTATCTACTCATTTCCATCAGGGCCATTAGCTGGAGTTCCAAGTTCTCTACAACGTGAACCTAATTTACTTTTCCAAACCTGCCTCTCAGTACTTACCATCATAATCCCTTTATTTCAGCCAGACTGCTTTTCTCATTATTCGATACACCTTCTTAGATCTTACGTCTAAGCCTAAGCTCACACCATTTTCCTGACTTTATGCTCCTTCCCAGTCATGCAATTTCATCCACTTCTCAGTTTCAATCACAGCAGCATAGACAATTTCAGATGTAGCATTAAAATGAAATTCAAGTCTCTGGCCATTTTCAAATCATGATCATGCAGCCCTTCCTAGGTAATGATTTAAAATGAAAAATGTTCTTTTATGTTTAGGACTTTTTTGGTTCCCAAAGAAGATTTTATTAGAATCAAAAATGGTTTATGCTTTTTATTGGTAGTAAAATTCACACAGATGTTACCTGCTCATCAGAGTCATAGATAATATAATTTTACAGAAAGATCTAGAATTTAAATGGTATTCAAATTTTACAGCAGATATTATGTCCTTCTTATCTGACTAAGGTATAGGAGGCTGAGAATAACTAAAGAGGGCCTAAAGGGAATTAAATAATAGAGTTTAAAATTTTAATTTAAGTATATTTTGTGGATAATATTCAATCAGTTACTTTAGTATGAGAAAAAGTTTGCATATTCAGGAATGATTATTCAAATGCAAATTTCTTTATTCAATCATTTGGTTAAAAACAACTCTGCTCATCCACAGTTGAAAATAATCTTTCACATAGATCCCATTTGTTGAATGGCACACATTCTTAATGATGCTTTAGTATATTTGAGGGCTTAACCAGGTGTTGTGGTCTATTAGAACACATTGAAAACAGACTTAAGAAACAGGACCAATTCACTTAGATCAAAGTACAACTTTTCCTGGCAATTTTAATAATTTCAAGGCCTGTTCCTGTCTAGAGAGCAATGAGATATGTAGGAACTTTAGGCAGAATCCTTACAGCTTATATTCATTATTCGAGGATAGAATTAACATTGAATTAGTGTTAGGATTGTTTCAGCATGCACTGAATGGGGACAGGAAGAAAATGAAGGTCTTTGATTAACAAATGATTATGGTAATTGGTATCATTTTTCAAAATATTTCCTATTCCAGGGAGATTTATAGTTCCTTTTGACATTAATTTAGGCTTGGCTATAGTCTCGAGATGCATCCGTCTTCATGGGAAGATTATACATCCTGTCTTATTGAATTTAGAAGCAGCCATATGACTTACATTGACCAATAAAATGTTGCTAAGTAATGAGTAATGTGTATCACTTTTTAAGAAAGCTTTAAGAACTACGGTTCACTATCTCCCTCTTTTCCTTCTAACTTGAGACTCACAGATAGGAGCAGTTCCATCAACATTGACCTGGAATGCAGACAATATGGGAAGGAACGGAAGCAGATCTCAGCAGACATGTAGCATGAGAAAGAAAGAAACCTGTTTTGTAAAGCACTAAGGCTTTGTGGGGGATTGTTACTGCAACATAACCTAACCTATCTTGACGGGACCCTGACTAATGCAATGAATATTGTTCTCTGAACACTTCTCCTCCTTCTTCTTTCTTTTTTTTTTTAATTAAAATGTACTGTTTAGTCAGTGGGAGTTGTATCAGTTTGTCTTTTGTACAGATGGAAAAGTTAAATGATTCCACATTCCCAATTTTATTCCAATGACATTTGATAAAAGCTTTATCCATTTAATTTTCCAATAGGCAATATATGTATAAGTATAAACTGGTGCACAGTGAAAAGTCTTCTTCATTTCCTGCTTGTTCCTCTGTCCATTCCTCTCCCCCCACCATGAAAATCATTATTAGATTTTTATGCCTCTTTTCAGTTTCCTTATATATGCCAAAGAAACATAGATACAGATTCTTACTTTCTTTCTTTTTACACAAAAGGTGGTATATTATGCACATAGCTCTGAACATGATTTTTTACTTACAATATATCTTGGAGGACTTTCCACATCAGTGCACAGTTAGCTACTCATTCGTTTTTAGACACATATTATCCATTATATGGATGTGTCATAATTTAATTAAGCCCTCTCTTTTTGGTGGTCATTTGGGTGGTTTGATTCTTTGGCTATTACAAATAATGCTGCAACCAACAAACATAATAAATATAAGTTATAATATAATAAATATAAAAAAATAAAAATGACATAAAGTCATTTTGCATATGTACATCACATATGTAGACTCAATTCCCAGAAGCAGAATTGCTTGACCAAAAGTATATGTGTTTAGGGGACTTCCCTGGTGGTCCAGTGGTTAAGAATCGGCCTTCCAATGCAGGGGACATGGGTTCAATCCCTGGTCAGGGAACTAAGATCTCACCTGCCACGGGGCAACTAAGCCTGTGCGCTCTAGAGCCCATGCGCAACAACTAGAGAGCCCGCACACCACAACGAAAGATCCCGTGTGCCGCAACGAAGATCCTGCGTGCTGCAACTAAGACCCGACACAGCCAAATAAATAAATAAATAATAAAAAAGTATATGTGTTTAAAAATTTGACAGATATTGCTACATTTATGACTATAGGACTTGTACAAATTCACGCTCCCACCAGCAATGTAGTAAGTCTCTAACTGCTTTGCCAAGAGCGTGTTACCAAATTTAGGAATATTTACAAATCTGATAAGTGAATAATGGCATCTCAGGGTAGCTTTAATTTGCATCATTCTTATCATAAGAGAGGTTCCATATAACTCCCAACAATGTAGTTAATCCTCTTTATTTGTTGGTGCCCTGGACACCCACGTAGCAAATCAGCCCTGAATCAGGCTCTGCTCCAATTCAATTTCTCCTTTCTTTCATTTGTTGCTATTATTCTAAGTCGTGCTCTCTGGTTCTTATTTCTAATTTTGGTTTTTGCAGCTTTCTCCCTTTGGATTAGTGCCTTGTTGACTAACTAGAATTTAAATATCCTTATGGGGTTGGGGAGGTCCTTTACAACAAATCAGTCTTTCACAAAATAAAGTAAATAAATCCATTGGTATATTTTCTAATAAGATTTCTAAATGTGAAAAGCCTAGAGTATCAGGCATATACCTGGAGAGAAGGCAGAAATGGGAGTATAGAAAAGATGCTTGATTGCACCAAGAGAAACCTCTGCCCAAGGAACTTGACTTGAAATTTTTCTTTCAGTTTTCTCTGTCCCTTTCTCTCTCTTTCTTTCTCTCTCCTTCCCTCCTTCTAACTCACTCCACATTATATGTCACACAAAATTAGAAACATAGAGACAATTGACTGAGGACCTTAGTTGAAAATAGCCTTTCCTGGGCAGAAAATTTAATGTAAGAATGGGAGAAAATGAAGCAGCATTTATAATCTATAGGTTTGTAACTTATTTTTGTGTGTGTGAACTGTATCATGGTTATTATCATGCAATCAAAGATCCTGGTTGCATATTTATTTATCAATAATTCCTGGCTGAGAGTCTTATAATATATAACAAACTGATTCTTTCTATTCTGCCAGGATAGTTGTTCATCAAATTGAATTACGAACAAATGGAATTTTCTCTAAGAAACGCACTCTTACGTTTTCTGCCTAGCTGTTACATGGTCAATATTTAGGTAACTGAAATCTCCCATGAGCAGTATTATGACTTTTTCAGACCTTTTGTGGTGTATACAAATACTTCACAATTTGATTTCACTAATGGTTTTTGCAGATCAATAGGAAACCAGAAGCATCTTGTTCCCTTTTTCAATGTTAAATTTTATCTACATAGTAAAGAAAATCTGTCAGTCAAGATGTTATGCATTCATTCATCTAGTAATTCACAGCTTTCAACACAGACCCTGCCAGAACATCAAAATCCCTAGGTCAGAGAATAGAACACTTATTTTTAAGATGTATAAAAATTTTAATGTCAATATTTATAAAGTAAGAATGCAAATCTATGTTTAAATCAGAAATGTGTTAAGTTTCTGAAACCCCTAAGGGCCCTGAGCCTGAGTTAGGCATGTGTTGGGTACTGTAACCAAGGTATAGTGTTAATGGGGAAAGCAGTGACGTTGCATGGTTTACTTGTATTTAATCCAGTTCCTTCCCTTACTCCTAGCACACATTTTGAGAAATCAGTCTAGAGAAATATTTTCCTCAGCCAGTTATCTCATCCTCCAGCTCCCTTCTGCATTTTGAAAGGGTAGTGATTGCTGTCAGCCTAGACTTCCCTTCTAAAGGGAAGTCTATTTGTCATCGATGTAGTTTGCAAACTCACTCTTAAGAAAAGAGCAATTTCCTTATCACCAACTGGGGTGACACAAGGAGAGACTGAGGATCCCCTCTCAGCCTGGGAGCCCTTTATATCTCCACAGCATGATGTTTGATTCTTTCATATGCTATTGTCAAAATTTCATATAATTGATATTTATGTACTTGACTTAATACCCTCTAGGGGTTTGCTTTTGAAGAAAAGATTTGTTTATTCCCCTCAGAATCTGGTACCTGTTGCTTTGTAATATACAAATAATGAACAAATCTGTGTTTATCTGAATTAAATAGTTAATGTGTCTCTAAGTTTGATTGATACCACCTTGTTTCACTTTCCTAGACTACTGGTTTTCAACTGAGTAGTGGGCAACATATCAATGCATATATAAGTTTACGTCTATATTCACATTTTATCATTTAAGAGTTATTCATCATGAACTTTTTTATATTTGCCTATAATTTAAGTTTTTAAGATATACATTTTGCATATGTTTTATAATACATTCAGCATTTATTTTAATAGAACATATATTTTGTTTATAAATAAATACACATGTATTTGAGGTGTGCACTCAGTTTTTTTAATTGAAATAACTACAGAATCATAAAATATTTGTAAACTACTGTCCTAGAATAAAATACACAATGAGAGTGTGGGATTGAGTTTCTAAAAAGAGAACAATTTTGTGAGAACATTCAAGTAATGCTTGGATTGTTACATCTACTTCATTCTTTTTCCTGGAAGAATAAAAGGTAAAAGGCTGGAATCTGAAATTCAATAGGAAAGGAATATTGCCTTTCAATTACATGTAATTTTATTCTCTTTCCCTAATGTTACCCTTCTCTTTTCCCATTAAGGAATTACAAATGAGGAAGAAATGTCAATATGACATTTAGCATACAGGCGGGAATCCTAACAAGAAAGCCTACTCAAGCAGTTAAGTGTAGCACCAAAGTAGGAGGGCCTAAGGAGAGCCAAAGTCAGATTGTGTAAACATCTGGATTTGTATTCCGTGCATTCATCATGTAGCTTAGAAGAAGTCATTGACATCTTTAAACATCTTTTCCCTAATCTGAAAATGAAGAACAGAAACACATCTTATGGACATAGCAAGATTGTTTTGATTTTTAAGTGGAAGTGAAAATATAAGGCACAAAGCAAACTAAGTTTTTTTTTTTCTCTTTATATTTTGTCGTAGTATTTGGAATTAGCATAAAAATACTCAAGAATAAAGAGAGGATATCCTGTGAATGAACCAGACAAAACAAAAAATAATTTCTCACAGTCTTTAGATCAATTCTCAATATATTTATTTGAAAATGTCTCCTGTTTTAAAATATTATTTAAAATAAATAATACTAATCTAAATAAAATTAAACATATAATTTTATAATAAGAAGTTCTTCCTCAGTTTAAACTATATTTAATTGAAAATATATCACTGCAATCTGTATTATGCTAAGATGTTGTGGCTGCTTCTTATTTGCTAGGTGAATTTGAGTGAGATAAATCATAGTCAAAGACAGCAACATTTATACATAAGTAGAGTGAAGCTCTAAAATTAGAGAATGGAAGCGATTATACATTGGCAAATCTATTTTGTAAAAATACTTGTACTATTTGATATTTTTAATAGACTTCATTTTTTAGAGCAGTTTTAGGTTCAGAGCAAAACTAAGAAGAAACTACAGAGATTTCTCACACATCCTCTACCCCAAGACATGCATAGCCTCTCCCACTATTAACGTCCTGCACCAGAGTGGTACATTTGATGCAATGGATGAACCCACATTGACCCATTATTAACATCCAAAGTCCGTAGCCTATCCTAGGGTCACTCGGTGTTGTACATTCATTGAATTTTGACAAATGTGTAATGGCATATATCTACCTTTATAGTATCATGTAGAGTAGTTTCACTGCACTAAAAATCTCCTGTTTTCTGACAATCCCTCCCCCTCTCCTCCTTGAGCCCTGGTGACTACTGATCTTTTTATTATCTCCATACTTTTGCCTTTTCCAGAATGTCTTAAAGTTGGAATCATTGTAGCTTTTTCAGATTGGCTTCTTTTACTAAGTAATATGCATTACTAAGTTTAAGTAATATGTGTTACTAAGATTTAAGTTTCCTCCATGTCTTTCATGGCTTGAGAGCTAACTTCTTTTTAATACTGAATAATATTCTATAGTCTGGTTGTACCGCAGTTTACCCATTCACCTACTGAAGGATATCTTGGTTGCTTCCAAGTTTTGGCAATTGTGAATAAAGCTGTATAAACATCTGTGTGCAAGTTGTTGTGTGGACATAAGTTTTCAACTCCTTCGGGTATATACTAAGGGATGTGATTGCTGCATCATGCGGTAAGAATATGTTTACTTTTGTAACAAGCCGTCAAACTGTCTCTCAAATTGGCTGTTCCATTTTGCATTCCCATTAGCAATGAATGAGAGTTCCTGTTTTTCCACATCCTCACCAACATTTGGTATTGTCAGTGCTTTGAGTTTTGGCCATTCTAATAGATATATAGTGGTATTTCATTGTTGCTTTAATTTGCATTTCCCTGATGACATACAATGTGGAACATCTTTTCATATGCTTATTTGCCATCTGTCTATCTTCCTTGGTGGAGTGTCTGTTCATATCTATAGCTCATTTGTTAATGGGTTTTTTTTTTTTTTTGAGTTTTCAGTGTTCTTTGTATATTTTGGATATCAGATGTGTTTTTTGCAAATGTTTTCTCCCCGTCTGTGACTTGTCTTCTCATTCTATTGATAATGTCTTTCATGGAGTAGAAGTTTTTAATTTTAGTAAAGTTCAGTTTATTAATTATTTCTTTCATGAATCATGGCTTTAGTGTTGTATCTAAAAAGTTATTGCCAAACCCAAGGTCATCTAGATTTTCTCCTATTATCTTCTAGGAATTTAAAAGTCTTGTGTTTTACATTTAGGTCTATATCAATTTTAATTTTTGTGAGAGGTATAAGACTTGTGTCTAGATTCAATATTTTTACAGGTGGATATCCAGTTTTCCAGCACCATTCATTGAAAGGTTATCTTTTTTTGTTGTATTTTCTTTGTTCCTTTGCCCAAGATCCGTTGACTACATTTGCATGGGTGTTTTAGATCACTTAATTTTCATTATAAACAATCAGTTTATTTAAAGGCCTTGGCTTCTCTGACTCTCTTAATACTAGATGAGAATATTCAGGTCTAGAGATTTTCTAGAACTCATTTACCATGGCCAAAGCAATCAATAATTTTTTGCTTTCCAGTCCAGTGATTTTTTCACTCCCATCCATTTTTTTAATCTGAATTCTGTTGCTATAACATTTATCTTTATTTTGATGACCTAACATTATTGTTTATATTTTGGAAATTGACTTCCAATAACTGTTAATAATATAAGGTTACATTGTTTGGCTGGCGACCAAAGATTTCAAGGGTGTCAATCAGACTGATGTGAGGAGTTTCAATATTCTAATATAATTAATTTCATAAGGTCTCTAATAAAGAAAAGGGTCTTGGGGTCACAAGCCTTTTTGGAAGATGCCAGCCATTGTCTGGTTTGATCCTTTCTAGTTGTTGTCATTTTGGATTCTACTTCTCTATGATTGAGGTATGTGAATTTCAACTCTTTATCTAACCTTATACTTGGAAAACAGCAACTGTTCTTTCTTTTCTTCTTTTCTCATTAGCTTACTCATCATTCTCAAGGCAACCAAGGCCTTTAGTTAAATGAAAAGTCATGTAGGACTTCTGTGGTGGTCCAGCAGTTAAGACTCTGTGTTCCCAATGCAGGGGGCCCGGGTTTGATCCCTGGTCAGGGACCGAAATCTCACATACCATAACTAAGAGCCCACATGGCAACTAAAAGATCCCACACGTGGCAACGAAGATCCTGTGTGCCACAACTAAAAGCTGGCACAGCCAAATAAATAAATAAATAAACAAATATTTTTTGAAAAGTTATGTTGAAGGAATATTTAAAAGAAAGTCACAAGTGTACATTTCAAAAAAAAAAAACTGTATTGGCTTCATTTTACTCTTTTCCACTTCTGAAATCTAAATATCCCAACCTCTGACTGTGCCCTTGTGTTTAAAGTGAGTCTCATATAAACAGGCAATTTTTTGTTTTTATTCTGTCTGATAAATTACCTTTTATTTAGAATGTTTGGTGTATTTACATTCAATGAAATTACTAATATGGTCTAACTACCACTTTACTCTCTTCTTTCTTTCGAACTACTTTTCTTTGTTCATTTGATTTTCCTTTTCTGCCAAGAACAGTGTGTGGGCAAAAATGTTGCCTGTCATTTCATCAAACAAAGAACATTACCTACCATTCCGGTAAACAATGAATGTTCCCCACCATTAAGCCATCAACCACTGCAGCTGCCCCTGACAGTGTGCCCTGAGGGGAATTCAGAATGGAGAAAAGCAGGATAGTGGTCCTAGATAGTTAAGATGCACATCAAAGGAATCATTTCAATGAGTCCAGACTCCTGCATCTTCCCATACATAGAAAAGCACTAAAGTCATTAACAAGATGTCTGTTTTTTGTGATTAGCAGTTATCGTTTGATATTTGACTACATGGGCTTTTTTCAGCAAAAACTCCTATACATCCTGGCTCCTCCCTTATCCCTTGGCAACAGTTTCTCAGAGCATCTGAAAGGCTGCCCTCCCAGGCTATAGTCCTCAGTAAGGTCCTTGAAGAAAACATAACTCTGAACTTTTAGGTTGTACTTTATTTTTAGTTGACAAGTTCATGGTACGTAGCTGGCATTCAATTCTTATTCATTCCCATTTCTAAACAATCACTAATTCCTTCAAATGTAACTCTTTAACACTTGTTTTAAAGTTTTTGAAGGGAATTTGGAGGTTACATGGAGAAGAAACCAAAGTTTTAGGTTACTTAGGTTACTACTACTTCCTTTGTTCAGACGATTTCCGGTTCATCCCTGGTTATAACAGTAGACTTTTAATTTTCCACACCTGTTTTTGCCTCAATTCACCATATTACAAGCAGAATGATCTTTCTAAAATGCCATAGAAATTATGTGTCCTCTTCCTATGCAATCATTCAAAGACTAAACTTTGCACCCCAGTTTTGGAAAATCCCAAATTACTTAAGTAGAGCTCAAAAATTCGTTTTCCTTCTATAACTTTCTCATGTTGAAAAATGGGATATTTCCTGCCGTATCAGTAAACAAAGGATATCATAGTCATCAGCACTTGCAGCCCTCCACTGTGAGCTGGTGAGCCCTGAGGAAACTCAGGAAGGAAAGAATACCTGCCATCTAGCAGCCATCGGACTGCAGCCACTACCTACAGTGAGCCCTGAGGAAACTCAGGATGTGAAAACACAGGATACTGGCCCCAGATAGCTGAGGTGCATATCAAAGGAATGATTTCAGTGAGCCCAGACTCTTGCATCTTCCCATACATAGAAAAGTGCTATTCCTTAACTTGAGATATCTGGTTTTCCTTTAATTAATAATCATCTTTTGACATTCGGACTACCTGTCCTTTGTTGCAAAACTTCTATATCACCTGGCTCCCCCCATCGCCTCCTCAGAGCAGTTCTCTCAGGGTCACTTGCGATGCTGCCTCCTGGGCTTGAAGTCCTAAGAATTCCCGCCAAATAAAATAGAACCCTCAACTTTTAGGTTGTGAAATGGAACTTTTAGGTAGCATTTTAAGTCAACAATGTTTTATGCAACAAATATACTGAACTACATGCTGTTCTTCAAACACACCACTTTATTTCTCTGCTTTGAGCCTGAGAATGCCCTCATTTTCCTAGTAACCCCCCAAAAACCCCCAAAAACCAAAAAACAAAAACTTCTCCACTAACTTCCAAATGAGAGCTAATCACTTCTTTGTTCCAAATCCTTTCCCTGCACAAATACCTATTTTAACATGTCATGTTGAATCACAATGCCTTGTCTGTTTCTTTTCTAAGCAGTGGAATTCTTCAGGGTTTGGAAATGAATTTTGTATATGTAGCTCTTGAAACACAATAAGCATAGTGTAATGTTAGATGTTGTTATTTCCTATCTATAACAAAAGAACAGTACCTAGCCAACAGGAGGGCCTCATTAATAGGTTAAACAAATGTTTCTATGCATGCATGAATCAGTAAAGGGTGAATAAGCTAAAGTATGAAAATATGCACTAAAAAAGAAAGTTATACCAGATGGTAACAAATATTTCACTTCATCTTTTAGAATCTCAGAGGCCATACCAATGTCAGCATGTACTCAGGAGACTCTTTCTTATTTTTCATAGTTTATGTTGAGAGTGTCTTTCCTTTAACCAATATCTAGAGTTGGAAGGCACTATGACAGATCTTAGAGAAGCAATGATAGTTACATTGACACAGCACTGAAGACTTGTTGAGAATAGTTGTCAGTTAAATATAAACAAGTGCAGGAGAGAAAAAGTAATAATTTTCTTCTATCTTTCTAAGTCCTCGGTTGGGACACCTCTAACAAATGACAGATTAACAAGAGAAAAATGAACAGGTTTATTAACATGTATAATTCATGTACATATGAAAGATACCCAGGGAAAAATGAGTAACTCAAAAGTTTGGTTAGAACTTGAATTTATATAGTATCTTAGCATAGGAACAATACATTTTTAGAGATGCAAGAAGACAAAGGAAAAGAGCCTTGAGTCTCTAGGGGCAGCACACTGTGGGAAAGCAAATATAAGCACATTGTGGGCAAACTTTACTTAGTAAAGTTTCTTATGTAGATTCTGCTGTTGTCCTCTCCAGGTTGATGGGGCCTAAAGTTATCTATGACAATTAACTTTTGTCCATCCTGAGAGGGAAGGGAGGAGGACCGTCTTTGAAAAATGTATGTCCTGCTTTTGGAGGAAGGCAAAGAGGTGGAAAGCAGGGTGATTTCCATGTATCTGCTTTTTCTCAATTTCCTTAAGCTCAAAATAATCTTCATGTCTAATTAGTATATTTTACAGTGACATATTCTGCCAGCCTTCAAAAGAAATACACTTGACTCAGCTGAGTGTAGTCAAGTTAAGAAACGTTTTTGTTAACAAAACCGTTAAAAATAAAAATAACTTCAAGTTCCTTTAGTGCATTCAGTCATACATTCACACCCATATGTAGTTTCCTTCCTGATACAGTTATTAGACTTTTTTCTTGGTTGACATTGTTGAACTTTGCAAATCCATGAACAGATAGAATTATTGTCTGTATTTTAAAATTCACTTGTTGAATGTGAGCACAATTTAGAATTTTTAAGCTAGAATAGCAAACCTCTCTTGAGGGGTCAGAATATTTTACTAAATAGAGATGTTTGTCATTCTTTTGACTTTACATAGGTCTGTCTTTCTCTTCAGTGGCCATAGTTTACAGTCTATGATTTTTCAGTGAAGGTTAATACATATCTAAAACTCAGTTTCTCTTCCTCATGTGTATTTTTATTTACCTAACATTGACTTGACTAGTAGTTTCCTATTTTTCAGGGTAAAATATTCATGGAAATCAAAGTTATAGGCACATTTTTTCTGAAATTTCAAAAGGATCATATTTTTTCTAATCCAGAATCAAAGAGGAAGACATAAAGGAAAATGATGCTGAGGTAGAAACCTCAAACTAAGAATGAAAGGAACTAGACTCTAATGCTCCCCCCAAAAAATGAGTTTAAATCCCACCTCTGATATCTGCATTCAATAGATGTGTTACATCAGGAAAATATCAATACTCCTCTGAGCCTTAGTTGCCTTATTTTGAAAGTGAGGGCAATGGTGCAAATTTGTTGAGATTGTATATTTGATTATGGGACAACTGAGACTATAAGTCTAGAACCTCCATAGGAAAAGAGATCATGCCTCTTTCACTTATTGCTGTGAGTCCAATACAGCACATAAATGGTGCTCAATAAATATTTATTTAATAAATAATACATTTGGAGACTTGTAGTGAAGATTGGTTTGTAAATTAACTGGCACATTTGTAGGTACATGACTTGAGTACACATTTCACTTATTAATTTGAATTGGTCTTTTCATGCTTTTCACTTTTATCATTTTGTTATAAATGTTTTGTCATTTTTGGGGGTGGTGACATTGTTAACCCTTTTTGGATATTACTAACTGTCTTCATGGATAATCATGTTATATTTTATATTTGGAATTTATGTCACAGTTGTTTATTGTCCCTAGATCTTAAATCGTAGAAAATTCAATAGGAAAAGTAAAATGTGTTAATGATAGAAGAGGAGATTTTCACGGACTTTCTTTAAAATAGCTTCAGTAGTTCAAACATAAAGTTGCTTTTATTATCTTTCTGCATCTGCAGCCCTTGGGAAGCCTACGAGTCTCCAAGGAGATTATGGCTCTATGTAAACAAAGAAAAGAAAATTAAAATTGTGAGAGCTTTCCCACCCCATGAGTGGCTCTGTTTAAAGAAGAAAATAAATGGCTTTCCTTACTTGCATGTCACAGAGAAACAGGTTTAAATCACTAGAGCTGTGTAATGGGAGACATGTTTAGTAATTCAGCAAAGCGTAAGAAGAAAAACGCTCTCAATGTTAAGTAGCAGCATCTCGTTGACATAACTGTCCTCCTAAAGTGTCTAAATGCTTCATTTACCTTAAAGGATAGCTCAGATCACTCAAAAAGTTCAAAAAACAGATGAGCGCTTGCTTTGACATCTGTGCTCAAGCATTAGTTTTAGATTCAATTCCTTTGTTAAACGTGGTTATTTGCCCTTATCCTTGACATCTCTTTTTGCAAAGGTGTAACTTATTTCAGTCTGGAGAGAATGAATTTACATTACCATAAATATTCCAAGATAGAAAAGGATTAAAGAGTTATTGAACCAATCTCCAACAGTTTCTTGAATGGACTCCACAATAATAACTTCATAAGATTTAGTGCATGTTTGCCTACCTCTAGAGAGGGCAAACTCGCTGTTTGTCAAGGAAATCCATAGCATCATTGGATACTCAGGTTTAAAGAAAGATCACACTAGATCTAGTATTTTTCTGTATTATAGAGGTACACTCATTTCACAATGCAATGTCTTGATTTTTTTTTTTTAATTAATTAATTAATTTATTTTTGTCTGTGTTGGGTCTTCGTTTCTGTGCGAGGGCTTTCTCTAGTTGCGGCAAGCGGGGGCCACTCTTCATCGCGGTGCGCGGGCCTCTCACTGTCGCGGCCTCTCTTGTTGCGGAGCACAGGCTCCAGACGCGCAGGCTCAGTAGTTGTGGCTCACGGGCCTGGTTGCTCCGCGGCATGTGGGATCTTCCCAGACCAGGGCTCGAACCCGTGTCCCCTGCATTGGCAGGCAGATTCTCAACCACTGCGCCACCAAGGAAGCCCAATTATATATTACAATTATTTAATTTAATGCTCAATGTTATTGATTAATCATCTCTGATTAAACATGATGGTTACAGAAGTCTTAATCTTTTCTCATTGCAACAATTCTCACTTAAGTCTTCTGTGACTCAGTAAATGATACCATGATTCATTCAGTTGATTTATCGCTTTTTAATCTTTATTGGAGTATAGTTGCTTTACAATGTTGTGTTAGTTTCTAATGTACAATGATGTGAATCAGCTATATGTATACATATATCCCCTCAGTTAATTTATCTTTGATTTTTATACTTTTCTCACAAAATTTTTCTATTTTTTCCAGTATATTAGCAAGTCATACTATTTATATCTTCAAAATGTATTCATTTCTCAAAATTTCAGCAACTAATTTTATAGTTCAAGTCACCATCCTTTCTAACATCTAACATAAAAATAGCCTAACACTTGATCTCCTTGTTACCATTATTGTCTCTTCAAATGTGAGACAGCGTGATTTTTCTAAAATATAAATCAGAGCTTGACAGTTTCACTGAACACCCTCACAAGTTTTCCTATTACTCTTAAAATAAAATCCAGCTCCTTGACAATGGCCAGAATTTTACCCAGCCTCTGATATAGCTGCTCTAAATTCTTCCTCCTTTCTTCCCATCAGTCATTAGGCATTAGCAACTTTAGCGTTTTTTTTTTTTTTTTCCCCTCTCCTTAATCATGAAAAGCATGCTGCCATCTCAGGGTCTATGAATTTGCTTTTCCTGCTTCTCAAACTCTTTCTGCAAGGCTGCTTCCATTTCCTAGCCCAGGTCTCAGCTCAGATGATTCCTCCTCATACAGGCTTCCCTGGCTTCCTACTCTGAGCCTCACTGTGAGCATTTAATTTAATCCTCTTCATAACACTCATTAATACCTGCCATTATCTTAAACACGTATTTGTTTTTGCATCCATTAACTGTCTCTCACTCTATACTATAAACTTCTTGTGAAAATTCTTACTTCTTCTTACTATCCTAGCAACTAGGACAGAGTCTAGCACATAAAAGGCAATCTAGATAAGATTTTGGTCACTTTCTGATTGCAGAAGAAAGAGCTTTATTATAAGTTTGTTTGCCAGAGAGACAGAGGGGTATATATATTGATATTAAATATCAGGTAGAGTCTATGCTACTAACTCTTTCCTCTTCCAAAAAAATGAGGGGTTGAGTAAGTGGCTATAATCTGTATCCCATCAAGATTTCACATTTGATCATTTTCCCATGATCATTTTAAAGTCCATCCCATTGTTAAGTGGTGATTTGGAAGTACCTCTCCAGGAATTTCTAGAAAAACTTTACCTATGAAGAGATATACATTCAACTTTAGAATCCAACAGATAGTTATGGAGTGTTTGGTATGCACCAGGAACTGTGTCAAGCGTAATGGTCAAGAAATACAAGTTTCCTATCTTCACAGAGTGATGTTAGTCAGATAAGTATACTGTAAAAGTCTGGTGTCATGGAATCCAAGGAAATAAAGTATTTGAAGAATGAGAAAAATGGGAAACTATGTATTCAGTGCAGCTTGAGTAAGATAAGTACTGAAATGTGAATACTGAATTCAATGGCCGGGAAATTATTAGTCACCTTAATAGGAGTAGATTTGGTAGAGATGTTAAGGAAAGGAGTGTGCAATTCTTATTATACTAGGGTTAGGATGAGTACAGCTTTGAAAAAAATGGTGGATATAAGCATAGATCTAAGGTAAAAAAACATTTTTGTTTTATTTCAAACAAGGAGAGAAGTTAAGAATGAAAATACTGCTGGAATGAGCTACTCGAGAGAGAATTAAAGATAAAATAGAGAAATGAGAAATGTTTTAAGTATCAGTGTCTTAAGAAGGGAAAAAGATATGGCAATTTAAAACAAACATTGAAAGGAGCTCCAATCAGGAGATTCTGGCTGTAAATTCACTTAATTTTGTAGGTTTGGGATAAGAAGAGAAAGAAATTTATAAATGATGGTTTGCATTTTTTTCCCTAGGAAGTATAAAAAAAAAAAATCTGCTCAGTAGAGAGGGAATCTGAGGTTTGAAAAGGATGGAGAAATTTTAAACACTGGAAATAGGAGAAGGTTTGAGACACAGAAAAGAATCGCTGAATGATATGAAACAGTGCTGTGAAATAGAACTTTCTGCAGTAATGAAAACTTTCTATACCTTTGCCGTACAAAACTATAATCACTATAAAACATGAGGTCACTGAGCACTTGAAGTGTGTCCAGTGCAACTGAGAAACTAATTTTTAATTGTATTTCAATTCAATAAGTTTAAATTTAAATAGCCACATGTGGTTAGTGGTTATCATACTAGATAGACAGGTATGAAGGATGTAGTTGGAGACTATAACCATGAATCCACATAGGTAGGGAAGTTTTTCTGACAATTTTAATCTAAGGTAAAACAAGAAAGGGTTAGGGTTAATGTATATATATATATATATATATATATTTTTTTTTTTAAAGTATGCTATCTGTCTAACCATTATACAACTTTAAGTCAATATCATGTAACCATGATGATCTTATTTAACTTTGAATTGATCACAGATTCCTGAATCAAGAACCACATTACAATTAATTCAGTCTGTTAGTAATGAAACTTTTCAAGTTAATTTAGCAATTTTAAACACCAAACTCCACCATGTACTGTTAACTGTTTTAACTGTTTCTTACTCCCAACTGCTTAATTCCTACCCCTACAAAAGTGTAGCTCTCCCAGCCCTAAGGAAATCTGAGGAGTATACATTAATTCCTTATTAGAGACAGTTGCTGCTCTTCCTGAATCATTGAACAATTAATGTCCTCACTCCCTTGCCCTCATATCCCATTTTCTCTGGTAAAGCTTCTGATGCTAATGCCCTACTTATTGCTCTTACCCCAATCTCTTTAAGTGAGATTCATAATGTATCTTAACCTTTTATTTATCACAGACCTTGCTTCAGTATTTCTAGATTTAACAGAGCTCCTATTACATAAAAGTATATAATTAAATCTATGAATCTAGGTTCTTACTGAACCAACCACTATAGAAGACACAAATACCTCTGGAATTAAAGCTTCATAAAAGTAATTTTATCAACACGATGTCTGTGCTCTTGTACCACACATTCTAAACACAAAACTATATAGAATATGTCATATTTTGATAGGATTTTAAAATTATCAAGTAGCACTATTTTGTTCTTGCTTCATCACATCAAGCTTGGTATGTCCAGTATTCTACAGAACAAATGGGTTCTCTCACAAAGGTGATGAATTTGGGTTACCTTCGACTCTTCTATATCCATACATTTTTCAAAGATTTCGAGCTTTACTTCCAAAAAATTAGGAAATATCACACAATTGGTAGTAGGAAATCAAGAATAGTGAACACAAAGATTTCGGTGTTACATGGATTTATTTTTACCAAAAAAGCAAGGGTTGATAATTAGGACATTCAATAGCAACAATTCTAGGTAATAATTTTGATACATATGGTTATCCTCACTTTATAGAGGAAGAACTGAGGCTTAGAAAGCCTACGTAAAATTTTTAAAATAATGAAATTAGTGAGTAGCGAGCCATGATCCAGCAGAGGTCTAATTTCAATGTTTAGGTGCTTGATACCTACGTCGTTTTTCATCTACTTAGAGGAAGTTGTTTTCATTGGAGGAAATGAGAGGTTTTTTTAAGTAAAAAATATATGCATATTTCAAGTCCTAGCATTGTACCTTGACTGCCTCTTCTCAGACTCCTTCACTTTTGTAGGCTTGGCCATAAAAATCCTGAACTGCAGCAGCAGGAAAATGGATAAAAGAGATTAGACCAAAGGTGGATGGGAATGGAAGATTTAATCTGATTGTGAGTACAACTAACTTGAAAGTAAAGGAAGCACAGCAAACTAGTGTGGGCTCTAAATTGACTTTGATATCTACATGGTCCAGTCTGGAAGGGTAGTTCATGGCCATAGAGCTCTGGAGGAAGAAATATTTTTCCATTTATTGAAATATTCTTATGGAGAGTTTATTAATGTTCTGTAATTGTCTTTGTAAGATCTACTCACTTCTGATTAGATAGATTTATACCTGTTTAAAGATGTTTATTTTTTTCTATTCTGAATGGAAGTATTATTTTCATTATTCTACCTTTGCTTTTATGTAAGAAAGTTTCGTTGCTGTTTTTGTGTGATGTGCCCTGTGTGTATGTGCTTATTAGTGTTTATCTCATTACCACTCACTTTCATAAACTCGATAATTCTAAGAAATTTTCCCATTGATTTCCACTGGCTTTCTATGGATCAAGTAATGCAGCCTGAAAATAATGATGATCATGTCTTTTTTATTAATTTTGCCCCCAAAACAATAAACCCTCAGGTCTATGTTAGCTGCTAAAGTTTTCTTCAAACTGCAACTCATTTAGGCGTATATAAGTCTTATGCTGACTTTGCTCTCTCTGTCTTCTTTGTGTGTCTCTCTTGTTTAATCATTTTCTTTAATATTTCTTTTATCACTATTTTTGTAGAAAATTTCCACAAAATTTCTACACATATACTGTTCCATTTTCTGCAGTTAATTATATTCCACAATTTCTGATTTATATTTTCTGTAGTCAGTGAATTTTGAGTTGTCTTAAATACTTTGATGAACCCAAGCAACTTTCCCCACGTTAGATTGAAAGTGATTTTCAATCCACTTCCTCTTTATTGCTTCCTATAGCTTTTCATCCGTCCTAGATCATAGAACTTTCTACAATTTTCTCCTGACGTTTTTAGTAAAATATATCAAAGGGTTTCTCTTTATCCATATTCTCATGCATGTATTACCATATCTTCATGCATAGGATACTCTTTGTGACATAGATTCCACGGTGGTTTATCTTCTTCAACTAAGAACATTTTATCTCGTACGGGAGTTTGTCAATGTGTGGAAACAATGAAGGGGAGGGAGCAGGTAAATTAACTCTTGCCCAACAAAATAGATGACATCTTTCACTTGGGTGGGGACCACAGCTATTTTGATAGCCACTGTATACCTAGTACTTAGCAAAAAAGAAGCTCAATATATAATATTCTTGAATAGATGAATAATAAAATCTCATTCTTAGATGGTTAAGTGAAGAATCAGCTGATATGCACAGCTTCTGGTCCAATTAACAGTGTATATCAGTAAAGATATTAATCTTTACTGATCTGAGGTAGACTTTTCCCCTTTTTCCACTGAATAGTTCTATGACCACGTGAAGTTAGTAAACAAAACCACCTTCTCAGCAAACACGCACACACATACACACACACACACATACAGAATAACTACAATCCCTCATGTAGACCTATCAAGGCTTTCACTGAATCCTACAGGACTTTACTTGTGAGGATTTCCTTTCCCTCTTTGCACTGTGCCATAGGCAGGTCCACTTTGATTTCTGTGGGAATTTTAGTCTGAAAGTTTGGAGACCAAGAGCAGAACATAAATACTCAAAACCTGTGTAATGATGGCAGGTTTTCCTGACTAGTTCTGGGTGGCAGGAATCAAATAAGAAAATGTGTTTAAGCCGGCCACGTGTCTCCCAGTGAAGCTCTTTTGTTAAAGGAAAGTCTTCCCGGACTCTAAGAATTTGTGTAACCAGACATGTTAATTTTTGATGCTCTCATGTGTTTCTATCTTTTTAATGTTTTCACTTTTTATTTTCCTTCCCTGTTTTGCTAGAACTTCACAGGCTGCTAGACAATATTTTATTTTGGAAGATATACCTGTTTTGTTTAGGATTATATGACTGCTTTGAGATGCCTTAATATACGGTTATATATACGTAATAGTTTCTCGAGAACTGTATAAGGACATGGGGAAGAAATTGCTGGTAGCCCCCAATATCAGTTTGCCTCTTTATTCAATCATATTAATATTCATCTTGGAAAATGGCTTCTCAACAACAAACCTACGTTTCCCAGCCTCCCTTTCTGTTAACATGGCCAAAAGACTAAGTTCTGGTCAGCGGGAAGAAGGTGAAAATTACCATGTAGCAGATTCCAGAAAACTTTCCTATGAGACCACTGGCATAAGTGTTACTATCTTATTTTCAATTCTTCCTCCATCCTGCTGCTTAGAACATGATACCTGGGATGTAAATGTCATTCTCCTGAACTAAGTGATTGAAGCATTATTGAGCAGCAAGATTGAAGAAGTCTAATTTCTTGAGTCACAGTAGGAAGAGGATTTATTTTTCTGGAATTATAATTTAATATCTTGTATTATAATATAAAATATTATAATTTAATATCTTGTAAATTATTTTCTGTTTATTTACAAATATATCAGCAGCAATTCCTTGTGTGGAAGATGATAGGGAATACAATAAATAAAATACCCACCTGTTATTAGATGTAAAAAAAGTCCCCATTTCAATTAAAAGTAAATCCTCCCTTGAAATCTTTTTTTTTTTTTTTTTTTTTTTTGTAGCTTAAAACAGCATGGGTTTATTATGTCAAGTTTGGGAGTTCAGGAATCTGAAATGGGCTTCACTGGGCTAATATCAATATCAATATCTAAAGGCTGCTCATATTCTTGGCTTATGTCCTCCTTGCAACTCCAAAGTCAGCAATGGCCAGTCAACATTTTTCCTGCGATATCACTCTGACCTTGATTCTTCTGCTTCTTCTTCTTCCATATTTAAAGACCTTGTTGTTGTATTGGGTCCACTCAGAAAATTCAGGATAATCTTATTTTAAGGTCATCTGATTAGCAAACTTAGTCCCATTTTAAATATTAATTCCTGCATATCATATAACAAAATATTTACAGATCCTGGGGATTAGGATGTGGACATCTTTGGGGACTATTATTCCACTTACCATGCACATTTGTTATAAATTCATATAATCTACCCTTGATGAACTTTCCACTTTCATTTCTTACCATTCTGTGCCTCCCTTGACACAACTAAACTATTGTAATCTCCTTGTTGTTCTTTGAAAATGTGGATTTCACTCAAATGGCAGAGACCTTATATCATCTTTTCCTTCTTCCTTGAAGAGAAGTCTTCTCAAAGATGTATGCTTCAAATTCTCCTTTGTGTTATTTCATTTGCTCAAATGTCCTATTTTCAAAAAGCCCTCACTAACAAACCTATGTAATATAATATACTCTGTAACTATCATTTCCTTACCATGCTTTACTTTTTTCGTAAAATATATGTACTTGTTTCTTTTACTATTGTCTGACTCCCTCATAAGAATTTAAGCACAATCAGGGCAGAGATTTAATATGTTTTGATTCACCTCAGTGTCCTTAGCATTTAAAAAAGGGACTGTTAGAGAACAAGCACTCAAATATTTGTTAAATAAATGGAGAGATGTACAAATGCATGCTTTTCATGCTCAAATCTGTGGAAAGTACTTCACATTTGATATATCATTTGATCTTCTTGGCTTGCTGATGAAGCCATTTATCACTTATATTTTATAGTTCAGATAACCATGGTTCATAGAAATTATTTTATCTGAGACTCCACAGTAGCAAAACTGGGACACTTACTCATACATGTTTGAGTCCGTATTCCATATTGTTCCACAGCCAAGTTTATACTGTTCCTCTACACTGTGCTATTTTTAAAATTTATTTATTATTTTAATTTATTTATTATTTTTGGCTGTGTTGGGTCTGTGCTGCGCGCAGGCTTTCTCTAGTTGTGACAAGCGGGGGCTACTCTTTGTTGCGGTGCGCAGGCTTCTCTTGTTGTGGAGCACAGTCTCTAGAGTGTGTGGGCTTCAGTAGTTGTGGCACATGGGCTCAGTAGTTGAGGCTTGTGGGCTCTAGAGTGCAGGCTCAGTAGTTGTAGTAGTGCACAGGCTTAGTTGCTCCACGGCATGTGGGATCTTCCCGGACCAGGGCTCGAACCCGTGTCCCCTGCTTTGGCAGGCAGATCCTTAACCACTGCGCCACCAGGGAAGCCCTACACTGTGCTATTTTATAGAGATGAATATGCTGATCCATGCCTTCAAAGTGACTACAATTTTATTGGAGATGTTAGATACTTCAATTAAAGGACAGATATCAAGGCATAAAAATTAGAGTATGGAAGAAATAGTAGAGTACCTGTTACATAGTATGTTTCCATTAAAATTTATTGAAAACTTGTTGAAGAAAATAAAATTCTTTAAGATTCCAGAAAAATTACAAAGCTGGAGTTATCGACAACATCTTCAGAAATGAGGTGCTTTTGAACAGCATGAGAATGAAAAGTGCATGCACTTCTCATTTATGGTTTCTCTGACGATGTAATTGGGAAGTGAATTTACCTATGTTGAGCATCCTGATACAGACCAGAGAGACCTTAGTTATGATTCATTTAGGATAGTTTATAGTACAGTGGTTCTCCACTATGGCTCTACATTATAATCACCTGGGAAACTTTACAAATACTTCTCCATAGTTAACGCCCCCAAATAGAGATTTAATTGGCACCAGAATCTTTAAAATTTCCTTAAGTGGTTCTAATATTTAACCAAGGCTGGGAACCACTGCCATAGTATATGTGTCCATGAGAATACTTAATAAAGCTCAGGGTCTGCATGCAGGCATAGAAATGCTTAGATTTAACAAATTAATGGTTGCTTTAAACTATAATTTGTTGAAGAAAGCATATTTGATAAGAAACATTGTACTGCATTCAATCCAATTTCTGTATGTAGTAAATGAATACGTAATTTAACTTAAATATCCAATAATTGAGTCTTGAAAAACTTATAAATATCTTGCCATTATTCATGAATATAAATTACTGGGTTTTAAGTAAATTAAATTGTCTTTTCATGCCCTCAAGATAATGTATGACTTGCTTCAAACATTTCATTGGCATAAAATTCTCAGAAGCAATAATTCCTTCTGTTTTGTCTGGGTAGAAGTTTTTTTTTTTATTTTTTAACATCTTTATTGGAGTATAATTCCTTTACAATGTTGTGTTAGTTTCTGCTGTAAAGCAAAGTGAATCAGCTATATGCCTACATATATCCCCATATCCACTCCCTCTTGCATCTCCCTCCCACTGTCCCTATCCCACCCCTCTAGGTGGTCACACAAAGCACCGAGCTGATCTCCCCACGCGATGCAGCTGCTTCCCACTAGCTATCTATTTTACATTTGGTAGTGTATATATGTCAATGCTACTCTCTCATTTCGTGCCAACTTACCCTTCCCCCTCCCTGTGCCTTCAAGTCCATTCTCTACATCTATGTCTTTATTCCTGTCTTGCCCCGGGTTCATCTGTACCATTTTTTTTGTTTGTTTTTAGATTCCATATATATGTGATAGTATACGGTATTTGTTTTTCTCTTTCTCACTTACTTCACTCTGTATGGCAGACTCTAGGTCCATCCACCTCACTACAAATAACTCAATTTCGATTCTTTTTATGGCTGAGTAATATTCCATTGTATATATGTGACACATCTTCTTTATCCATTCATCTATCGATGGACATTTTGGTTGCTTCCATGTCGTGGCTATTGTAAATAGTGCTGCAGTGAACATTGTGGTACATGTCTCTTTTTGAATTATGGTTTTCTCAGGGTGTATGCCCAGTAGTGGGATTGCTGGGTCATATGATAGTTCTATTTTCAGTTTTTTAAGGAACCTCCATACTGTTCTCCATAGTGGCTGTATCAATGTACATTCCCACCAACAGTGCAAGAGGACTCCCTTTTCTCCACACCCCCTCCAGCATTTGTTGTTTGTAGATATTTGATGATGGCCATTCTGACCGGTGTGAGATGATATCTCATTGTAGTTTTGATTTGCATTTCAATAATGATTAGTGATGTTGAGCATCCTTTCATGTGTTTGCTTGCGATCTGTATATCTTCTTTGGAGAAATGTCTGTTGAGATCTTCTGCCCATTTTAGGATTGGGTTGTTTGTTTTATTGATATTGAGCTGCATGAGCTGCTTGTATATTTTGGAGATTAATCTCCTGTCAGTTGCTTCGTTTGCAAAAACTTTCTCCCATTCTGAGAGTTGTCTTTTCGTCTTGTTTATGATTTCCTTTGTTGTGCAAAAGCTTTTAAGATTCAATAGGTCCCATTTGTTTATTTATGTTTTTATTTCCATCTCTCTAGAAGGTGGATCAAAAAGGATCTTGCTGTGATTTACGTCAAAGAGTTTTCTTCCTATGTTTTCTTCTAAGAATTTTATAGTGTCTGGTCTCATATTTAGGTCTTTAATCCATTTTGAGTTTATTTTTGTGTATGGTGTTAAGAAGTGTTCTACTTTTACTCTTTTACATGTAGCTGTTCAGTTTTCCCAGCACCACTTATTGAAGAGACTGTCTTTTCTCCATTGTATATTCTTGCCTCCTTTATCAAAAATAAGGTGACCATGTATCATGGGTTTACCTCTGGGCTTTCTATCCTGTTCCATTGATCTATATTTCCGTTTTTGTGCCAGTACCACACTGTCTTGATTACTGTAGCTTTCTAGCATAGTCTGAAGTCAGGGAGCCTGATTCCTCAAGCTCCATTTTTCTTCCTCAAGATTGCTTTGGCTATTCGGGGTCTTTTTTTTGTTTCCATACAAATTGTGAATTTTTTTGGTCTAGTTCTGTGAAAAATGCCATTGTTAGTTTGATAGGGATTGCATTGAATCTGTAGATTGTTTTGGGTAGTATAGTCATTTTCACAGTATTGATTCTTCCAACCCAAGAACATGGTATATCTCTTCATCTGTTTGTATCATCTTCAGTTTCTTTCATCAGTGTCTTATAGTTTTCTGCATACAGGTCTTTTGTCTCCTTAGGTAGGTTTATTCCTAGGTATTTTATTCTTTTTGTTGCAATGGTAAATGTGAAGTTTCCTTAATTTCTCTTTCAGATTTTTCATCATTAGTGTATAGGAATGCAGGAGATTTCTGTGCATTAATTTTGTATCCTGCTGCTTTACCAAATTCATTGATTAGCTCTAGTAGTTTTCTGGTAGCATCTTTTGGATTCTCTATGTACGGTATCATGTCATCTGCAAACAGTGACAGTTTTACTTCTTCTTTTCCCATTTGGATACCTTTTATTTCTTTTTCTTTTCTGACTGCTGTGGCTAAAACTTCCAAAACTATGTTGAATAATAGCAGTGACAGTGGGCAACCTTGTCTTGTTCCTGCTCTTATAGGAAATGGTTTCAGTTTTCACCATTGAGAATGATGTTGGCTGTGGGATTGTCATATATGGCCTTTATTATGTTGAGGTAGGTTCCCTCTATGCCTACTTTCTGGAGTTTTTATCATAAATGGGTGTTGAATTTTGTCAAAAGCTTTTTCTGCATCCATTGAGATTATCATATAGATTTTATTCCTTAATTTGTTAATGTGGTGTATCACATTGATTGATTTGCGTATATTGAAGAATCCTTGCATTCCTGAGATAAACCACACTTAACCATGGTGTATGACCCTTTTAATGTACTGTTGGATTCTGTTTGTTAGTATTTTGTTGAGGATTTTTTCATCTATGTTCATCAGAGATATTGGCCTGTAGTTTTCTTTTTTTGTGACATCTTTGTCTGGTTTTGGTATCAGGGTGATGGTGACCTCGTAGAATGAGTTTGGTAGCGTTCCTCCCTCTGTTATATTTTGGAAGAGTTTGAGAAGGATAGGTGTTAGCGCTTCTCTAAATGTTTGATAGAGTTCGCCTGTGAAGCCATCTGGTCCAGGGCTTTTGTTTGTTGGAAGATTTGTAATCACAGTTTCAATTTTAGTGCTTGTGATTGGTCTGTTTATATTTTCTATTCCTTCCTGGTTCAGTCTCAGAAGATTGTGCTGTTCTAAGAATATGTCCATTTCTTCCAGGTTGTCCATTTTATTGGCATATAGTTGCTTGTAGTAATATCTCATGATCCTTTGTATTTCTGCAGTGTCAGTTGTTACTTCTCCTTTTTCATTTCTAATTCTGTTGATTTGAGTCTTCTCCCTTTTTTTCGTGATGAGCCCGGCTAGTGGTTTATCAATTTTGTTTATCTTTTCAAAGAACCAGCTTTTAGTTTTATTGATCTTTGCTAATGTTTCCTTCGTTTCTTTTTCATTTATTTCTGATCTGATCGTTATGATTTCTTTCCTTTGCTAACTTTGGGGTTTTTTGTTCTTCTTTCTCTAATTACTTTAGGTGTAACGTTAGGTTGTTTATTTGAGATGTTTCTTGTTTCTTGAGGTAGGATTGTATTGCTATGAACTTCCCTCTTAGAACTGCTTTTGCTGTATCCCATAGGTTTTGGGTCATCGTGTTTTCATTGTCATATGTTTCTAGGTATTTTTAAATTTCTTCTTTGATTTCTCCGGTGATCTCTTGGTTATTTAGTAGCGTATTGTTTAGCCTCCATGTGTTTGTATTTTTTAGTTTTTTTCTGTGTAATTGATATCTAGTCTCATAGTGTTGTGGTTGGGAAAGATACTTGATATGATTTCAGTTTTCTTAAATTTACCAACGCTTGATTTGTGACCCAAGATATGATCTATCTTGGGGAATGTTCCATAAGCACTTGGGAAGAAAGTGTGTTCTGTTTTTTTTGTATGGAATGTCCTGTAAATATCAATTAAGTCCATCTTGTTTAATGTGTCATTTAAAGCTTGTGTTTCCTTATTTATTTTCATTTTGGATGATCTGTCCATTGGTGAAAGTGGGGTGTTAGGGTCCCCTACTATTATTGTGTTACTGTCAATTTTCCGTTTTTGGCTGTTAGCATTTGCCTTATGTATTGAGGTGTTCCTATGTTGGGTGCATAAATATTCACAATTGTTATATCTTCTTCTTGGATTGATCCCTTGATCATTACGTAGTGTCTTTCTTTTTCTCTTGTAATAGTCTTTATTTTAAAGTCTATTTTGTCTGATATGAGTATTGCTACTCCAGCTTTCTTTTGATTTCCATTTGCATGGAATATCTTTTTCCATTTCCTCACTTTCAGTCTGTATGTGTCCCTAGGTCTGAAGTGGGTCTCTTGTAGACAGCATATATGCTGGTCTTGTTTTTGTATCTATTCAGCCAGTCTATGACTGGAGCATATAGTCCATTTACATTTAAGGTAATTATCAATATGCATGTTCCTGTTACCATTTTCTTAATTGTTTTGGATTGTTATTGTAGGTCTTTTGCTTCTCTTGTGTTTCCTTCCTAGGGAAGTTCCTTTAGCATTTGTTGTAATGCTGGTTTGGTGGTGCTGAATTCTCTTAACTTTTGCTTGTCTGTAAAGCTTTTAATTTCTCCGTTGAAATGAATGAGATCCTTGCTGTGTAGAGTAACCTTGGTTGTAGGTTTTTCCCTTTCATCACTTTTAATATGTCCTGCCACTCCCTGCTGGCTTGCACAGTTTCTGCTGAAAGACCAGCTGTTAACCTTATGGGGATTCCCTTGTATGTAATTTGTTGCTTTTCTCTTGCTGCTTTTAATATTTTTTCTTTGTATTTAATTTTTGATAGTTTGAGTGATATGTGTCTTGGTATATTTCTCCTTGGATTTATCCTGTATGGGGACTCTCTGCGCTTCCTGGACTTGACTATTTCCTTTCCCATGTTAGGAAAGTTTTCAACTATAATCTCTTCAAATATTTTCTCAGACCCTTTCTTTTTCTCTTCTTCTTCTGGGACCTCTATAATTAGAATATTGGTGCATTTATGTTGTCCCAGAGGTCTCTGAGACTGTCCTCAATTCTTTTCATTCTTTTTTCTTTATTTTGCTCTGCAGTAATTATTGTATTTTCCAGGTCACTATTGTATTTTCCACGTCACTTATCCGTTCTTCTGCCTCAGTTGTTCTGCTATTGATTCCTTCTAGAGAATTTTTAATTTCATTTATTTTGTTGTTCATCATTGATTGCTTGTGCTTTAGTTCTTCTAGGTCCTTTTAAAACATTTCTTGTATTTTCTCCATTCTGTTTCCAAGATCTTGGATCATATTTACTATCATTACTCTAAATTCTTTTTCAGGTAAACTGCCTATTTCCTCTTCATTTGTTAGGTCTTATGGGTTTTTACCTTGCTCCTTCATCTGCTGCAGATTTCTCTGTCTTCTCATTTTGTTTAACTTACTGCGTTTGGGGTCTCCTTTTTGCAGGCTGCAGGTTCGTAGTTCCCGTTGTTTTTGACGACTACACCCAGTGGATGAGGTTGGTTTTGCGGCTTGTGCAGGCTTCCTGGTGGAGGGGACTGTTGCCTGTGTTCCAGTGGGTGGGGCTGGATCTTGTCCTTCTGGTAGGCAGCGCTGTGTTCCGTGGTGTGTTTTGGGGTATCTGTGAACTTAGTATGACTTTAGGCAGCCTCTCTGCTAATAGGTGGTGTTGTGTTCCTGTCTTGCTAGTTGTTTGGTTTGAGGCATCCAGCACTGGGGCTTCCTGGCCATTGGGTGGAGCTGGGTCTTAGCGTTGAGATGGAGATCTCTGGAGGAGCTCTTATGTGGGGCCGGGAGGTCTCTGGTGGTCCAATGTCCTGAACTCGGCTCTCCCACCTCAGAGGCTCAGGCCTGTCGCCAGGCCAGAGCACCAAGACCATTTCAACTATATGGTAATCATTCTTTCCAGTGGTGGACCAACAGAGGGGCAGGGAGATTGCTTGTCCAAGCTAAAATCCCGCTGGAGGAGGTCAGGTAGAGGACATAATGGCTCCTCCCTTGGAATCTTATGCAATAGCATTTATAAGTTGAAGTCATACTTCAGAAGTCAATGTGGATATAGTGTAGGCAGTATATCATTTGACTCTTCCTTGAATAGAAGTTATTAATATGAACACCTTTCAGTCAGAATTTGTGACAATTTGAAAGGAACCCATCATTACCTAGGGAAAATGACTTTACTTTAAAATTGACAGTATAAACATAGTTAACAGATTTTGATGTGCCATTTTTTATGGAAACAAAGACATTCTAATTTCTGATTTCCCTCATCTGCTAAAAGCAGGTCCCTAAACACCTAATTTAGACAGTACTTGTTTAGGCCTGAATTCCTATGTGGCCAGAATATGAAGAATACTCTGTTTCTTATGAACTATTCCCTCATGAAAATATTTTAGTAGTTTAGAAAAGTTTCACTTTAAACTAGACACACGAACAGAAAAAATTATCAGAAATTTTAGCTGTTTTTCCCAGAAAGACTCTCACATACTAGGCCAAATAAAGTATAACCTAGAGACTTCCAGCTCCATCTGGAAGATACTTACACAGGAGTTGGAAGCGCTGGCCAGGGGGATGCTGCTACAATTGTGCTGCAGCTTCAGTTTTTAACTCTTTAGCTAATAATTGATAGAAAATCTTAATCTTGCCCGTTTCTATCAAAATTACAAATATACTTGTCTAACTCTACTTCTAAGAGTACATCCTTTAGATACTATGGCATATGATTAAAATGCGTTTGAGAGCATATTAGTTGATTTTTATTTATATTTCCAAAGGATTGGTCAAAGGATTGTAACAAACCAGTGTTCATTAATACGGGACTGATTAAGTCAACTATGAAATTGTTGCACAGTGGAATGCCTGCAACTGCTGAAAACATGAAGGAAAAAAAATAAGGAAACTATGTGCTAATGTGAATAGATTTTCAAGATATATGAAACTGGTGAGTCAAATATAATAGTACTTGGGCAGTTTTATTTGGTTTATACTACTCATTCTAAAACAAACAAACAAAAAACAAGAAGATGCAGACAAGGCACATGTTATATTAACTTTTGTGAAAGAAATGGAAGAAATGTATGATTATTTATGGTCATAGTTCCTTGGAAAGAGACATTAATAAAATTAGTTACTTAAGTAGTGGACTGGGAAGGGGCAGTGTTGAGATTGAGGATTTTCACTCTAAACATTTGTATATGATTTCATTTTTTAACCAAGTGAATGCATTACATATTTTTAAAAACTGGTTATTTTTGTCTACATTAAACATGAAGAATTTTAACTCAGCCCTTACATTCTGTTTTAGAAGAATTTGTGCTATAAATCTGAAATAAATAAAATAAAACAATAACTGAGATAGTTGTTTCCAAGATGTCCCTTGTCTAATCAAATATTCATTAATATAATTTTTAGAATTATAGAAATCTAGAGCTTTTAAATACTTTACCTAAAAATGGCATTCTCTTAATATCATTTTGTGGATGAAAAGTATGCATATATAAGACAACTTTTAGTATCATGCCTGAAAAAAGAAAACATTTATGACAGCATTAATGTTAGTTATCACAGCCTTATGAGTCTCTCCAGCAAAATACTGAATGCTATCTTTTCCTTTACTACATATGTATATATTACAAGGTGGTAAATTGTTATTAAGAGTAGAATCTACCACATTTAATGAGCACCTGCTAAGAGAGTGTGGGTCAGTGTTTTTGATGAAACGTGTACCAGCTACTTATCATAATTTGCATCATTAGGCCTCTAAACTGCAGCTCCCATAAGAAGAAAAACATTTTCTTAACCCACTTTGTAAGTGTTTATAATGCCCGTTGATTTTCAGCTGTGAAAGCATCATTTATTGTATTCATAGGTTTTCATGGAGAAAGAGGCTGGATGAGCTTTTCTACTAACAGTCTTTCTTATTTGAGTATATCATTCTACACCTAGGGCATATGGAGAATTTGAATTCATTCAGCTGAAAATGCTTCCCTTTAGGTCCTATACACATGTTTTGTGAGCCCTAAATTTTTATATCTAAAGAGAAAAGAGAAAATAGACGGAAGAAAAGGGGAAAAGTGTGAAAGTTATGAAAGGCGTTTGTCTGCATCTAAGTATTAAACAAAGTATCTCTTACTTATATAATACCTGGCATGCTAGATGCTTAACTTATATCAAAAGCATTTAATGCCCTTCAGAGAACTATAAGGTCTCTATGAGGTACCTACTACTGTTAGACTCATTATAAATAAAGAGAAACCTGAGAGGTTAAACAGTGTGTTTCAGATCACACAGTATTATGTAATAGAACCAGAAGTGAATCCAGGCAGTTTGGGTCCAGAATCTGTGCTTTTAGACATTATGATATAAGGAATTAACAAATAATTAATGGAGTATGCACTACACTGACTAAATATATGAATGAATTAATAAATGAATGGATGAATGAATGAATGAAAAACAGTTTTATATCTACATATGTATAAGCCATCACCACAATGAAGATAATAAACGTATTTATCCTTCCCAAGAGTTTCTTCCTGACCCTGTGTAATACCCTCTTCAGCCCCTCCCACTACAACTGAACTGTTTCCTGTTAGTAGATGAGTTTTATATACATAGTATCAAGCAGTTTGCACTCTCTTTTGTCTGAGGTGTCTTTCAGTTGGCATAGTTACTTTGAGATTCATTAGCTGTCTTACAGGTAGCAATAGTTTATTACTCTTTTTGCTGAGTACTATTCCACTGTATTGATAAATCACAGTTTGTTTAACCTATCACTTGTTGATGAACATTTGATTCTTTCCAGTTTTGACTATTACAAATAACGTTGCTTCAAATATTCATTTAAAGGATTTGTATGGTCATATGCTTTCTATTCTTTTGGTAAATACCCACAAGCAGTGTGTCTGAATAACATGATAGGTACATTTTAGCTTTTTTAAGAAAATGTCAAGTTTTCCGAAGTGATTGTACCATTTTGTATTCCCAACAGTAATGTATCAGATTTTCAGTTCCTCTACATCCTTGCCAGCACTTAGAATGGTCAGTTGTTTCAATTGTAGCCATTCTAATTGGTATAGATATACAGTGATAGCTTAGTATAGTATTAATTTGCATTTCCCAAATGACTAATGATATTGAGCATCTTCTCACGTGTTTATATGCCATCCATTTATCACCATTAGTAAAATGTTTAAATCTTTGCCTATTTTTAAATTGTAATGATTGTTTTATTAGTGAGTTTTAAGAATACATACATATATATATGTATATATATGTATGTATATATATATATATATATGTATATATATATATATATATATAAAACACATTGTACTGGAGATTCTAGTCAGTGCCATTAGGCAAAACTGAAAGAAATAAAAGATGGTATCCAGATTGGAAAGGGAGAAGTGCAACTGCCTTTATTTGAAGAAGACGTGATCATCTATGTAGAAAACCTGATGGTACCCACAAAAATAGCTTATAGAACAAATAAATGAGTTTAGCAGCATTTCAAAATACAATATAAAAAGGAAGTGTATTTTTATATACTAGTAATAAACTATAAGAAATTGAAAGTAAAAACATACCGTTTACAATGGCATCAAAATAAATGAAATATTTACATATAAATCTGCCAAATATGTGCAAGAGTTATAAATAAAAACTACAAATCATTGCTGGGAGAAATTAAAGAAGTCTTAAATAAATGGAGAAATGTACCTTGTTCATGAGTCAGACGACTCAATATTGTTACCATATAAATTCTCCCTAAACTGATGTATAGATTCAACACAATACCAATCAAAATTCCTACAGGTTTTTTTAAAAAATAGAAACCAACAAACGATTTTAAAATTCAAAGTGTTTAGGGCCTGGAATAGCTAAAACAAAAATATCTTTTTATTGAAAAAGAAAGTGGGAGGGCTAAGACTCCTGATTCCATAAATTGTGGCATGGTTATTATAAAGCTGCAGTGATCGAAAGAATCCAGTATTGGTGCAAAAGTAGTGAAACAAATCAAAGGAACAGAATAGAGAGTCCAAATATAGACCCACATATTTATGGACAACTAATTTCCGACAAAAATTCAAAGGCAATTAATTCAGTGTAGAAAGGATCTTTTCAACAAATGGTATTAATTAATTGGATATTCCTATTCAAAACAAAACATGAACCTTCATGCATCCTCACATCATAAAAAAAATAACTCAAAATGAATCATAGATCTAAATATAAAACTCAAAACTATATAATTCCTAAAAGAAATAAATTTTTTTTACTTTGGCTTAGGCAAAGATCTCTTAGCTACAGCAGTACAGTGCAATCCATAAAAGAACACTTTGGGAAGCCGGGCATCACCAAAATTTAAAACTTGCTTCCCTTCAAAAAAAAAAAAAAAACCAATCGGTATTAAGAGGATGGAAAGGCAAACCACAGACTCAGATAAGTATTTGTCAACATATGTCTGAAATTATTTTGTTTGTTTGTTTGTTTGTTCATTGCTATAATATATGCTACTAGAGGGTCAGGATCTTGTTTATATTTCTAAGTGCTGTATGCCTAACATTTAGAATAGTGTTATGAACATAATAGACCCTCAAAAAATATTTCTCTAATGAAAGAGTGATTGAATGAATTAACGAACAAATAAATCAGCATATAGGTGAAAATTAAAGCTTTGAGAGAATTGCCTCTCAAACTTTAGCGTGGAGTGGAATCGTTTTGAAATCTTGTTAAAATGTAGAGTCAGATCAGTAAGTTCTGAGATGGGGCTTGAAGTTCTGCATTTCTAACAAGCTCCAGGTGATGGCAAGGCTACTGGTCCTGGGACCACTCATAAGAAGCAATGGCATAGAGTATTTAACTCAAGACAAAGATACATAGATGAAAGTTCAATTGTAGGTATAGAAATTAACACTGTTTCTTTATGAAAGAATTGACAATTTTCTCATTAAATTATATGTGAGGTCACCTCCTGAGGAGCAATGGCATGGAAAACTAGGAGAGTATTCAGAGGAGGGAAAGATGAAATAAAAAGAGAGTTGTTTTCAAAGAGGAAGACAGGGAAAATAATTTCAATGAACCTTTGCAAATATCTACTAATAGAGAAAATATAGACTCTGTACTATGGAGAGTCAATATGCAAGCAAATTAACCCTTTAAAACTATCATCTTAAAACTTCAGGTGTCTGTTTCTTTCCTGTTGCTTATTTATCCCCCATTCCCCCCCCCCATACTTGCTTAAACCAGAAAATGAAGAAGTTCTAAAATGTAAATCAGTCTGGTAGGCCTGCTTGTTAACCAAGCCAGGAAGATTTTGATAAAGAAAGGAGGTTGGAATTTAATTGTTCAAATGAGATTTGGGGATCAGTTCTAGATTTCATTAACATGCTATACTTACCTTGATTTCTACTGGGAATTGAGAGTTGAGAGTAATGAGCACATATTTGATGTTTAGGATGAAAAAAATAATCAAACTGTCACCTAAGCATACATTTTACAGACTATTAAATTTTATATAACCTACAACATATTTTATTGAGAAGACAAAACATTTTAGGGATGAGACCTTCCTAATCATATAAGCAACTCATTACATTGCTGAATAGCTCAGCCAGGCAACTATTCCTTATACTGAAATCAAAGTCTGTCTCCATTCAATTGTTCTAACTCATTCCTGTAGCTCTAGGGAACGCCAATTCCAATTCCTCTTCCAGGTTTCAGATTTTCAAATACTTGAAAGCAGAAATCATGCTGCCAACTCCTCTGAAGCTGAGTATCTTCAGTATCTGCCAACGTTTTTCAGTAACAGGAGCTACAAACATTTGATTTTCTTGTTCACACTGCTCTTAATTTGTCTTCATTGTCTGTGTCCTATTGAAAATCATACAAGCAGCAGTAAATATTATGCATAGTACGTTGGAACAAAGGACTTCCTTAACCCAAACACTATATGTGTATCAATACAGTCCAAGTTAACAATGAGTTTTTACACCAAGAGTAAGCACTGAGTAAGAATCAGTTTAATTCAAAGTTACAGTTTGTCATTAACTTCAATGAAAACTGGATCCACATATCCTGTCACATTCTGTGTCTCATTTAGATCACACATTATACTGGAAAAAAGTGACAATATATCTACCAGTTACTGTTTACACTTGGCAAAACATATACTCTCTTTTAACTGCAATTTTCCCATTATGCAAATGAAGCATGCATAATTCTATTAGCCTGTCCACAAAAACTCATATACAGGAAAGCACTTTGTGAAAATGTCATGAAAATAATAGTGTTTACTATTTATTTCAAATTTTAGCAAATCTTACTCATAGTAATCAAAACTACAAGTTTTCAACTTACACAAAACTGGATTTAAAAATGTAGCTTGTGCTATTTACTCCTTGTCTCTGACCTTGAACAAGTTTCTTAACTTTTCTGACCTTCAGTTATGTTGCCTATAAATGTATTATCCATACCTAACTTGTAGGCTTTTGAGGAGGATTAAATGAGAAAAATCTGTGCAAAGTGTTTTGTATAAGGCATGGCATACAGCAAGCAACTACTAAAGATACCTTTAAATTTTACTTCTCCTAAAAGACCTCATCATCAAGAGTAATTGTAATTATTTTTTATATATGCTGTTTGACTTAGAAAGAAAAAAAACATACATGTCACATTTTAGAAAAATTCCAATTTAAAATAAATTTTAACGAATTGACTCAACAGTAAGTTTTGGTTATTTGAAAACAAGTAGATCAGTTCATTTTCTTAGAGTATCAGACGTTATTGTACACTTTGGCTGGAGATACGTCTCAAATAATCCTCCCAAACCTGATGTTAAAAGTAATCGTATGTATTTTTACAGAATACTTACTTTGTTCTTGGCATTGTACTAGACAATTTATGCGCCTTCATGTGAGACTTAGTCAACCCTGTGAGGCAAGTTATTATATTTATTTTACAGGGGAAGAAACTGGAACATAGAGAGATATAGTCAGACTGAAAAAATATGAGGAGAAAAACAAAACTTTATGAAATAAGGGGCCATTAAAACATACCTTGTTAAAAAAAAGTGGTGAGTATATATTCTCTTCAGTATCTAAAGATCACCCAGGGGATGAATCAGAACTTTGAGAAGCAAAAGGGCAGTAATAATTCACTGTAGTGTAAAACACTGATTTAATACATTTCGAGGTAAGGGAATAAAGGTCTTGGGGCTCAGGGACCAAAACATGCATACATACATAAATAAATAAAATAAATAAATAAACAAACAACCCCAATAAGTAAGAGCTAGAGGTTACATTAAATTCTGATATGGGAATAGGTGTCCAAGAGAATTAAGCATAACTCCAGTGACATCTTACCACACATAAAAGTAACAACATTTTAAAATGTTTCACAGGCTTTCTCATTTTTTAAAAATTCAATACGATAAAAGTATATTATGCCATGGAAATAGTCTTTTTTTTTTTAAGTTAGATCATTTCCAAAGGTACTTCACCAAACTTAAGCCTGGTCAACTTTTCAAAACACCATGTGTATAAAGTTTGTTTGTTTGTCCTTAGTATTTTTTAAATAAAATGATTGTTTTCATGGTTTCTTTAGGAATTCAGTGGACAAAAAGGGAACAAGAAAGGACATAAGAAGACTTGGCTTCAAGTCTATTCTGGGTGTTCACAAAAGATGTCAGCATTACTCAGCAACTAAAATTTACATTTCTGGACAAAAGGAATTCAAATTAAAATACTAATCCCCTTTCAGGGAAGCAGTGAAGACTTTAACCAGTCTTTCTCTTCTATGTCATCCCAAATCTTCTAAAAGATTAGATCTTTGTTACGGATAGGATTTTATGTCTGTATGCTACAAGGTTTAATTTAAAAAGTGTACAAACTTCTATGCAGTGATGATATCTTTCCAGGGCTGGAAATCATGTTCTCTTTGCTTTCTTCCATGTATGAAAATGAATCACTTCAGAAGCATTAAAAAGCTCTTTTGGCAGAAAGCCAGATTCTACTCCAGCCTCCTACTTTACTGCAGTTCTAAAGAGAGTTATTTGAGTGTTTGTGCTTTACAAAATTCATTTTCTGATTTTGCTGACATATTTCTAAGTTTTCTGTTCTTCTTGAGCCACATCTTGTGGCTCTGATGTTTTAAGTTCTGTGGTTTACTCGAATTTTTAATCATGTATCTTTTTATGAGACACGTACAATGTCAGTAACATATTCACTTCTCTACTGAAAATTTTGTAGCGCAGGTAGAATTTAAAGAGGTCTGATCAAAGAATTTCCTTAAGGCCATGGCACATTTTCTTTTCAGTTAATCAGCTTTAAGCTTTGCAATAACTTAGATAAAATAATTTGAGTTCTTTAAATAAAGAATGGCATTAATTTATGTGAGGAAAACTGCTCTAGTTATAAGTAAGATTTTCTTTTGGAAATTGTGCTTGTATAAACTACATGGAAAAAAACAATAGCAAAGTAAGATTGGCCTTAACTGGTGCCAAAATGTGATAATCATAATTAACATAATTCTCTCTTGAAAAGTATCAAATCATATTAGAAGTATAATTGATATTATACTTCTTATTATATAAGTCGCTTGCTAATATTCTTCTGCCAGGGAATTCTGCTGCCAGTGAATCTTAAATGAAATTTTAAAAATTTCTGAGAACAAAAATATCAGTAAATAATAAAATTTTGATTCATCAATGATTTCCTGTATGTTGATGGATAACTGGGGAATTTTATAAGATGATGTAGATTTCATAACAAATACATTAGTCTGCTATTTCTTTTCAAGTTTTCTAAATATATTTATGGAGAAAGAGAGAGGAAGAGAAAATTTCAACACTATACTTTCAGTTCATTCAAAACTAAATTTAAAGGCTTACTTCCCCGTTAAGTACCTTCAAAAATATAGTTTTTCTCTAGCTTCATTGATTCTTTGGAATAAACTTTTATTCCACAAAACTTCAAAGGAAATACTATGCATTGACTAAAAGTATGCTTTAGAAAATCAGAGAACAGTATTTTAATATATCACAGAATTAACTAACAACAGCAATACCTAATAACCCTGGGTGGCAAAAACTTTTAGTTCAATATCAAATTATTTTTTGTACTAACCCAGCATCTAATTTTCTAAGAATGAGTAGTTAGAAATAGTTGTAAGACCGTCAGAAATAGTATTTGCTTTGAAAAAATGTTTTTCTATTTTGGCTCCTCTGCCTTAGAATAGGATTCATACTCATCTAATATCTATACTTTTGGACCCATGAGTACTGTCAATGACTCCTAGGATAAATTCTTCCTCATTCTTGTTTAAGAGAAAGAACATAATTTTGCCACCAATTTTCAAATTGAAATCCTGGGATTTAGTCTGATTAGATTGGTTTAGGTTTCCATGCCTTTCTCTGCATTTATTTCTGTGGTTTAAGAGAGATTATCCCATTAGTTGAAGCCAGACTGTTATGCCCACCCCAAGATGAAAGTCTACTTCCAAATCTGTAAGTTTCTGAAAACTGGTAATAATGTGAAAGATTTTTATCAATAGAAGTGCAAATTCAGTGTCCAAAGGAATGCAATTGCTTATTGCCCTATTGATAGATGTATTTTGCCTCTATTTGTAAAATAACTTATTTTCTATATATCTCTGCTCTTTGAATTATCTTTTGAACAAATTGTAATACATAGTGTCCTCACTGATTAATAAATTACATAAAATCTTTGACATGTATTCATTTTATATTTGATGGGAAACTTGAATTTGCCTTTTGAAAAAAACTCATCCTTTAACAATGTGCACATGTATATGTATTTATAGAGTTTATATTAATACATGCATTTATTTTCCTGTACTGTCCACTGAATGGGCAAATTTTTGCAGTATAATGAGCAAATCTAGCACTCAGATCTAGGTCTCTAATGTTATTTCCAACTAAAGGAATGAGAGCTTTTTGAAGAATTTGCTGTTTTCAGATTTATGGCAGGCTAAGTACAAAATGAGCTGGGTGTATTTTGTTATACCAGAAATAAAGGAAGTGCTCAAAAAATGATGCGCACATGTCACAAGGATGCAGGAGCTAGTTTAAAGGAGCTCCTATGGGTAAATCTGGGAAATCAGATTAAACACGAAGTCATTAGGTAGAGAAATGGATTATAAGCAACTGGAAAAGTAGGATTTCATGAGTTTATACTGATAATAGATGATTGTTAGATTAGGTAGATAAATGATAGATAGATAGATTGATAGATAAAGGGAAAAGGAAGACCTCCTTGGCTATAGAATGCTGAATGTTAATTCATTAACAAGGAAGAAGTGGGCTTGGCAAATACCCATTTTGCAACCATCATCTTAAAAATTCATTTAGACAGGAATCATGAACAGATGATAAATCTAGGGTGAAATTTTGATGAGGACTATTTCTCTCCCAATAGATTGCTTAGTAGTTACAAGGGGAAAAAAATAGTACTTATTCTATGGAGAAATCAGATAACACCTTGACCAATTAATATCACCAGTAAATGCCAGATGGAAATAGTGTGTCTCCAGATGTAATACCCACAAAGCACAGAGTTATGTGTTTTAATACTTCAGCCAGGAATAAACTGAATTTAATTATGATCAAACACCAGACAAGTGAAAATGAGGAAAGAAAGCACAATTAAAATCAAATAGCATACAAAGTTTATAATAGTGATTCTAGGTAAAGAGTATATCAATTTTCTATTCCTCCAACTTTTAAGTTTATTTCCCAATACAATCTTTAAAAGTGTGTCAAAACATTAATTTCTCTTGACAAAAGGAATTAGTGTTTTTTATTATACTCTCCAATTAGAACAGACTTCCATTCCTATTTGCATATACTCTGTCCTTCTGGAACATTCCAACAGTGAGCTTAAATAAATGTAGACTCAGTCATATGACTGAAGTAACTATAGAAGTTCTCTTTACAAATGGTTGATTTGGGGACATATTTCTGAATTTTTAAATACACACACTCATGCATTTTAATTACTTTAAAAAATAAGAATTAACATTAAAAATGACAAATGTTAGAAGAAAGTTTTAAAGAAGTGATAATAAAAGATATTATCTTCTAGAGGGTAGTAGAGTCACTGTAAAACATTTTTATAATGTGAACATCTCCGTTTTATTGGTAAGATTTTTTTTTCTGCAAGACATTATCTTTTTTATGTCTACTTAAGTACATTGTGCTGAATTATAAGAAGGTGATTGTATTATACTATGTAGAAATCCAAAAATGAATATCAATTTCAATAATAAGTTGTCATACATAGACATAATATCACAGTCATGTATTTATAAATCACAATTCGAATTTATAAACTACCATACATTTCTTATAAACTACCATACATTTCTTATATCATCAAAGTGCTTTTCATTATGCAAAAGTAAACAAATTATGTCTGAATAGTTTTCAATTGATTAAAATATACATAGGTGTATACAAATTGAATTATTTGTATACTTGCTCATTAGTTCATTGCATTTTTTTTTTTTTTTTACTTTTTCTATATCCCATTTGTTCTGGAGTTTTATTTTTAAATAACAATTTCTGAAATAAATGGGGTATATTGCAAGTTATTTTAGTTTGGAAATAAAATGACTTAATTTCATGGACGTTTACGGCAATCCAGAGCTTTTCCTTTAATATCTCTCTACTAAGCAAAATGATAAAAGTTAATAAATGAAACAAATGTTAATAATTTAATGAGGAGAAAAAATCGAGATTTAAAAAATGAAGGGAGGACAAATTTAAATATCATTTGTTATTTTCTAAGAGTATTGGAATGATGCTATTATTAAAACAGTGTTACTCTTACTTCTAAATCACTTTCTCCATGTAAGGCGTTGTATTTTTTACTGGGAATGAGTTATACCTGCTGGTGTATGGCCTAGAATCACCCAGTCTTCAAAATGGCTACACACTCTGATTAATGGAAAAAAGCATCGCCTAGTCACAGAGTAGTTTTCCTCACCAAAGTGCTTATACATCCCCAAATAGTTATGCTTTAACCCATCAAAGCCCAATAACAAAATGCAAATATGTTAAAAAGTAAACCATCTAGAAAAGTAGCATACTTGTCCCTTGTGCCTAAACATATTCGTTTGGATTTTTTGTATGAGACTATTTGGAATAGCCTTTTAAAAAACATGACATGAAACAACTATTAAAACTATGAAAATAGAGAAAAGCCATACCAAGGAAAAGCTGGACAACTCTGAATGAGTTCTACAGGCAAACCTTACCTATATCACTATTTTGGCTGCCAGTGGTAGGGTGGTCAAAATTTAGGACCTTAGTGCATTTTTAATTTGTTCTGATGCTTGATGATAAGTATGATTCAAAGACATTACAAATAAAGGGGGAGGATGCCAGAACCATAAAAGCAGAAGACTATGGCCACCTGCTGACCTGAAGATCTTGGTTTTACGTAGAACTTCCTCAATCTTTTAACTCTCTAAATGTTGTATTGACAAAAAGATAATAAGCTAGTAAGCAGACTTCAAAGTGATTCCACAGATCCCAATTTCTGTATCTCTTCATTTGTCTCCCACCCTATTTAACCTCCATAGTGAGATCAAATCACACTAATTGTGATACCTTTCCTAGTTTAGTTAACATGTTGGTTTAGATCATGATAAGAATTTATCTCCTGGGCTTTCCTGGTGGCGCAGTGGTTGAGAATATGCCTGCCGATGCAGGGGACACGGGTTCGAGCCCTGGTCTGGGAAGATCCCACATGCTGCAGAGCAACTGGGCCCGTGAGCCACAACGACTGAGCCTGCGTGTCTGGAGCCTGTGCTCCGCAACAAGAGAGGCCGCGATAGTGAGAGGCCCGCGCACCGCGATGAACAGTGGCCTCCGCTCGCCACAACTAGAGAAAGCCCTCGCACAGAAACGGAGACCCAACAGAGCCAAAAATAAATAAATTAATTAATTAAAAAAAAAAAAAGAATTTATCTCCTGTCATCAATTAACAGAATATTGCTATGAAAAAGGAGCAATCTATTCTATTAAACAGAGATGTACTTGATTAGCTTGAGATTCTTTTTGTTTGCATGTTAAAAAAGTTAATCAACTAAAGCATAGGTTTGTGTTTTTCTCTCCATAGTTGATAGCTCATTATCTGAGCTTTTTTGGTATAGATTCGAACTCTGTTGGCAGACATTTATGGTTAAGATATTGCCCATATGCTGCTGTTATATTCACAATTCTCAACTTGTATTACTCTTTTAAGACATTTGGGATTTTGGAGTATGCACTTTCATTGATTAAGAAATCAGATCATCAATTCAAGTTTAAAGTCCCATCATCTGTTACACTTTTTCTTTGTTTTATAAAGAAATTTTAAATTTTTTATTCTTAACATTAAATGGTATGAGAAATACTTAAATTGAAGGCTGGATTCCTATTTTTTGTAAAGGAAAAATAATTTGTGTTGTTAATTTGATATATTAGCATTATTGTCCATTTAGGCCTACTGTATATCTCCTAGCACAAATACTTATATGTATATACAAATTTTTGAACAAGTTATGTCCAAAAATAGATACTTCCATTTTTAGTTTTGTGTTTTAAAGGTAACGTTTCAGTCTGTTCATTCTTTATCATCACATGGCCCTCAAAGCTCTCTTTAAGCCTTGGACTTTATGTGTTTCAACTTGTATCTTATTTCCATTCTTTACATCCTCATATCTAGTGAGTCAGTATCTGTACATCAATATTTGGTGTATTCAGCTATATTTCAGATACTCTAGTATAAAATCATTCTTGTATTATCTAGCTATCTATTGCTATTATCATGATGTGCAGCAAACAACCATAAAGTCTTAGTGTCATAAAATAATAAATGCCTATATTTGCTCCTTAGTCTGTGGATTGTCTAGTCAGTTGTTTTTATCTGGGTTGGGCTCAGTTTGGCTCACTCATGTGTTTGCTCTCAGCTGAGGTTTGACTGGGTAGTTTTGAAGATCTTGGTTGGGATTTGCCACATGTCTGGAGCCTTAGGCTGGGGCTTTGGGGTTGACTGGGCTCTGCCCTCTGTGTCTCATCCTCCAGCAGGCTGGCCTGAGAAAGTTCTAGTAAAGCAGGCAGTGGAACAAGATAGAAGATAAAAGTATGCAAGTACTTTTCTAGTATCTACTTATATCAAGTGGGCTACCATCCCATCAGCCATGGCTATTCACATGGCCAAGCACAGCGTCAATTTGGGATGGCAACTGACAAATGGAGAGAATTTAGAGATTCATGAAAAATCAGTGCCATTAATGAAAACAGTCCTCCATGATCCTATTATTATTTTCCCACAAGATTTTGGTTTCTTTTTTTTCCTCAATAGTATCTTTTTACTGGAAAAAAAAATGATTAAAATCTATTCATTCAATCATTATGTTTATTAAGCACCTAATAATATGTGCCATCAGAGTGTACATTCTAGTGGTGGGACAAGAAAAAAATATGACATAAATAAGTAAAATATATCGTTTGTCAGATGTTGATAAGTGCTAAGGAGAAAAATTAAGAAGGTGATAATGGAATGTTTTAAATATACATTCAGGGAAATCCTTATTGATAAGAAGAAAGAAAGGGTTAGGTCATGAGAATATATGTATGAATTGCCTTCCGGAAAGAGGATATAGCCAGTTGAAAAGTGGAAGCAGAAATGATGTCTTTCAAAAATATCAAGAAGGCCGTGATGGCTCTTATAGATGCTCAAAGGGACAAGGAAGAGGAGATGGGAAAAAAGAGGTAACATGAGCTCACATCAGGTAGGGCATAATAGGTTATTAAGCGGGTTTTAACTTTTATTCTGACTGAAATGATAAAGAATTGGAGGAATTTAAGTAAAAGAATGAAGAGATTAGACTTACATTTTAAAAGGATTTTTTTTCTACTTGTATTAAGAATAAACTTGTAAAATAAAACAAAAATTGAAATTTAATCCATTGTAGATTGTGGAAATACCAGTTACTTGGACAGGTGGGAGAAAAGCCCACACTGGAAGTGTTTCATGAGAACAAGGAAATGAAAAAATGGGGATAACAATAGAGACATCTTTTTTGGAGACTTTCGTGTGATGAGAGCAATAGTGGGACAGAATGCAGTGTCAAGGGAGGGTTTTCTGCTTGTTCCTTTTTTAAGACTGGGAAAATTACAGCATGTTTCCATGTTTGTGAGAATGATGCACTAAAAGGCAAGTAAAAAGGAATACTGATGAATGATGTTTCAACATGGATGAACTTCAAAAACAGTATGCTAAGTGAAAGAAGACAGATACCAAAGAGTCCATTTATGAGAAATAGTCAGAAAAATACAAATTGATGAATACAGAAGAAATAAAATCATCAATTGCCAGCAGCCTGGATTGGGAGTGGGGATTAGCTATAAAAGAGCTCATGCAAATTTTGTGGTGTTATGGAAATGTTAAAAAACTGGATTGCAGTGATAGTGGTATAACCCTATACATTTACTGAAAAATCGTACACTTACAATGGATGAATTTTATGGTACGTAAATACTACTTCGATAAAGCTGTAAAAAAATAAACAAACAGCTGGGATGGCTTTCAATTATATGTTGACAAAAGAGCCTTAATTAAGACATCCCTTTTCTATTGATCCTATATCATTTTTAGTCTGCACGTGGAAAATGAGGATTTCTAAGTTGGGCTCACCTATTTGCAAAACTCGGTGTGCTCTAGGCAAAGGATCAAGTCCCTATATCTTAATTCTAACTTTTGTTTTAAACTCAGATTTAATGGGACTAAAAGCAAATATCATGTGCTAGTACCAAATATTAAAATAATCGGTTAAAAACTTTGTATTCTCTCTCCAGACACTACCCTTGAATTATGCCCCATGGAAGTGAAACACTAAGAAAAGCAAGATGATACCCCTGGCAGCTGTTGGTGGGTGTGTCTGTTTTGGGGGAAGGAGTCTTCCTCTACTACTGCCTCAGGGAAAGCTGACCCACCCACTGCCACACCATAGCTCACCTGTGCATTGAAAACATATGATGCTGCAACCAGCAAAGATGGCATCAGAGGAACATGTGGGAGTGCCTGTAACATGGCAAAATCTTTATTGTATTCTGATCAAATTGGATAGCATCATATTTGTTATAACCCTGGCTGTATTAATCCAAAAAGAACTTTTAGAGTCTTAAATTTTGTCTTTCCAGAATCAGTAAAGTTACTGAAGCATATTCTTAAACATTAAAAAAAAAAAAAAACACTTCAAAGCTTAATAGCTCTAAAAACAAGTATAAATATGTTCAGAAACAATTTTCAAATATGCAATTCAGGATTCTACAGATCTAGATCAACTCTTTAGTCAGTTGATTATAGAAAGAGAATTTGGACTGTTTTTCATATGCAGTTTATATGTATTCAAAGGATACAGTAAACTTTCAGTGTACCTTCAAGGAAACAGAACCTTCATACTGGTCCAAAATTCTCTCCTGAATTCACAGATGACAGTTGTTTAACCTCGTTTTGTTTTATGTATTTGCTTGTTTCTTGGTAATGTGGTAGAAGGGTGAGTAGGAACAGACTATAGGATCTTTAAAGAGACACTAGAAGAAATGCCTCTGCTCAGAGTTTTCTAATTCATATCATTTGCCTACCAAGAATTCTCATGAATAATTTTTTTTTAAATACTGAAAGTTATACTCACATTTGTAAATTTCATGAAGCTACTATTCACTTTGCATGTACTAAGGGGTCAAGAGTATTTTAGAGTCTAGGAGACTCTTTAATGGTACAGGCTCAGCTTGATGCTACTGCAGGGCAATAAAGCCGCAGAAGATTTGAAGGAGTAGGGTGAGTATGGGTCGTATGAGAAGATATGAGTGAAAAAGGAGAAAGAATGAAGAACATTTCATGGGATTTCTTCACAGAATTTAAACTAGCTTTGTCACAGCTCCATTCTCACCCCTCTGGTATCTCCTCATTAACATCAGTGAGCATCCCAATCATTAAAATTTTAAGAAGGAGAAATTATTCCTATAAAAAGGGAAGGTTCAAATGGCAAACAAGCAAAAGATTCAGGAAACAAATCAATCAAGGGCTTTCATAAAATCAACCCAGCAAATATCTCACTATTTCGGCAAGTTCTGTTCCCATCTGAAAAAAAGGGGTATTTTTTTCATAGGGATGGGGGAGTTTTGCCCTGCTTCTTCCATTTTCTGGAATTCTCTAAGGTGTAGTGTTCCAGGGGAAGGACTCTTGTCAGTTCAGCTGCTTTTATAGTTGTTGATTCTCTTATACCAGGGTCAAAATGCACAACATGAGATCTTAACTTGGTCCGAAAATTAAACAGATATTATTATTATTATTATTTTAAATTATTTATTTTTGGCTGTGCTGGGTCTTCGTTTCTGTGCGAGGGCTTTCTCTAGTTGTGGCAAGCGGGGGCCACTCTTCATCGCGGTGCGCGGTCCTCTCACTATCGCGGCCTCTCTTGTTGCAGAGCACAGGCTCCAGACGCGCAGGCTCAGTAGTTGTGGCTCACGGGCCCAGTTGCTCCGCGGCACGTGGGGTCTTCCCAGACCAGGGCTCGAACCCGTGTCCCCTGCATTGGCAGGCAGATTCTCAACCACTGCGCCACCAGGGAAGCCCTATTATTCATTTTTGAATTGACAGGATTTTTGTAAATCAGGTACTCATAGTTCAAATGTTGGGATTATCAAATTATAACTTGAGCTTGGATGGTCCTCTCTCGTAATGACCTGAAATAAAAATTAAGACACGTCTGACAAGGGAATTTTGTGCAAATTTCAGATAATATTCTGAATATTTTGGATATTCTCTGTTTGCCCTTATATCTCCACTCTCCATTCTTTTTCATGCCCTGTGAAGCTGACCTCTGTGGACTGCATCAACTGAATCCTCTTGACTCCTGACCTCCAATGGTAGTCACCAGCAAGAGATTGGGGTTCACTTCCCTGCCTTCTTACCACTGGGTTTTAGGCAATGGCTCCCTGTTATTGGAAGTCCTGGAGTACTTCAACACTCCTTACAGGTCTCCTTTAACCCTGACCATACTTTGTAAATAATCCATTAACCTATTCTCTCATTATTTATCTTTTTAGAGCATCTATCTTTTTCCTGCCAGTAAACTAAAATATAATTAATACCAGGAGTAACAATTATTCCTGGTAATATCTGACAACATCACGTATTTGAAGATTGCTCATAACTTGCTTGCTAAGGGAAATGAGACATTGGCAATCCTTGAATGTGTGGGAATAATTAAACAAATTATTAATAGGATGACATTGAAAGAAGGGCAAGTGATTAGCAAAGCATTAGGAGATACACTGTGATGACCAAGGCATTTAGTTACTTTGGTAACGATGGTGTCACAAAAATTGTAGGGTCAGTAGGTTGCCATTATAACCATATTCCAGGCAATTTACATTACTAATAGTATGGAATTTCATGCCTATTACCTGACAAGTTTCCATGGTGAAATAAGTTCAGAAAAGCTGCATCAAATTTGGAGAGATTTAATTAATGGACTATGATTGAAAATGCCAAATTATAATTTTCAAAAAAAAATTTAAAAGATTATTATATAAATGTAGCATGACCTGAAGAATGTCTACTAATTTTTAGTGAACCATATTGAACTTATTCCATAAATTTGTCAAATAGTTATTTAACTTATTCATGAATAAACTATCAAGGTGGTAAAGCTGATTCAAATATTATTTGTTGAAATGAGTAATTTACAAGCAATGAAAAATAAACATGAGAATAAAATTGTTACATTATATATTAAACTAGTTAATAACCTACAAGGCCATGAAATCAGAACTATAACCTTTGACATTATGATTTCTATCAGAAATAGATCATTTGCATAACTAGCAGACAAAAACCTACACGTTAATTTATAATTCCATAGAATGTGGGCTCTAATCAAGAGTAAATGGCAAAGTCAAACACAGACACATCCTCCTAGAGAGTTGAATAAGCCTTGGGTAGCCCTGTTAAACAATGCCCAAGTAAGACATTGAAAGTTCATGCTACCCACCCTTTGCCTAATTTCCAACTTCTAAGTTTTCTTTTTTTTTCTTAACCACACTAACTGGCAATCACTATTTTAATTTTGATATTTAATCAAGCGCGATTTGCTTTATGTTTCATGGTCTCAGTAAGCAGTGAAATCTGGAAAAGGTTGTGAAATTCAGTATTGTTCACTATAAAGTAATAAACATGCTCAGGGCAACAGTGATGGCATCCCAAACTTCATGTCGGCCAATGCGTTTATGAGTACTCTCTAATTCTCACAGTAATAATTTACATTCACACACTAAGAGGAGATTTTTTTTTTAAATCATCAAAACTCCTTTGAATAGTAATGTAAAAAATGTGTACATTTTTATGAAATCTTCAGAGCCTCAAACATGAGATTCTGCATTCAAATGAGTCATTGAAAAATAGATAGCCTCTTAGGTGCTGGAAACCTAGTAGAAATTGCTTTTATATGTCATTTTAGAGTTCCACCGGCTCACTAGGAAGCAAAATGTCAGAAAATAATGAATCAACATTATAAATGTTGAAGTTGTAAGATGAGAAATAGGATTCAGATCAAAGGTCTCCGAGAGACAAGACTTACAAACAAATGAATTTTTGACATTGAAGGGGACATTGAAGACCATTTTTAAATTCCTATATGCAGCCACTGGAGCATGCTGAATGGTTTTGTTTTTCTAAATTTCCTTTATTTTTTTCTCAGGGATCTCCTATAATAGAATTATACTTGTACAAACAAAGCTGTTGATAAACCCATGAATGTTGTGCATTTTCTTGAATATGAAGATAAATGACAGTAAATAGATGACTACAAATTTAGATTAACCCCCCAAATAACTTCTAATTCCTGAAAGTTTATGGTAACGTAAATGACTGACCAAATTCGTACACTAGAGGATGGTGAAATTTGAAAACTATGCTTCACAGCTTCAGTGACAAAATTACTTACTACTTAAGAACACAAAATTTTAAAATTGTCAAATTGCTAGTTTGGCAGAGACCAGGAATTTAGTTAAGCATTTTTTTTTTTAGAATAAATCTGTGTTACCCAATTACTATTGCCTATTTTTTAAAATATGTAAGTTTCAAATTGTTTATCCATTCCAATAACCCTATAAATTGGCATATAGATTTCTTTTTCTGAACTATGTTTTAAAAATTTTTATTGAAGTATAGTTGCTTTACAATGTTGTGTTAGTTTCTACTGTACAGCAAAGTGAATCAGCTATATGTATACATATATCCCCTCTTTTTTGGATTTCCTTCCCATTTAGGTCACCACAGAGCATTGAATAGAGTTCCCTGTGTTATACGGTAGGTTCTCATTAGTTATCTGTTTTATACATAGTGTAAGTAGTGTATATATGAACTATTTAATTTATTTATTTATTTATGGCTGTGTTGGGTCTTCGTTTCTGTGCGAGGGCTTTCTCTAGTTGCGGCGAGCGGGGGGCCACTCTTCATCACGGTGCGCGGGCCTCTCACTGTCGCGGCCTCTCCCGTTGCAGAGCACAGGCTCCAGACGCGCAGGCTCAGTAATTGTGGCTCACGGGCCCAGTTGCTCCGCGGCATGTGGAATCCTCCCAGACCAGGGCTTGAACCCGTGTCCCCTGCATTGGCAGGCAGACTCTCAACCACTGCGCCACCAGGGAAGCCCTGAACTATTTTTAATTAGTGTTTTTACTAAAGTTTTCATCTTAGTCTGTTCGGGTTGCTATAACAAAACATCACTGACTGGGTGGCTTATAAACAACAGAAATTCGTTGCTCACAGTTCTGTAGGCTGGGAAGTTCAAGATCAAGGTGCCAGTATGATTGTCTTCTGATGAGGACTGTCTTCCTGGTTCATAGCTGGTGCTTTCTTGCTATGTCTTTATGATGGAAGGGGCTAAGGATCTCTCTGGAGCCTCTTTTATAAAAATACTAATTCCATTCATGAGGGTTCCATCCTAATGACCCAATCACCTTCCTAAAGCTGCGTCTCCTAATACCATCATTTTGGGGGGCTCAGAGTTCAACATATGAATTTTTGGTGGACACAAACCTTCCAACCACAGCAGCTTGTATATTTGTATCTTTTAGGGCCTGGTATCACTTAAATAATATTAGAAATAACTGGTCTTTGGTCTTGATGCTATTTTTAAAGGTAGGTCTTAATAGCTTTTCCACTGTTTTCAATGATAAATGGTCAAATCAAGTATTTTGATTCTTTTGGGGTTAATTTTGTTAATTTTAATTTTTTTCAAGAAATCATTTCCTTTAACATTCTTTCATTCATTCATTCATTTTTCCAACCATAAAGTTGCACTTAGAACTTTCTTGTAATTATTTTAATTACACCAACATCTTCTGTTTGGAATCCTTTCCTTTTTCTAATCATGTTCATTTTTCTCTTAATATTTTTATTTTTTCCAGCTTTATTGTGATACAATTGGTACATAAAATCTGCACATAATTAATGTATAAAATTTGGTGAGTTTGAACATATGTATATACTAATATTACTGTCATTAAAATCCAGGTAACAAGCATATCCATCACCTGCAAATTTTCTTTGCGTCCTATGGTTTTTTGTTGTGGTGGTAAGAATGCTTACCATGAGATCTACCCTCTTAACAAATTTTTAAGTGCAGAATACCTTTTTGATAACCACAGGCACTACTATGCACAACAGATCTCTGGAACTTATACATCTTGTATAGCTGTGACTCTCTAATCATTGAACAACAACTCCCCTTATTCTCCCTCCATTTTCTAGTAACCATCATTCTGTTCCATTTCTATACCATTGACTATTTTAGATGGCTCATATAAGAGAAATCATGCAGTGTTTGTCCTTCTGTGACTGACTTATTTCACTTAGCATAATGAGTAATACTCTATTGTATGCATATACTACATTTTTCTTGTCCATTCATCTATCAATGGACATTTGGGTTGTTTCCATATCTTAGCTATTGTGAATAATGCTGCAAGGAACATCATTGTATGGATATCTCTTTGAGATCCTGATTTCAGTTCTTTTGTATGTATATCCAGAAGTGGGATTCCTGGATCACAGGGTAGCTAAGAGTCTCTACCCCTTTTCTTTGTTTCCTGCTGTCCTCAGGTTGTCCAGCCCTTCCAATTCCTCCAATGTTTTGTGTGAGGCAGGACAGAGTGGGCCTCTCAGGCAGTGCTCCAAAATGCTGGCAAAGTCGATATCCACCTTGGTTTCTCTTGCCCCACTAGAGAAATCACCAGCCCAAAGGATCCTTCTCAGCCAGACACTGCACCGGGAGAGGGCAATATGGACAAAGTGAAACGGTTCCTCTTACCCCTTTTAATGCAGCATTTCTCTGTTTCTGTGTACTACCAGGCAGCACAACCTCATCTCTTGGGTCCAGAACTCTCACAGAGGCATTGTTGTCTGTGGATATTTGCTAAATCTGTTTCTCTCAGGGTATTAGGACTCGGACCTCCTATTCTGCCATCTTGCTAACTGCACTCTTCCTCAATCTTTTTTTCTTTTTCTTTCAAATTCAAGATTGTGAATTTTTTCTTATTTTGTCATTTAAAAGCCTATCATTTAGATTTCTTTAAGTTTCCTGCTATTCCTGTGGGCTCCATTTTATTAATTTCAGTTTCCATGGCTAGTTGAGGGCTGAACTATAATCAATTGATCTCTTTGTCAATATGAAAGAGAATATTAATGGAACAAAAAGTACCTATACTTTTTGAAGTTGGTGGGAGAATGGTGAACATGAGGAACAAAGCTATTATGAGTGGTGTGACCAGTGTGGTGGTTGGTGCTATCGAATGAGGGCAGGGGAGGTGTAGAGGAGTCAGACTGTGCAAAGCCTTAAAAGCTATATCAAGGACATTTATTTCATTCTACTAGAAGTGAGAAACCTATGGACGATCTTAAGCAGAAAGTGTCATTATCATATTTGTGTTCCAAAAACGTGTTTATTGAAGCGTGGACTATAATTTGAAGTTGTTGGAGGGTGCAAACTTCCTGGAGTTACAAGACTTCCTAGAAACCAACCAAAATCTGATAGTGACTTAAGTATGGAAGCTGTGAATATGGAGAAAAGGTGATAGTTTTGAGAACTATATAAGAAAATCAATAACCTATTTTAATTATATATGGAGTTTAGCAGAAAGGGAAATTCTAATAACTTCTCAGTCTTTGGCTTTTACAAAAGTGTAGTGATGAGTTCATTTTTGGAGACAGAGAAGGAATCTTGGAGGAAGACAGAGATAGAGATGGAGTAATATTTGTTGGTTACAAGCATGTTGAGTTTCCAGTGCCCTTATTATATCCAAGGAGAGAGGGAAGAAAAACAGTTTGATATATGGATCAAAAGAAAAAAGTCTGACTTAAAAAGATATATTTTGAAAACCTTATCACTAATGTTTTCACTAACGTAATCATTATGTATAATACTGAAAATTAAAAATAGATTGTGACAATAAGAAATTAAATGATTATATGTTTATGCAAGCCATTTAAAATAACAAAGTATTTCTGCATTTGTAATATGAGATTACTTTTCCAACATGTTATTATCATTTAAAATAGCAGGTTACAGAAAAGTGTGATGCAATTTTTATAGTAATTCCTTATTTATAAACATTAGTTTTTAAATGGCTACAGAGAATTATCTTTGCTTGTAAGTCTTAATTTATTTGAATGACAAAGAATGATTATATTTCTTTGTATATTTAAATTTCCCAGAAGAATTGGTGAAGTTGATTGCATTAGTTCAAACTCTTTTTGCAGCTTAATTTTATAAAATTTCCAGTTTGACTAATGGAAGGTAGCATGTTCTGTACTAAATGCATTAGGTTTAAATTCTCAATTTGACTTTGCTATCTACTCACTCTATAGCCATGGCCTCTTTCTTAATTTCTATAAGCCTCAAGTTTTTCATCTATAGAGTAAGAATCAACTAACTTGAAAGGAGAGTAAAATATCGTGACAGAATTATAATGTGATAGAGAAATCTAAAACCAGATGGCCTTTAAATTTTTTTCATTCTATAAGGAAAGAAAATGAACTTTGAAACCAAAAAAATTAATAACACTGGTAAGTGGAAAAACTGGAACTTGAGTACAAGTCTCCTAACTTCTTGTCTGGAACTTGTTTACACATCTCTTAACTTGTCTGGCAGAGGTGGCTCCATTGTGAAAGTAAGGAAGCTGGTTTGATGTTCCTTCACCTTCATTGGCCCCATCCAAAGCTTTAGAAACAGTCAAGCAATGTGTTCACATAAATTACTACTTTTGTAAATTTTGCAGAAGTACCTTAACTTCAATCGTTTCATAATACCATCTAGTTCAACTCTAACCACCCCTTCATCACGTTCCCTATTGTGTTGTATCTTGGAGTGGCCAGGGACATTTTGGCAATCCACTAAGGGGAACCTGAGTTGGATATACATTTAGTTGGGCTTATGGGATATATTTATATGATTTTCAGTCCCTTCCATGAGTAGTTAGTGCTCGTGCTGGTCATAGGAATGGCTCAAAGAATGCTCTAACGACCTATTTTCATTCATCATTTTTACTTATAATATTGCCTTCTTTTTCTTTAAAAAGACCCCCCAATTTATTTGCTTCAGGCTCTACAAAACCTGTCCAGTATTCTTTCTTCTGTGTTAAAAATAGCTTCAATGAGGTCCTGTTCTCTCTCTCTCTGTCTGTCTCTCTCTCTATATATATATGCACACACATTTATATATTTCTATACATTTATATATTTATGTATACATATATATCTAACAAATAGGATACATAAGCATTATTTATTGGATAACCCTCTTCTTCTTTTACTGTATTATGCATCATGGCTACAAATATTAATTTAATAGGGTTCCTGCCTTTAAGATGTCCAAACCTAAGAGACTCAGATTTTTTAAACAAAATAGAGCAGTATAACCCAATAGATGCTAAAATAATGCTAAAACGATATTTGATAGATCAAATATTCATAGGATTAATATAGAAAGAAGTGGTAAATCTGCTCCAGGAAGTTGGGTATTATTCAGAGTGTAGGTCACATATAAATTGAGGTGGAATAAGAACAGAGCCATTTAAGACAGAAAACAGCAGAATCCAAGGTATGCAAGAATTATAAGTTTGTATTCCAATGTTGTGTTTAGGTAAATGACCAGAAGTTTATGAATTTTTTTCAAGAATTAGCTGGTTTATGTTCATTTATGGTTATTCACTAGACCAGACATGGATTAATTTATACAATTATGATAACATAAGTAACTTTTTAATCTATACAATTATACTCAACAGGGCACCTAAGGTACTTGCATAATTTTAAATAAGAATAACAAGTGCACATACAATACTGGAGTGAAAATGAGCTTGTTTTCTGAACTGTTCAGTTCAATAATTAAAGGCAATTTCAATAACTACCTTTGGAGAATTATTGTCTCTGAAAAAATACTATTGTTTCCTGTAATATAGAAATATAATTTCTAATGTTCAGGAAACCTATTTGAAATAATTGTGCAGATTCCATGCTTGGCTAATCAGAAATATACTGAAAAAATATTTTGTATTTTTTTATAACATAAACCAACATGATGTACTTTATAAATGATATTGTGATTTAATTTTAAGATGTCATCTTATCTCATAATAATGAATTTTTTCATCTACTTATTCACATTTGGAGCCAGACTAATATTAAAGATTATGTTTTAATATTTAATCATTTGAAATTTATTTTAATTTAGTTTATAATTTTCATAATTGCATACAATGATGTTGTTTTACTTCCACTACATAACTGTAAACAAATGATGTTCTATATTTCATTTAGAATAGATCATCTTTTCTATTTTCCAACTAAATATTTGCAATAAAAAATTCTACTTCTATGTCTGTCTGACATGAGATGTGATACAGGCGATAGTACTTATGAAAATGGAAACTGTTTGTTCTCAGTCTTGAGCTCCTAAGAACTGTCATATTTTCAGTGGAAACTTTTTTACATATATTTACTTTTTGTGGTGACTTTGTGGCTTTATTTTTTGTCAGAATCCATTTTATCTACATAAACTTGAGTTCTGTACCATCGTTAGTGTTGTAGCTTCTCACAGTACTGCAGTTCTGATTATTCTATTTCTGTGGAAATCGCTGCTTTTTAAATGAAATGCTTGATACAGTAACTTTGTTCTTTAAGTGACTCATGCAAGAATTCATGCAAGACCATTTTAAAATTCAAGGCCCTAGTGATTTTTGAAGTTCATTTTGGAGATATAATACTCCCAATATTCTATAAAATTTAAGATATAGAATCAAGTAATTCTGCTCCAAGAAGTTTCTTTTGCACTTTCACATAAACTGAACACTTTACTGTTACATTTATTGAGCCCTATTAATATGGCAGGTATAGTACTATACGTAGAAGTAGATATAGTCACCATTCTGTGGATTTTCTTTGGACAATAAATCAGGACATATTTATTTTTCCAGATGAATTTAATTTGTTCTGCATCTTTTTTTCCTTATATTATTGAACCTATATGGACTTCTTTCATGCTAATCAATGCCAACTAAAAATGATCACTCGCCATCTGCCTCTACAAGGGTTAGGTCACTAGCCACTGCAGTCGCTGACCTTCAATACACGCTAAAAGTAGTTCAGGGCCAAGACCACGAATGAGGCACTCTGTGCTCTGGGAAAAAAACTGGCAGAACAGATAGTTAGATATTTTCAGGAGATTTTATGAGCCCAATTTCTTGCATCTTTTCATATCTAGAAAAGCACTAAAATCTTTAACGGAGACATCTGCTCCTCGTGACTAGCAGCAACCCTCAGCCAAAACGTGTGCTTGATTGCACGTATCTCCCTCCACCAAAATCACATATATACTGACCTCCCACCACCTCTTCGGAGCAGTTCTGCAGAGCTATCAAAGAGTCTGTCTCCCAGGCTATAGTCCTCATTTTGCTCCCATTAAAACTTAACTCACAGCTCTCACATTGTGCGTTTTTTTTCAGTCGACATCAAACATTATACTGAACTAAGAAAAACACATTTTCCCCAAAATAGTTTTAAAGATAAAACTGTATATTTATAGTCATTTTGTTATTTCCACTATTGTCATCGCCAAAGATTTGATATTAATCAAATTACCAATTTTCTTTCAGCGGTATTTTGGGAGGATCTTAAAATGATCCAACACTTTAAACTGGCCTGCTCTTTTAAAATGTAAAGCTAATAAGATTTACAATAAAAATGGAAGATCATGATGGAAGATGATTTTGTAACATTCGATAGTAAGAAACTTTTTTCTACCTCCACAGACTCAGAACTGGTTTGCATGTTTGTGATTAAAAAGTTTTGACTATAAACTAAATCTATTCTGATTAGAGAATAAAACATATATAATGTATGTTAAACCCACTTTAAGAGATGTTTATGCACAAGATTACACAGATGGTAGTGGTAGTGCTGAAACAAATCCAGTGTCTCTGAACCCATTTAAAGTGCCTTTTCCATTATGTTTCTCAGTGGTGGGCAACTCCAAATGCAGGAAAAACATGTGGCAAGGAAGCAAGGACAAAGTCAAAAGGTAAAGGCAGTGAGACAACCAAATTGAGAGACGTCTTGGAAGGGCTGCACTAGCAAATAAGGAAATAAACATAATCGGGAGCAAATTATGGAAGGCTTTAAATGTCATCCTTAAAGGCAAATATTAAAGGCTAATCTTCCAATTTGTACGTTCTTCTTTATGTGTCAATCATGATATTTCTGGCCATCAGGAAAAATTACAATCTATTAAATGATACCTGAAAAGATTAATAAAACTGAGGCAGGAGATAGATGGGCCCCAGGCTGAACAGCTGGAGTTTGTCCCCTGTGGATAGATACTCCAAGATAAGAGGAGGAGCTGAGCCCTACCCAGGTAAAAGACCACATATTTCTCATTCTCAAGGTCAAGGAGACCTTCCTTACTATACATGCACAAAAAAGCTCCTTGGAGGTCAAAAAGGGAGTGATGTCAACCTACCCATAGGCCTCTTCATTAGAACCCATCTTAGTTGAGAGATGTGCATGCACACATGGGAGGACCCTGAGATAAACCAAATACGGACTTAGAACCAGGTAAAGCAAGATGACTGGCCAAAGGAAACCTGGAAGGTATGCCCCATATAAGTGATTCAAACTACCATGAGGGCATGACTCTCTCTCTTTGAGTCCACCCACGTGCGCTTATTCACACGTACTCTTTTTTTCTCCTAATACTTTACTTGTTTTACTACTTTCTGTCTTTGTGGGAATTCATTTCTACAAAGCCAAAGGGCCAGGGCCTTGTCAATGGCCGCTACTCTAGTGGCTAGGATTCAGCGCTCTCATTGCCGCAGGCTGACTTCAACCTCTGGATGGGAACTGAAATCCTGCTTCAAGCGGTTGCAGGCCGAGACCACCCGAGATCTAAACTTCCCAAAGTATCCAAGTTAATTGATGTATGGCAAGGCTAAGTATTGCTAACCCTAGGACTTAAGTTTTTATTTCCTTTTTTTGTTGTTGTACACAATATATTCTTTGTAAGCTATAAAAATCATTTGAAGAAAATATATCCTGTTAGAAGTAAGAAGAAATAAAGGAAAATTTAGGGAAAAAAAAGTAGTGATGAAATCAAAAATCAAGGATTTCTTAACACAGGAAATACGGCTTCCTAAAAAGTTCTGTTTTCAAAGATGCCTGAAAGTGATAGTTAACAAGCTTGACCAGGCTATGGCATGCCCAAGTATTTGGTTTAACATTATTCTAGGTGTGCCTGGGAGGGTGCTTCTGGATGAGGTCAACATTTGAATAGGTAGAATTGATAAAGCAGATTCCCCTCTCCAATGTGAGTGATCCTCATTAAATCCTTTGAACGCCCGAATAGAACATAAAGGGAGAGTAAGGAAAAATTCAATTTCTCTGCCTATCTTTGAGCTGGGACATTGGTCTTTTCCTGCCTTCAGACTCATACTGAAAAACCGGCCCTCCTTGACTCTCAAACCTGTCAGCCTTTAGCGTGGAACTTGCACCATCTGCTCTCCTGTTCTCAGGCTATGGATTCAGACTGGAACTCTACCATCAACTCTCCTGGGTCTCCAGCTGGCTTACTGCAAATCCCGGGACTTCTCAGCCTCCATAACCATGTGAGCCAATTCCTTATAGAAATAGAGATAGAGAGCTGGAGAGAGATGTAGAGATAGAGATATAAAGATATCACCATTTGGTTCTGTTTCTTGCGAGAACCCAGACTATTACACTGAGTATCTTATTTGCCTGATTATCTGATGACTACAAAAGTTGATTAACATTATCCTTCTACTGAACATTCTCAAGTCTTTTATTGGCCTAAAGGTGTGGATATTTTTAAATGATTCAAAAAATTAAAAAGTGAGAGATTCTGTCATTACAGAATTGTTCCTTTTCCATCTCCTGGTCTATTATTTCTTTTACTCATCTAATGAGTTGTTTAGCTGAAGTAATATACCAGCCTTGACTGGTATTTTGTTAACTATAAATCTAGTTCTGAAGACCTAGGAATAGGCATAGTTACTGTTACACATCAGAGATGACTCAAGGCTTCTCTTGATTCCTCCCACTCATTTGCTTATGGGGGTAAATGCCTCTGTTTCTAGTACTTTCTCCTACATAGGTTGGCTGGGTCACACAAAGGACTCTTACCACCACTGCCCAAGGCTCTGCCAATAAGAGCAGCTCTTCTTTGGCATTAGAGACAAATACTTATTTATTATACTCGTTGACTGGTTCCATCTTGTTTGAAGTGACCTTACCTCACCATTCGGGTGGCAAGATAAGAGAATATTGAGGGCTATATGTGAATTTAGTCAGAAGAAAAGCAAGAAAGCCACTTAACCAGATTTGTGTTTAGGTCTTAGACTTGTTGCTTTTTAAAGAAGAAAACAAAGAAGGGAGAGAGACACAGGGAGAGATGAGGATTCCATATGACATGCCCTAGCTTCTTAGGATTTGGGGCCTAAACGCTAAAAAGTCATTTATTTGCTTGTCTTTGTCTTTTCTGCAGGCCCATCACTCAGAAGCCTTGTATAATGGGGTATCTGGTTCAGTTCATAAAAGCTTATTCATATTTTAGTTAAACATTTATTTGTGCAATTATTATTATAAATGAACAAATCATGGCATTGCATTCCATTGGTTGTGTGATCTTAACATGACAGCCTGAAATCAATAGTGTGGGAAATATACCCTACCCTTAAGGGAATGTGGCAAGGGCAGGGAGGCAAACAGCTGTAAATGAAAGATATAAATAACTACAAGCAGTTTCCCCTTAACTTCTTCTATTTGCTATCTTAAACAATGCAATGACTTGTAAATATGTCCTGGTTCCCATTGCCAACAGTTTATATGTGGCATATACACCTAGAATTAGACTGTCAGGCATATTCTCCAATGTCACAAAATAACATTGATTTCTTTTCCAAAATTGTCTTACCAATATATATATATCTTTAACAGCTATTTATCTACTTTTAGTTTTGGGTCAAATGATGGGGATAAAAATGGCATCCCATTTATTGTTTTATTTGAATTTCCATGACTATCAGGTTGATCATCTTTCAAATATGTATTGCCTTTTTGACAAATTAATTGAAAGTAAAAAACAATAGAACGAGACAAAAGTTTTTTTTTTCTTTTTTAAGTGAAAGAATAAGAAAATGGTAAGAAATTTTAAATGATCATATGATGATATAGTTGGCATCCATTTTTGTAAAATAATCAAACCATGTCTAATGGTAAAAGGATGAGGTCTCTTTGAATTATTTGGTTATATTATTTTAAGAAAAAACTGTAGCACTGAGTTAGATTATTGCCTGGTAGTAGCTGACAAATATCACCTCTCATTAATTCATCCAAAAAATATTTATTGAGTTCCCACTATATGCCAGTCAGGTTCTGGTTTCTTAAGAAAAAGCAGGGAACAAACAAATATCACAACCAAGTAGCTTACTTTAAAACAAAATAAATAATAAAATATATAGTATGTAGATGGTGGCAAACATTCTGGGAAAAAAGTAAAACAAAAAAGGGAGATAAGGATCTGGGGTAGAGGTAGGAATAGGGACTCACAAATTAAATATGCTCTCAAGCACAGCCTGACTGATTTAGTGAAACCCCTGGAGAACGTGAAGGGGGAACAGTTTGAAGACATGAAGGAAGAACTTTCCAAAAGTGGACACAGCATGGGCAAAAGCCCTGAGAGGTGAATATTGCTGGTGTGGCCAAGGAATAACAAGGTTGGAACAGAGTGAGAAAAAGGAAGACTTGTAGATGATGAACTTAAAGAAATAATGGTGGTCTGATTCCAGTAGAGTCTTGTAACCCACTGAAAAGGATTTTGGTCATACTCTGAGTGAGGTGAGGAAACTTTGGAATATTTTGAGCAGAGGAGTGGCTTGGTCTGACCTCTATGTTAGCAGCATCTTTCTGACTATTGAAACATACTGTAGGAGTACAAGAGTAGAAGCAAAACACAACCACCCGGAAGAATATTAAAATAATGCAGGGATGAAATAATGGGTGGTTTAGACGTGGTAAGGAGTGGTCAAATTATAAATATATTTCGAAGGGATAGCATGATTTTCTGATGGATTGGACATGAGGTACAAGAAATAAGAACAAGGTTAAGTATAATTCTAGGTGTTTAAGCGTAAGCAAGTACAATAACCAGAACTGCCTATAATAAACAAAGGTAAGATTGAGGGAATACATTAGGTAGAAATATTATGAGTTTGTTTTTACATATTACTTTTATAACGCCTGTTAGATACTCAGGTAAATATACTGCAGAGAGTTGGTTATAGGCATCTGAATTTTAGGGCACTATCAAGAGAGTGAGTACACAGAGAAGAGGCCATGGCCTCCACTTTGGGATACACTAAAAGGTTCAGGAAATGAAGAAGAACCAAGAAAGAAAATAGATTTAATGACCAATGAGATAATGGAGGATTCATTAGTTTTACTGAAACTTTTAACCTTTAAAGATTACTGAAGAGTCAAGAAATAATGCATATTATACGCCATGGTTAAAATCAGCTGATTTCCATTTACTTTCTGAAGCACTAGTGCATCCTTTATTTTAAGGGACCTTTCTTCTAACTTTCTCCCCCTTTTAGAAAGGTTTATCCTACCTAATTACTGGTTATATACTTTCTTCCCTTATGCTTCATCCTTCTCCTCCACTTCCTGCCTCACTACAAAGTGAAATGAGTCCTTTTCGTCTTTTGGCTGTGCCTTCCTTTCGAAAGCTGGAAAACTCTTCCAAAAAGTTATTAATTTATTTTTATTTATTAGTTGACATAGAGTCAAAGTATATACCTTCTTCAAAATACTTCCAGGGAGTTATTTTTTTTCATATACAAACATTTATCTCCAATTATATCAATTTTTATTTTTGCATCAATAGAGAAATGCACATTTCACTTCATAAATGACTTTTAATCTACTAGTTTAGGTTTCCTAAAGACAATTTTGTCTCTAACATTAATCAAAGAACCACCGCCGTACTTTGCCTCAAGAAAGCTTAATTACATTACTTTGGATTTAATGAAACTTCATTGCCTCACTGCCCATCTATGGCCTGCATACAAGGCTCAGAAGTCTAATTTTAGTGTCTGGGCTTTCCACTGTTTATTATATAAAGAAATGACCTTGCCTTCCTGTTGACTATTACCTTTTAGTCCTGAGAGCTTATGGAAAGGTGACCATTACTATCTTCTTTCTCCCACTACTCCTCCTTTCCATCCCCCTACAATTCACCATTCAAACACATTTCCCACTAGTGATATCCCTTTATTAAAGCCTAAAATTAATTTAAATAGAGGAGGAAATGTATATCCAGTAATTTTCATATAAGTTTTTAAAATACCTGGAGACACATCATGCTACCATTTAGATATTGAATTGTATCAAGACTTCTCAATTATCTGGCCAGGGCTGTTAAAAAACACATCCATTTATTTTCTTCTCTCATTTATTATAAGATTCTATTAAGACTAGAATTCTTTATTGGAACATAATTTGGTACTTGAATTTGAGAGAATTGTGATCCGTTGCCTGGTCCTTGGTGTTGCCCCTAAGTTTTAATTTAAGGATAAGAATCAAAGTGCAGGTGATTTCCTGGAGATTAATGGTCATGCAGGAGGCACCCATGTCCCCAGGAAGAATATCTAATCCTTAATCCTACAGAGATGTAATGTACAAAAGTCATTATCACCACCATCAAATGACAAGTCTTTTCTTTCAAGTAAGTGTTTACTTTATTTCGAGTTGAAAAAAGGCCCAAGATGGACATTCTGTAGACAGAATAGCTCTATTAATTTACTAAACAAGGGAATATCAAATAAGAAAAACAATCCTGGGCAAGTACTGGTATAAATTTGATTCAATGGAAAGGAGTTTTAAATTCAGTATACTGCTGAACAAGGGTAGTTAAGTGTTCTCCACCCACTGCCATTCTTGTGTGTTTGTATCACTGCTTATTTTTCTAATTAATGTGTTATTAATCAAAAAGTGCCTTAATTCTTTATCAGCTTTTATCAGATTCAATATGTCTTGTCTATAATATCATCAAATTGCCAATGTAACCTTTGGAAATAGGTTTCAGCAAATTTCTTCAATAATTGTCCCATTTCCTCACTCTCCCTTTAAAACTCCCAGTCACCTCTACACAAATCAAAGCTGAGATCTTTTCATGCTGAACCCTCCACCCTATTGCAATAGTTATCACTGAATGCATCTGTTCTTACCACTTTAACTAGTGTCTGGCTTTCTTTTTTTTTTTTTTTTTTTTCTGGCTTTCTTTATCTTTGATACTGCTTGAAGAACAAAATAACTATAGGGTAGTAAGAATTGAAATAGTGAAACAAATCAAGAGGTTAATGAATTAGTCTAAGAAAGATATTATATTGGTAGAGTTGTACACGTACAAGTGGTGAGGAGTAGCTAGATCCTAGTGTATACTAAAGACAAAATCGTGCTTACCATGGGTGATGGATTGAATAAAGAATGTTAGCACTTTTATTTTTTTACCTAATTATTTTCATTGTCCACAGAAATTTTTCACTGAATGGGTAATACTTTAAATTTTTGAATTTACATATAATGAAATGAACAAATCTTGAGTACAGTTTGATGAATTTTGACAAATAGACTCATAACTCATGCTCTTATCAATATATAGAACATTTCCATCACCCTTGAATTTTCCTTTGTGCCACTTTCCTTCCCAGATCGCCCAAACCAATAGACAACCACTGTTCTAATTTTTTTCACCATTTCTTTTGCTGGTCTTATAACTTAATATAAATTGAACCATAAAGTACATACTCTGTACATGTTTCCTTTTACTCAGCATAATTTTTTTTTGAATTTTTGAATTTTATTTTATTTATTTTTTTATACAGCAGGTTCTTATTAGTCATCCATTTTATACATATTAGTGTATACATGTCAATCCCAATCTCCCAATTCATCACACCACCACCACCCCCACCGCCGCATTCCCCCCTTGGTGTCCATATGTATGTTCTCTACATCTGTGTCTCTATTTCTGCCCTGCAAACAGGTTCATCCATACCATTTTTCTAGGTTGCACATATATGTGTTAATATATGATATTTGTTATTCTCTTTCTGACTTACTTCACTCTGTACGGCAGTCTCTAGATCCATCCATGTCTCTACAAATGACCCAATTTTGTTCCTTTTTATGGCTGAGTAATATTCTATTGTATATATGTACCACCTCTTCTTTATCCATTCATCTGTCGATGGACACTTAGCTTGCTTCCATGACCTGGCTATTGTAAATAGTGCTGCAATGACCATTGGGGTGCATGTGTCTTTTTGAATTATGGCTTTCTCTGGGTATATGCCCAGTAGTGGGATTGCTGGGTCATATGGTAATTCTAGTTTTAGTTTTTTAAGGAACCTCCATACTGTTCTCCATAGTGGCTGTATCAATTTACATTCCCACCGGCAGGGCAAGAGGGTTCCCTTTTCTCCACACCCTCTCCAGCATTTCTTGTTTGTAGATTTTCTGATGATGCCCATTCGAACTGGTGTGAGGTGATACCTCATTGTAGTTTTGATTTACATTTCTCTAATAATTAGTGATGTTGAGCAGCTTTTCATGTGCTTCTTAGCCATCTGTATGTTTTCTTTGGAGAAATGTCTATTTAGGTCTTCTGCCCATTTTTGGATTGGGTTGTTTGTTTTTTTAATATTGAGCTGCATGAGCTGTTTATATATTTTGGAGATTAAACCTTTGTCCATTGATTTGTTTGCAAATACTTTCTACCATTCTGAGGGTTGTCTTTTCATCTTGTTTGTAGTTTCCTTTGCTTTGCAAAAGCTTTTAAGTCTTATCAGGTCCCAGTGTTTATTTTTGTTTTTATTTCCATTACTCTAGGAGGTGGATCAAAAAAGATCTTGCTGTGATTTATGCCAAAGGGTGTTCTTCCTATGTTTTCCTCTAAGAGTTTTATAGTGTCCAGTCTTACATTTAGGTCTCTAATCCATTTTGAGTTTATTTTTGTGTACGGTGTTAGGGAGTGTTCTAATTTCATTCTTTTACATTTTATTATCCAGTTTTCCCAGCACCACTTATTGAAAAGACTGTCTTTTCTCCATTGCATATCCTTGCCACCTTTGTCATAGATTAGTTGACCATAGGTGCATGAGTTTATCTCTGGGCTTTCTATCCTGTTCCATTGATCTATATTTCTGTTTTTGTGCCAGTACCACATTGTCTTGATTACTGTAGCTTTGTAGTATAGTCTGAAGTCAAGGAGTCTGATTCCTCCAGCTCCGTTTTTTTCATTCAAGACTGCTTTGGCTATTTGGGGTCTTTTGGGTCTCCATACAAATTTTAAGATTTTTTTGTTCTAGTTCTGTAAAAAATGTTATTGGTAATTTGATAGGGATTGCATTGAATCTGTAGATTGCTTTGGGTAGTATAGTAATTTAAACAGTATTGATTCTTCCAATCCAAGAACATGGTATATCTCTCCATCTGTTTGTATCATCTTTAATTTCTTTCATCAGTGTCTTATAGTTTTCTGCATACAGGTCTTTTGTCTCCCTAGGTAGGTTTATTCCTAGGTATTTCATTCTTTTTGTTGCAATGGTAAATGGGAGTGTTTCCTTAATTTCTCTTTCAGATTTTTCATCATTAGTGTATAGGAATGCAAGATTTCTGTGCATTAATTTTGTATCCTGCAACTTTACCAAACTCATTGATTAGCTCTAGTAGTTTTCTGGTGGCATCTTTAGGATTCTCTATGTATAGTATCATGTCATCTGCAAACAGTGACAGTTTTACTTCTTCTTTTCCGATTTGGATTCCTTTTATTTCTTTTTCTTCTCTGATTGCCATGGCTAGGACTTCCAAAACTCTGTTGAATAATAGTGGCGAGAGTGGACATCCTGGTCTTGTTCCTGATCTTAGAGGAAATGCTTTCAGTTTTTCAACATTGAGAATGATGTTTGCTGTGGGTTTGTCGTATATGGCCTTTATTATTTTAGGTAGGTTCCCTCTATGCCCACTCTCTGGAGAGTTTTTATGATAAATGGGTGTTGAATTTTGTCAAAAGCTCTGTCTGCATCTATTGAGATGATCATATGGTTTTTATTCTTCAGTTTGTTAATATGGTGTATCACATTGATTGATTTGCATATATTGAAGAATTCTTGCATCCCTGGCATAAATCCCACTTGATCATAGTGTATGATCCTTTTAATGTATTGTTGGATTCTGTTTGCTAGTATTTTGTTGAGGATTTTTACATCTATATTCATCAGTGATATTGGTCTGTAATTTTCTTTTTCTGTAGTATCTTTGTCTGGTTTTGGTGTCAGGGTGATGGTGGTCTCATAGAATGAGTTTGGGAGTGTTCCTTCCTCTGCAATTTTTTGGAAAAATTTGAGAAGGATCGGTGTTAGCTCTTCTCTAAATGTTTGATAGAATTCCCCTGTAAAGCCATCTGGTCCTGAACTTTTGTTGGTTGGAAGATTTTCAATCACAGTTTCAATTTCATTACTTGTGATTTGTCTGTTCAGATTTTCTGTTTCTTCCTGGTTCAGTCTTGGAAGATTATACCTTTCCAAGAATTTGTCCATTTCTTCCAGGTTGTCCATTTTATTGGCATAGAGTTGCTTCTAGCAGTCTCTTAGGATGCCTTGTATTTCTGTTGTGTCTACTGTAACTTCATCTTTTTCATTTCTAATTTTATTGATTTGAGTCTTCTTCCTCTTTTTCTTGATGGATCTGCCTAATGGTTTATCAATTTTGTTTACCTTCTTAAAGAACCAGCTTTTAGTTTTATTGATCTTTGCTCTTGATTTCTTCATTTCTATTTCATTTATTTCTGCTCTGATCTTTATGATTACTTTCCTTCTACTAACTTCGGGGTTTTGTTTGTTCTTCTTTCTCTAGTTCCTTTAGGTGTAAGGTTAGATTGTTTATTTGACATTTTTCTTGTTTCTTGAGGTAGGCTTCTATTGCTATAAACTTCCCTCTTAGAGCTGTTTTTGCTGCATCCCATAGGTTTTGGATCATTTTATTTTCGTTGTGATTTGTCTCTAGGTATTTTTTGAATTCTTCTTCGATTTCTTCAGTGATCTCTTGGTTATTTAGTAACGTATTGTTTAGCCTCCATGTGTTTGTGTTTCTTACATTTTTTTTCCCTGTAATTGATTTTGAATCTCATAGCATTGTGGTCAGAAAAGATGCTTGATCTGATTTCAATTTTCTTAACTGTCCTGAGGTTTGATTTGTGATCCAAGATGTGATCTATCCTGAAGAATGTTCCGTGTGCACTTGAGAAGAAAGTGTAATCTGCTGTTTTGGATCGAATGTCTTATAAATATCAATTAAATCTATCTGGTCTATTGTGTCATTTAAAGCTTGTGTTTTCTTATTAATTTTCTGTTTGGATGATCTGTCCATGGGTGTAAGTGAGGTGTCAAAGTCCCCCACTATTATTGTGTTACTGCTGATTTCCTCTTTTATAGCTGTTAGCAGTTGCCCTATGTATTGAGGTGCTCCAATGTTGGGTGCATATATATTTATAATTGTTATATCTTCTTCTTGGATTGATCCTTTGATCATTATGTAGTGTCCTTCCTTGTTTCTTGTAACATTCTTTATCTTAAAGTCTATTTTATCTGATATGAGTACTGCTACTCCAGCTTTCTTTTTTTTAAATTTTTTTAAAATTTATTATATTTTTATTTTTTATAGCTGTGTTGGGTCTTCATTTCTGTGTGAGGGCTTTCTTTAGTTGCGGAAAGTGGGGGTCACTCTTCATCGCTGTGCGTGGGCCTCTCACTATCACGGCCTCTCTTGTTGCAGAGCACAGGCTCCAGACGCGCAGGGTCAGTAGTTGTGGCTCACAGGCCTAATTGCTCCACGGCATGTGGGATATTCTCAGACCAGGGCTCGAACCCATGTCCCCTGCATTAGCAGGCAGATTCTCAACCACTACACCACCAGGGAAGCCCCTCCAGCTTTCTTTTGATATCCGTTTGCATGAATATCTTTTTCCATTCCCTTACTTTCGGTCTGTATGTGTCCCTAGGTCTGAAGTGGGTCTCTTGTAGACAGCATATAGATGGGTTCTGTTTTTGTATCCATTCAGTGAGCCTGTGTCTTTTGGTTGGAGCATTAATCCATTCACGGTTAAGGTAAGTATCAATATGTATGTTCCTATTACCATTTTCTTAATTGTTATGAGTTTGTTTTTGTAGGTCCTTTTCTTCTCTTGTGTTTCCCACTTAGAGAAGTTCTTTTAGCATTTGTTGTACAGCTGGTTTGGTGGTGCTGAATTCCCTTAGCTTTTGCTTGTCTGTAAAGCTTTTGATTTCTCTGTCAAATCTGAATGAGATCCTTGCCAGGGAGAGTAATCTTGGTTGTAGTTTCTTCCCTTTCATCACTTTAAATATATCATGTCATTCCCTTCTGGCTTGTAGACTTTCTGGTGAGAAATCCACTGTTTACCTTATGGGAGGTCCCTTGTATGTTATTTGTCATTTTTCCCTTGTTGCTTTCAATAATTTTTTTTTTGTCTTTAATTTTTGTCAGTTTGATTACTATGTGTCTTGGCGTGTTTCTCCTTGGATTTATCCTGCTTCAGAGTCTCTGTGTTTCCTGGACTTGAGTGGCTATTTCCTTTCCCATGTTAGGGAAGTTTTCAACTATAATCTCTTCAAACATTTTCCTGGCTCCATTCTCTCTCTCTTCTCCTTCCGGGACCCCTATAATGCAAATGTTGTTGCGTTTAATGTTGTCCCAGAGATCTCTTAGGCTGTCTTCATTTCTGTTCATTCTTTTTTCTTTATTTTGTTCCACGGCAGTGAATTCCACCATTCTGTCTTCCAGGTCACTTATCCGTTCTTCTGCTTTGGTTATTCTGCTATTGATTCCTTCTAGTGTATTTTTCATTTCAGTTATTGTATTGTTCATCTCTGTTTGTTTGTTCTTTAATTCTTCTTGGTGTTTGTTCTGTAATTCTTCTAGGTCTTTTTAAACATTTCTTGCATCTTCTCGATCTTTGCCTCCATTCTTTTTCCGAGGTCCTGGATCATCTTCACTATCATTATTCTGAATTCTTTTTCTGGAAGGTTGCCTATCTCCACTTCATTTAGTTGTTTTTCTGGGGTTTATCTTGTTCCTTCATCTGGTACATAGCCCTCTGCCTTTTCATCTTGCGTATCTTTCTGTGAATGTGGTTTTTTGTTCCACAGGCTGCAGGATTATAGTTCTTCTTGCTTCTGCTGTCTGCCCTCTGGTGGATGAGGCTCTCTAAGAGGCTTGTTCAAGTCTCCTGATGGGAGGGACTGGTGGTGGGTAAAGCTGGCTCTTGCTCTGGCAGGCAGAGGTCAGTAAAATTTTAATTCACTTGTCTGCTGATGGGTGGGGCTGGGTTCCCTCCCTGTTTGTTGTTTGCCCTGAGGCAACCCAACACTGGAGGCTACCCGGCTCTTTGGTGGGGCTAATGGCAGACTCCAGGAGGGCTCACGCCAAGGAGTACTTCCCAGAACTTCTGCTGCCAGTGTCCTTGTCCTCATGGTGAGCCACAGCCACCCCCTGCCTCTGCAGGAGACCCTCCAACACTAGCAGGTAGGTCTGGTTCAGTCTCCTATGGGGTGACTGCTCCTTCCCCTGGGTCCCGATGTGCACACTACTTTGTGTGTGCCCTCCAAGATTGGAGTCTCTTTTTCCCTCAGTTCTGTCAACGTCCTGCAATCAAATCCTGCTAGGCTTCAAAGTCTGATTCTCTAGGAATTCCTCCTCCCGTTGCTGGACCTCCAGTTTGGGGAGCCTGACGTGGGGCTCAGATCCTTCACTCCAGTGGGTGGACTTCTGTGGTATAAGTGTTCTCCAGTTTGTGAGTCACCCACCCAGTAGTTATGGGACTTGATTTTATTGTGATTGCGCCCCTCCTAACGTCTCACTGTGGCTTCTCCTTTGTCTTTGGATATGGGGCGTCTTTTTTGGTGAGTTCCAGTGTCTTCCTGTCTACGATTGTTCAGCAGTTAGTTGTGATTCCAGTGCTCTCTCAAGAGGGAGTGGGCACATGTTCCTTCTACTCCACCATCTTGAACCAATCTCTTTTTCAGCATAATATTTTTGAGATTCACACATGTTATTGCATATTTTAGTAGCATATTCTGTTTGCTGAGAGCATAACAGAATGTTTGTGTTCCCTCAAAATTCATATGTTGAAGTCCTAACTCTCAAATGTGGTGGTATTTGGAGATGGGGACTTTTGGACGTAATTAGGTGAGGTCATGATGCTCATTAAGTGAGCCCCTGATGTAATTATTGCCCTTATAAGAGGAGACACCAGAGCTTCCTCTCTCTGCCATGAGAGGACACAGCAAGAAGATGGCCGTCTGCAAGCCAGAAAGAGGGCCTTCACCAAGCACTGAATCTGGGGGCACATTGATCTTGGTCTTCCCAGTCTTCAGAACTGTGAGAAATAAATGTCTGTTGTTTAAGTCACTTAGTCTATGGTAGTTTATTATAGCAAGTGGAGCTGAATAAGAAGACACTAAATGTAATTACATTGTATGAACTTCACATAATGTTTATCCATTTTTTTTTTTTTTTTTTTTTGACAAACATTTGAGTAGTTTCCACTTTGGGGCTATTATGCATAAAGATGCCGTAAACATCTTACGTAAGTCTTTTCTTGAATATATTTTAGTTTTTCTTTTGCAAATACCTAGATATGGAATTGGTAGTCATAGGGCTGATGTATTTCATCATTTCTAACAACTTTTAACTACATGAGAAACTACCAGAGTGATTTGCCAAGTGGTTGTACAATCTGTCATTCACCAGCATTTTACAAGAGTTCTAGTTGCTCCACAAACAGGAACACCTAGTGTTGTCAGGACGTAAATTTCAGCCACTTTTGTGGGTGGAAAGGAGTATCTCAATGTGGTTTAGTTTGAATTCTCTGATGACTGATCACTTTGAGCATCTTTGTGTGTGCTTTTAAATCATTTGTATTCCTTTATTTTTGTAGTGCCTGTTTATATCTATTGCCTTTTTATTCAGTTATTGTCTTTTTTATCATTGTGTTGTAGGAGTTATTATACATTCAGAATAGAAGCCCCTTAACAAACATGTGTACTGCAGCCATGTTCCATCAAAAGAAAATCTTTGCCTATTCCAAGATCATGATGATACTTCCTTCCCTCCTTCTAGAAGCTTATTTCCTTTAATCTTTACTTTTAGGTCTATGCTCCATCTCAAATTAATTTTTGTGTTTGATATAAAATATGATCATTTTATTTTTATACAGATATTAAATTTTTCTATACTGTATGTTTAAAAGACTTTCTTATTCTCATTAAATCATTTTAGCAACTTTTCTAAAAACATATCAATTGATCATGTAATTAGGGTCTATTTTTCATTCCTATCCTTATTCATTGATCTATTTGTCTACATTTAAGCCAATACAACACTGTTTACTCTAAAATTATATCAAGTCTTGAAAGCAGGTATCATAAGCCCTCCAATTTAAGTTTTTGCAAGTTTGTCTTCTGGTTAATTCTTTACGTTACTGGCTTATACACAACTGACTCTCTTGAACTTCTCTTTCCCCCTGGGAGGCATATCAAAGCATGACTTCTCCACTCTTCCTAGAAGAAGGAACCACATAGTCTCTCTCTCACTTGTAAATGAGAATATATATCAGGCCTGAAATCCTTCCCTATGTCACTATTTGGATAAGAGAAAACCATATCAGGTCTCTGTCATATTTCAGCAGGCACATCTGAACATAATATGGCCCCAAGATTTAGATGCACAGCTGATATCTATTTTCTGCTTTACTAGTGATTTTCACTAATATATTACAAAGGTTAGAACCCTATATGGAAGACAGGTAATTTGTACCATTATTCCTCTCTTTCTACTGAAACCACTGCAGAGTGCAGCAGTACTTTTTAAGCTAGAACATAATTTTTAGAACCATATTATAGCAAGCTTATCCTAGAAACCAACATAAAAAAGAAATAATAGCTTTTATATAAATAGCATGTATTTTTTTAACGTTTAGTGGTTTCTTGCATTGTTCTAGTGTAGCATTAATTGAAAATCTAAATTCAGCTAATTAGTTTTCAATAGAAACCATAGGGAACTCCTGGTGAGAATATTATAAAACTTTATTATTTATTTGCAAATGCATATATAGAGATGACAATGGCTTTGTTGTTAGTAAGATGAGCCATCTCTGACAAATATTTAAAGTGGGGAATAAAGTAAAAAAGATGGATCTAACAAAGTTTTTCTCCCATTCCAAATAAACTGATCTTCAATAAACAGAACACTGAAATCCTAAAACAGCACCATTATCCATTGGAATATGACAGCCTACAACCATCAAGTATATTTCCAGACCATTTGGGCAACATGGCACTTTTCAAATGCATCATAAACTAGGGGAAATTAATATTCTGTAGCCACTGGAAAGAACTACCATTTTAAAAATGAAAGCCTATAAAACAGACTGAAAGTTAAATGTTTTCTGAGCTTCTAAAATGCTTAGATGGGTTTGGTGATTTTTGCATCTTCTGAACCTTAATTTTCTATTCATGAAATCATGAAAATAATATGATATTTTTGACAGGTTATAGTTCAAGTTGCCTGAGAATAATGAAATGGAATAGAGACAGATAGAGATTCTATTATAGATAGCCACGAGGGAAACAGGTAATATGAGTAATCAAAATCTTTAAACTCTGAAGGCTAATTTTAAACAATGTTTCATGTCCATGTTCTCCTTCTTTTAAATCCATATCTTTCATAAGTGCTGCCAAATTAACTATCAGCTTTCACGAAGGTGCCCTGACTTAGTTCACCTTCTTATGAAAGTGTTAATAAATAGTGATAGAAAAGGCAGAAGAGGAAATAAAGAAACCCACTAGGAAAAAGATCATGTTTTGTTTACTCTATTTACTCTTTGAAACATAGATTATTGCCACCGTCATACTAAAAGCTAAGACGTAGACTGCATCTTGTCCTATATGCTTTTCAACTGGCTTTCAGTGACGCATAAGACCTAGTGAGATTGCCTTTAGTATATAACAATAATAAATAAACCTGGTACAGCCCTCAAAATGAGACATGTGTTGTGTAAGTGCTTTTGCATGGATTATCTCAGTCTATCTTTAAATGGTAGAACTGTGCAAGGATAGAGTATAATATAATGATTAAAAAATCTGTCCTAGAGACAGATACCTGGATTAAATTTCCAGGTCTTCCATGTATTGACTGGGTGATTTTGAGTAAGTTACTTAAACAGTCTTCTCCTCAGTTTTCTCAATGACAAAGCAAAGGTGAAAATATATAGCATGATGCACAATTGTAGGATTAAATAAATTTCTACATGAAGAATGCTGAAAACATGCCTGATTTATAATAGGTCCTCAGTTATGTACAGATGCAATAAGGATCTATTTAAAGGAGTTAATTATAATTATCAAGTTTGCACAGGTAATTGATGTTGGAAATAGAGCTAAAACCCAGATCCAATTTAAACATGAAAGCCCGCCTTGAATTAGCATCCTATACTGTCATCCTCCTTTCATCTAGTTAAGCATCTAAAATAATGCCTGACACAATTATGTTTGTTGAATATGTTTATTTATATTTATTTATTTATTTATTTATACAGCAGGTTCTTATTAGTTATCTATTTTATACATATTATTGTATATGTGTCAATCCCAATCTCCCAATTCATCCCACCATCACCCCCCAATGCATTTATAGAATAATGTTTCAGAAGAAATGAATGATTCTGTCACATGAATTGATACATGGTATTTAAGCAAGGCAATCCCTAGAAGGGATTCTATGATATTTTAGGTAATCACAAACCACCTTTTAATTCATAAATGGTCATTGCTTTCCTCTATAGAAGACCTGTCAAGTAATTCATTATTATTATCTTGTAAAGACCAATTAATGTCTTCCTTGTTCATAGCCTGACAGTGCTCCAACCAGGAAGAGTGTATTTAAAGAGAACCCTTGGACTGGTTGTCAGGACCAGGGCTTAATCTTCACTCTGCCACTAATCAAATCTGCTGCAAGTAACTTTTTTTTTCCCCAAGACCTATTTCTTCATCTATTAAAAAAGCTTTTTGGGGGGTGGAGTCAAGATGCCATACTAGGAGGACGTGGAATTCTCATCTCCTCACAGTTAGGACACCTCCCAGGCACTGGTGGGGGACCATGGACACCTAAGGGAATGGGAGGAACCCCCAGTGCCCGGGTAGGACGTGGGGCTTGGGGGGAGTGAAGGAGGAGGACAAGTGCAGGTGGGACAGGACTGGCGGCCCTGAGGGGCGGCTGGGGGAGAGGAAGGGATCCCACACCCAAAGGGGGAAATTGGGGAACCATTGGGAGGGCAGAGGATCAAAAGGGAGTGTGGCCAGGCTTCCCCTGCCTACTTGGGCCCTCAGGAACCTGCTGAGATCCTGGGCCTGATCCTCTGCCCACAGAGACCCCCTCCAGCTGCGTGGGTTCTGAGGGAGTGGGAGGGAGGGAAGGGGGAGCAAAAGTAAAGGCTGGACCTCCAGGACTGGCACCCCTGCATGGTGGCTGGGCGAGGGAGGAGTTCCTACACCTAGCGGGACCCACCTACTAGGGGTCCAGCAGCGAGGGGGAGACCCTAGGGGAGACGGTGGGGGAGGGGCACGAAGGAATGGAAGGGAATGAGGCCAGTGCTTTCCCTGTCCACTTAGGCACTGAGAAGACTGTTGGGCTCCCAGGCCTAATCCTCTGCCCTCGGAGTCTCCCTCCTGCCGCACAGAGCCCAAGCCCCGACCTACACCCCCCACCCAGGGCCCTACCTCTACACCCAGGGACCCCAACCAATGTGCTGGGCCTAAACCCCACCCACACACCGTCAGCCAGGGCCATACCTCCAAACTCCGGAACTGCACACTCCAGAGGCCCTCCTTCCAATGTGCTGCCTCTCCCCTTCTGTGCAGGTACTAAGCAGGGGCCCTGCCCCATGCTTGAACGTTGCCCTGCCTAGGCCACGCCCCACGCTCAAATGTCACCACCCCGTCCACCTAGGTTCCGCCCACCCAAAACTCTGCCCCTGCCTAAGTTCCATCCCCCACCTGAATTCAACCCCCATAGCCAAGGTTTTTTTTAAATTTTCTTTTCTTTGTTCCTCTTTTAGATTTGGGTTCTGTTTTACCTTGTTGATTCGTTGTTGTTGATTCTTCTATATTTTTATTTTTCCTAATAAATCTTTTACTTTTCTAATTTTATTTTATTCATTATATGTTCTTACTGATCTCTCCTTTTGACTTGTTCTGCCAGTGCACCCCTCCCCCCCCCCTTTTTTTTCCTTTTTCTGTTGTGGTTTTATTTTACCTTGTTACAGTTGTTTCAATAATAGTTTTATTTTTCCTAATATATTTTTTATCTTTCTAATTTTATTTTGTTTTTTATTCTTTTATATTGTACTGCTCCTTTTTTTCTTTCTTTTTTTTTTCCACTGTGCCACAAACCTTGTGGGATCTTGGTTCCCAGGCCAGACATTGGGCCCAAGCTCTTGTAGTGGGAGCTCTGAGTTCAAACAACTGGACTAACAGAGAACCTCAGAACCCAGGGAATATCAATTGGAGTGAGGCTCCCAGAGGTCCTCATCTCAGCACCAAGACCCAGCTTTATCCAACTGCCTGCAAACTCCAGTGCTGGACGTCTCAGGCCAAACAACCAATAAGACAGAAACACAGCACCACCCATCAAAAAAAAAAAAAAAAAAAGATATGATGAAAAAATTTGTTACACACGAAGGAACAAGGGAAAAACCTACAAGACCAAATAAATGAAGATGAAATAGGCAACCTACCTGAAAAAGAATTCAGAGTAATGATAGTAAAGATGACCCAAAATCTCGGAAACAATGGAGAAAATACAAGAAACATTTAACAAGGATCTAGAAGAACTAAAGAGCAAACAAACAGTGATGAATGACACAATTACTGAAACTGAAAATACTCTAGAAGGAATCAATAACAGAAAAACTGAGGCAGAAGAACGGATAAGTGAGCTGGGAGATAAAATGGTGGAAATAACTGCCAGGGAGCAGAATAAAGGAAAAAGAATGAAAAGAATTGAGGACAGTCTCAGAGACCTCTGGAACAACATTAAATGCACCAACATTCAAATAATAGGGGTCCCAGAAGAAGAAGAGAAAAAGAAAGGGTCAGAGAAAGTATTTGAAGAGATTATAGTTGAAAACTTCCCTAACATGGGAAAGGAAATAGTCAGTCAAGTCAAGGAAGTACAGACAGTACCACACAGGATAGACCCAAAGAGAAACACGCCAAGACACATATTAATCAAACTATCAAAAATTAAATACAAAGAAAATATGTTGAAAACAGCAAGGGAAAAGCAACAAATAATATACAAGGGAATCCCCATAAGGTTAACAGCTGATCTTTCAGCAGAAGCTCTGCAAGCCAGAAGGGAGTGGCAAGACATATATAAAGTGATGAAAGGGAAAAATCTAAAACCAGATTACTCTACCCAGCAAGGATCTCATTCAGATTTGATGGAGAAATTAAAACCTTTACAGATAAGCAAAAGTTAAGAGAATTCAGCACCACCAAACCAGCTTTACAACAAATGCTAAAGGAACTTCTCTAGGCGGGAAAAACAAGAGAAGGAAAAGACTTATAATAACAAACCCGAAACAATTAAGAAAATGGTAATAGGAAAATACATATTGATAATTACCTTAAATGTAAATGGATTAAATGCTCCAACCAAAAGACGTAGACTGGCTGAATGGATGCAAAAATAAGACCCACACATATGCTGTCTACAAGAGACCCATTTCAGACCTAGGGACACATACAGACTGAAAGTAAGGGGATGGAAAAAGATATTCTATGCAAATGGAAATCAAAAGAAAGCTGGAGTAACAATTCTCATATCAGATAAAGTAGATTTTAAAATAAAGACTATTACAAGAGACAAAGAAGGACATTACATAATGTTCAAGGGACCAATCCAAGAAGAAGATATAACAATTGTAAATATTTATGCACCCAACATAAGAGCACCTCAATATATAAGGCAAATGCTAACAGCCATAAAGAGGGAAATCGACAGTAAGACAATCATATTAGGGGATTTTAACACCCCATTTTCACCAATGGGCAGATCATCCAAAATGAAAATAAATAAGGAAACACAAGCTTTAAATGACACATTAAACACGATGGACTTAATTGATATTTATGGGACATTCCAACCAAAAACAACAGAAAACACTTTCCTCTCAAGTGCTCATGGAACATTCTCCAGGATAGACCATATCTTGGGTCACAAATCAAGCCTTGGTAAATTTAAGAAAATTGAAATTGCATCAAGTATCTCATCCGACCACAACACTATGAGACTTGGTATCAATTACAGGAAAAAATCTGTAAAAAATATAAACACATGGAGGCTAAACAATACACTACTAAATAACCAAACAATCGCTGAAGAAATCAAATGACAATGAAAAAACAACGGCCCAAAACCTATGGGATGCAGCAAAGGGAGTTCTAAGAGGGACGTTTATAGCAATGCAATCCTACCTCAAGGAACAAGAAACATCTCAAATAAACAACCAAACCTTGCACCTAAAGCAATTAGAGAAAGAAGAACAAAAAAACCTCAAAGTTAGCAGAAGGAAAGAAATCCTAAAGATTAGATCAGAAATAAATGAAAAAGAAATGAAGGAAACAATAGCAAAGGTCAATAAAACAAAAAGCTGGTCCTTTGAGAAGATAAACAAAATTGATAAACCACTAGCTAGACTCATCAAGAAAAAAAGGGAGAAGACTCATATCAACAGAATTAGAAATGAAAAAGGAAAAGTAACTACTGACACTGCAGAAATACAAAGGATCATAAGAGATTACTACAAGCAACTATATGCCAATAAAATGGATAACCTGAAGAAATGGACAGATTCTTAGAAAAGCACAACCTTCTGAGACTGAACCAGGAAGAAAAAGAAAATATAAACAGACCAATCACAAGCGCTGAAATTGAGACTGTGATTAAAAATCTTCCAACAAAGAAAAGCCCAGGACCAGATGGGTTCACAGGCAAAGTCTATCCAACATTTATAGAAAACCTAACACCTATCCTTCTCAAATTCTTCCAAAATATAGCAGAGGGAGGAACACTACCAAACTCATTCTACGAGGCCACCATCACTCTGATACCAAAACCAGACAAGATGTCACAAAGAAAGAAAAATGCAGGCCAATATCACTGATGAACATAGATGCAAAAATCCTCAACAAAATACTAGCAAACAGAATCCAACAGCACATTAAAAGGATCATACACCATGATCAAGTGGGGTTTACCCCAGGAATGCAAGGCTTCTTCAATATACACAAATCAATCAGTGTGATACACCATATTATCAAACTGAAGGATAAAAACCATATGATAGTCTCAATAGATGCAGAAAAAGCTTTTGACAAAATTCAACACCCAGTTATGATAAAAACTCACCAGAAAGTAGGCATAGAGGGAACATACCTCAACATAATAAAGGCAATATATGACAAACCCACAGCCAACATCGTTCTCAATGGTGAAAAACTGAAAGCATTTCCTCTAAGATCAGGAATAAGACAAGGTTGCCCACTCTCATCACTATTATTCAACATAATTTTGAAAGTTTTAGTCACAGCAATCAGAGAATGAAAAGAAATAAAAGGAATACAAATCGGAAAAGAAGAAATAAAACTGTCACTGTTTGCAGATGACATGATACTATACATAGAGAATCCTAAAAATGTTACAAGAAAACTACCAGAGCTAATCAATGAATTTGGTAAAGTAGCAGGATACAATATTAATGCACAGAAATTTCTTGCATTCCTATACACTAATGATGAAAAATCTGAAAGAGAAATTAAGGAAACATTCCCACTTACCAATGCAACAAAAAGAATAAAATACCTAGGAATAAACCTACCTAAGGAGACAAAAGACCTGTATGCAGAAAACTATAAGATACTGATGAAAGAAATTGAAGATGATACAAAGAGATGGAGAGATATACTATGTTCTTGAATTGGAAGAATCAACATTGTGCAAATGACTCTACCCCCCAAAGCAATCTACATATTCAACTTAATCCCTATCAAACTACCAATGGCATTTTTCCCAGAACTAGAACAAAAAATTGCACAATTTGTATGGAAACACAAAAGACCCCGAATAGCCAAAGCAATCTTGAGGAAGAAAAATGGAGCTGGAGGAATGAGACTCCTGGACTTCAGACTATACTACAAAGCTACAGTAATCAAGACAATGTGGTACTGGCACAAAAACAGCAATATAGATCAATGGAACAGGAGAGAAAGCCCAGAGAGAAACCCATGCACATATAGTCACCTATCTTTGATAAAGGAGGCAAGAGTATACATTGGAGAAAAGACAGCCTCTTCAATAAGTGGTGCTGGGAAAACTGGACAGCTACATGTAAAAGAATGAAATTAGAACACTCCCTAACACCATACAGAAAAATAAACTCAAAATGGATTATAAACCTAAATGTAAGGTTAGACACTATTAAACTCTTAGAGGAAAACATAGGAAGATCACTCTTTGACATAAATCACAGCAAGATCCTTTTTGACCCACCTCCTAGATAAATGGAAATAAAAACAAAAATAAAGAAATGGGACCAAATGAAACTTAAAATTTTTGCACAGCAAAGGAAACCATAAAAAAAAAATGAGAAGATAACCCTCAGAATGGGAGAAAATATTTGCAAACGAAGCAACTGACAAAGGATTAATCACCAAAATATACAAGCAGCTCATGCAGCTCAATATCAATAAAACAAAAACCTAATCCAAAAATGGGCAGAAGACTTAAATAGACATTTCTCCAAAGAAGATATACAGTTTGCCAACAAACACATGAAAGGATGCTCAACATCACTAATCATTAGAGAAATGCAAATCAAAACTACAATGAGTATCACCTCACACAGGTCAGAATGGCCATCATCAAAATATCTACAAACAATAAATGCTGGAGAAGGGTGTGGAGAAAAGGGAACCCTCTTGCACTGTTGGTGGGAATGTAAATTGATACAGCCACTATGGAGAACAGTATGGAGGTTCCTTAAAAAACTAAAAATAGAACTCCTATATGACCCAGCAATCCCACTACTGGGCATATACCCTGAGAAAACCATAATTCAAAAAGAGTCATGTGCCACAGTATTCATTGCAGCACTATTTACAATAGCCAGAACATGGAAACAACCTACGTGTCCAACGACAGATGAATGGTTAAAGAAGATGTGGCACGTATATACAATGGAATAGTACTCAGCTATAAGAAGAAACGAAATTGAGTTATTTGTAGTGAGGTGGATGGATCTAGAGTCTGTCATACCGAGTGAAGAAAGTCAGAAAGAGAAAAACAAATACCGTATGCTAACACATACATGGAATCTAAAAAAAATAAAAAAAGGTTCTGATGAACCTAGGGGCAGGAAAGGAATAAAGACTCAGACATAGAGAATGGACTTGAGGACTCGGAGAGGGGGAAGGGTAAGCTGAGACGAAGTAAGAGAGTAGCATTGACATATATACACTACCAAATGTAAAATAGATAGCTAGTGGGAAGCAGCTGCAAGGCACAGGGAGATCAGCTCGGTGCTCTGTGACCACCTAGAGGGGTGGGGTAGGGAGAGTGGGAGGGAGACGCAAGAGGGAGGGGATATGGGGATATACGTATGCATATAGCTGATTCACTTTGTTTCACAGCAGAAACTAAGACAAAAATGTAAAGTAATTATACTCCAATAAAGATGTTAGAAAACAAAAAAGAGGTTTGAGCTAAATTTTCACTTAAATTATTTGTTGCAGTTTCTTCCAAGTGCGCACCACTATTACCAGAGGACCCAGGAGGGGAGATGATGGCAGAGAATGAAGTTGTTTTGGCAAAATCACCCAGAACACATTCTAACCCAATGTGGACATCACTTAAGTGCTCATGTGTAACAGGAAGACAGGGAAGATAGGTCAAGTCAATTGTCTAATATCAGTCTTAGATAAGACACAGATATCATTAGACAATGAGTTCGTTCATAAGACATCATGGTTTTCTCACATTTATAAAAAGCTTCCTTTAATATATACATTCAATATGGTATTTTCAAAAACCCATAAAGTAACAATTATTACCACTTCTTTACAGAAAAAGAAAGCAGAATTCTCAGAAATTTCAAGATGTCTTTAATAAGGGTTATAGTAAGTATTTAAATTAGCCTTTCAACTCTAAGTCTGGTATTTGGTTACTATGCCATAGCTGGCTGTTTGTAAAGTAGGCACGTTTCTGCACTATAATATTTTTCATCTCTTTTTATTCATTTTTTGTTTAAAAAAAAAGCAATAAAAATTTGGAGTCTTTGTATTCCTGTTCTATAAAATAACATGACAACCTAGAAGTTAAAAATCAAATGGAAAGAAGATTCTCTAAAGGTTAGAGTGCAAGAATGGGTCCTTTACAACATTGTAAATCAACTATACTTCTATTAAAAAAAACAAAAAATAATGTGTCCTGGTTTGCTTCTTGGGTCTACCACTTGCTGAGTCCATTGGGTCATATCACTTAACTTCTGTCTTAATAACTTTATTTGTGAAACGGAGATCATATCTGTGCCTTCATCTTGTAGGGCTGTGAGAACTAAATGCGAATGTTTGTAATCTATTTAGCACTATTGTTAGTAATCCCTCAATAAATGCTAGTTGACATTATTATTGCTGTTGTTGCTGTTCAAACATATCCAAACCAAACTGTCTATTGTCACCTTAGTTACAGAATTTTTACCTTGACCAAATTCATTTTCAAAGTGCTATTCTATGTAACAAAATAGGATACAAAAGGTACAACCCAATAAATAAACAGAATTTGCCCACCCCAAAAATGCTCTGATATATCCAAAGATAGAAGAACAAAACAATTATATGTTCATTTAATTTTCATACATTTTGATAGCAAACTCATTTTCCTCATCTATAATGTAAATGCTAGCCCCTAAAAATGTCCAAAACCTTCTGACAAAAATTATTTTAAAGCCTCCGTATTTAAAAGAACTACTATACAGAGTAATGCCTGTAGCTAACAATACTATATTGCGTACTTAAAATTTGCTAAGCTTTATGTTAAGTGTTCTTACCACAAAACAAAACAACAACAATAATAATAATGAGCAGGAGAAAAATTTGGAGGTGATAAGTATGTTTATAGCTTTGATGGTGGTGATGGTTTCACGGGTGTATACTTACCCCCAAACTCATCAAGTTGTATACATTAAATATGTACAGCTTTTCATATGTCAAACTTACCTCAATAACATGGTTTAAAACAAGAATTCATATTCCTAAATGAAGATTTTATTGATAGTATGGAGATTGGTGAATATGAAGGGATTTTGAAATTGACCAGTGGGTAATTACGTGACCCTATTTCAGGGGAAAATTATACTTCATGAAGAAATGTGTGGTGAAACTGTGTCATGATTTTAAAATAATTCCAAGAATTACAAGGGAAATTCAAAGACAGCATCAAAACATTCACAAAGGACACAAAATTGACTGAGACTTGGAAAACCAAGTTTTGTTTTAATGTACCAACAGTACTTTTTAGTCTCCATTAGATGTTGATTAGAATGAGAAATCATGGACTGTCTGTTCAAACCCGTGTGACAGAAGCATAGAACCTAGAACTCCAAGACTGCCAAATGAAACCTCAAAATCTTTTCACTAACAGTAAAATATAAATATAAGGAAATACAACTACCTTAAATTGGATAGACCACAGAACATTATAGTATACAAAAACATTTTAAGTAAGTTGTGAAATGTGATTGCATTTCTATTTATTCTATGGGTAATCATCACACCTTCCATATAAAGTTTAAAAACTAGGAGCGAAAATATATCATTGAATCAATTTATATCACACACACACACCTCACCCCAGGCAGAGAGTGTTGGCACTTTGTGATATTAGAAAAATGTTTCCTACCACAATTTTGAACAAGAATCCTACAGAAAATAAGTAACCATTGTTCCTATTTGAGTCTTCCAAGATAGAAACTTGATTGACTCTTCATTTCTCCCCTAAAGATTCATTTTAGTGCCCACCAAGAAAAAATATATCATAAAATGCTTATATAACATTCCAAAAGAGCCCCCTTTATATGATTCATTCATATATTTGAAAATGCATATGCCCTGGGTAATAGGATAAATGAAAGATGTACTACTGATTCTCATAAAAAATAATTACCAGCAGAAACGCAAGTTTCCTCATACCCAGAGATAATATTACTAAATCTTCTCAGTCATCATAAGGTTGGAAGAGGTCTTTTGTGGTTGTCCATTCTGCACGGTGCCTTCAGACATGTTCTCTAAATTATCCTGCATTGTCAGAAATGCAAATGATCATTACTGACACCTGATTTATTCGGAGGAATTGATTTGGCAGTATGAGTAGTCTAGTTCAGTGCTACACAGAAATAGCACAAGGTTTCATAAATTAAGAAGATCCTTAATTAACATTTAAGAAAACAGCTTGTTGTCACATAAGTACTTTGTGGGATAAATCTGCAATGAATAACTACTTACTGGCTCTAGCAATGTTAGGAACCAATGCTCTGCCAACCTTTTCAAAACATTAGTGTATAATATTAATAAGAATGTAACTATGGCCCTATTATATATCTCCCCAAGGCCAGTGTATAACTGACAAATATCAATTTCTACATCCCAGAAAACATTGTTCGGTGGTGATAAAAGGGTAGATGAAACTACCTCTTATTACTTCATGACTCTATATTTAGGAAGATGACTACAATTTTAGCAAAATGATAAGCAACGCTGGTGGCTTATGTGGCATGTTGTTTATTTTTACAGGGTTGAAATGAAGTGTGAAATCATCATAGTCTACGTGTGGGACTTGGTGGCTTAGGTATGGCTTAGTGTAAGATGGGAAGAATATGTTTATAATCTCTTTTTTTGTCTGTTAAGGTCAGGAAGAAGAACACAGGTGATTTCCTTAAGCTTCCAGGAGCATGCTGGGACCTGTTTTTATTCACCTGGCTTTAGTGAACACATGCATTCAGAAATTAGTTGACTGGTTTAGTAAAGATTTTACAACATAGTTTGCAACTATTAGATGTCAGTCTTGGCTTTTAATTAGAAGAAAAGCCCAAGGAGAAAAAGGTGATAAAGACCTACTTAAATTAGTATGCAGTTTTTCCTCTGATTTGTGATTCCTAGTGCTAGAGGTCAAGTGCATATCTAAATGTATTTTCATGTTTGTACTAAAGGCCTCATTTTGAGGAAAGTCACTCATTTTTGCTCATTTTGAGTAGTAATGGAAAGACATTTTATAAAAGCTTATTGGGATGGCTTCTGGATATTAAATCTTTCTCAATATCAACAGTAGATTTAGGTGTCTGACCCTTTGCAGAGAAATGCAAAGAACTGAACCTCCACAGACCACCTGGGGAGTGGAACCTCATTAGGAATAGACGTGTTTACAGAGGGAGACATGATCAGGTTGGATCCAGCTCCCCTGCTTTTGAAAATCATGCTGAGCCAAATGAATGGTTATAGTAGAAGGTCAAACTTTTCTATGTTTAGCCATTCTGGTTTGTGTTAATTAATAAGAAATGTTCTATAAATACACATTCTTAATTGCAACTGAATTAAATATTCATTTGCAACATTTGCTCTAAAAACTTGATTTTTTAATGAGTATGAAATGAATAGGTCATACTTTTAGAGCACACAGAACTCTTTGTAAAAGGAACTAACTGGAGAGAGCACTGGTAAATTTTGAACTTTATAAAGATACACGGAAGTACTCTATGAATATGTAAGTTTCCTGAGATCATTGATATCCTTCTAAAGTAGACATTTATAAAACTCAGGAACTTTTTTCTTTAGTCTATAAATATTACATATAGGAGGTTGTTTCACTGGGTATGCTGGATTTGATCAACATGTTCCTATGTGGACTTCCCTGGTGGCACAGTGGTTAAGAATTCAACTGCCAATGCAGGCGACACAGGTTCCAGCCCTGGTCCGGGAAGATCCCACATGCTGCAGAGCAACTAAGCCCAAGCGCCACAACTACTGAGCCCACGTGCCACAACTACTGAAGCCCACACGCCTAGAGCCCGTGCTCTGCAACAAGAGAAGCCACCGCAATGAGAAGCCTGCACACCGCAATGAAGAGTAGCCCCCGCTCGTTGCACCTAGAGAAAGCCCATGCACAGCAACGAAGATCCAACACAGCCAAAAATAAATTGATTAATTAAAAAACCCAAAACATTCCTATGTAATTGAAATAGATATTTATATATCTATGGTGCCTGAATTTATATATCTATGGTGCCTGAATCGTCCGCAACTACTTTAAGGAAAAATTCCCTGCTTCATTCCTGCCACTTTACTAGATATTGCACTAATGTTTCTAAAGAAAAGCATAAATAAGTTGATGCCACTCCTTTGCTCGAATGCTCAAATGGGTTTCCATCTAAGAAAAGTAAGAATTAAAGTTCTTTCCAGGGCCTAAAAGCCTGGTTACTGCTAATAATGTTAAATGCCAAATGAAATCTTATTAGAGAGTTCACATGGAATAATCCCCTGCTTATCCAAATGTGTTCTTCAGGACTTCTTGGAAACTTGGCGACTCTTTTTACAGCTTAAGCCTTATCATTTCCATAATCTCAGGTCTATCCATCAGTGGATTCATTTCTGCCCATTGAAATTTGTAGATGGGCGTCTTAGCTCAGGTTACTATAACAAAATGCCATAGATTCAAAGAGCTGACATGTATTTATCATAGTTCTGGAGGTTCAAGATCTAGGTGCCAGAAGATTTGGTTATTGGTGAAGGCCCTCTTCCTGGCTTGCAGATGGCTGTCTTCTTGCTGTATCCACACATGACAGAGAGAGGAATCTTTGGTGTCTCTTCTTGTTTTATAAGGACACTACTCTCATCACGAGGGCTCTACCCTCTTGACCTCACCTAACCCTAAGTATATCCCAAAGGCTCCAGTTCCTAATATCATCACGTTGGGGCCTAGGGCTTCAATCTAAGAATCTGATGGGACACAGTCCATAACGTTCCACCCCTGACATCTGAAATTTGTGTCCTTCTCACATGAAGAATAGATTCATTCCATCCCAACAATCCCCAAAGACTTAACTCATTCCAGTATCAACTCTAAAGTCTAAAGCCCAAAGTTTCATCGAAATATCATCTACACCAAATATGGGTGAGACTGGAGGTATGATTCATCCTGAGGGAAAAATTCCTCTCCAGCTGTGAACCTGTGAAACCAAACCAAAATTATGTGCACATGTGCACAATGATAGTACAGGAATAAGATAGACATTCCAATTCCAAAAGGGAGAAATAGAAATGAAGGAAGGAGTGATGGGTTCCAAGCAAGTCCAAAACCTAGCAAAGCGAATACCATTAGATCTTAAGGCTGGAGAATAATCCTTTTTGGACCAATGCTCTGCCCTCCAAGCCCACTGGGGTAGCTGCATCACCCCTACAGCTTGACTAGGTGCCCTCGCCCCTTTGCTCTATGGGGTGGTCTAACGCACATAGATCTCTGCAAGGGCTCGGGTCTCTGAAACCTAGGAAGAGGAAGCCTTGTCCTCTGGGCCTGTGTTGGGAATGACAGTCCTGATGATCTCTGATTGGACTTCAGGGTCATTCTTGAAAGATAGTGTATGTTCACAGCGCTCCTTCAGTCCCCACCATTTTCTCTGTTTCCTTTGGTGCCAGCTGGCAGAGATGATAGAATCCCATCTCTACTCTTGGCATCTGCTAAGGTGGCTGACTGAGTCCGTGAGTCTTACTTATGATTTCTTTATCAAATTGCTGTTTAAACACACCCTTAGCCTTCTCTTCAGAACAAGCTTTTTCAATTTTTTGCAATATGGATAAGCTGAGAATTTTTTAAATCTTCAAGTCTTGTTCCCTTTTGCTTAGCAGTTTCTTCTTCAACTCATCTCTGTCTTCTCACATTTTGTTATAAATAGTAAGAGGGTCCCAAACCACACCTTCAATAATTTGCTTAAAAAGCTCCTCTGCTAAACATCCAGTTTTGCCATTCAAAAGTTCTACCTTCCACAGAATCGTAGAGCATGAACACAATTCAGCCAAGTTCTTTCCCCTTTGTAACAAGTATCACCTTTCCTCCAGTTTCCAACGTGTTCCTCATTTTCATCTGAAACCTCACCAAACTGGACTTTAACATCCATATTTTCTACCAACATTCTGCTCATGATTATTTATGTACTCTCTAAGAAGAAGAATATCTCTCTGACTCTCTTCTTTTCTTTCTGAGCCCTCATCACTTTGAACATCTATATTTACACAAACAGTCCTTTTACAGCAATCTTGGCTTTCTCTACCATAATGCACTTCAGAACTCTTCAGTCTCTACTCATCACCCAGTTTCAAAGCCACTTTCACATTTTTAGGTATTTGTTACAGCAGTACACCACAGTACCAAAATCTGTATAAGAGTGCTTGGGCTGCCATAGCAAAATACCATAAACTGGGTGGCTTAAGTACTAGAAATTAATTTCTGGTAGTCCTAGAGTCTAAGTCCAAGATCAAGGTACCAACCAATTTGGTTCCTGGTGAGAGCTTTCTTCCTGCCTTGCAGAAGGCTGCCTTCTAGCATTTTCCTTACACGGTAAGGAAAGAGAGTTTTGGTGTCTGTTCCCGTTAAAAGATTATAGCCCCATTCTTATAACCTCATTTAACCTTCATCACCTCCTCACACACCCTGTCTCCAAATATGGTTACATTGGGGGTTAGGGCATCAACATATGAATTCATGAGGGACAAAAATATTCAGTATATAACGCCCATTTGGCCCAATACAAATACTATAGTGGTAAAAACTGTTGCAAGCCTTCCTTGGTACTCGGATTTCTTTTCATGGTTCCCAGACTGTCTCTTTTCTTGATTGAATTGGATTTTTAAAATACACACATATGCACACACACACATACACGTGTTCACACACTTTTTACTTATAGAAGTTAGTTTTCTGTTATTTCATAAATTGCTCTTTGCCAGAAAGTGATGGGGAAAAAAAGTTGCTCAGAGTAGCACTGGATTCAATTACAAAAAGTGGAAAAATCAAACAACAAGAATTGTTTAGGTGTCTTCAGTCTATTCACGCCTTACTATGTCACAGACAGGAAACAAAATGGAGAAATTTTACCCTGGAGTAACAAAATGAAGTTGAAACCACTCCAAGAATGACTGAGTTGCCCTTGTCCACTCATAGCCATGAAAGTGAAGAAATATAAAACCTTATTTGAACTTACATTCAGAGGAATTTACAGTGTCTCAAAAACTTTAATTACAAAATAAATATATTTATTAATTCCAAATAATTTAGTATAGGGTTTAACAGTATTGGGATAACAGCTGCGTGCAGAATTTGGTAAACTGTTTCACATGTAAGAACAAATAGGAGACACTATCAAAGGAAAGTCAGAGAAAGGAGAGCAGTATTACAATACAAAAACCTCAAAAAAAAAAAAAAAAACAAAAAAGAAAGATTCAATCAAATGCCAAGTCTCTCTTTACTCAGAAGGCCCTCCTTTGTGGGTTCAACTAGCTCATTCTTGTGTCACTTCAAATTTCCTGGTAATCTTCTGCAGGAAGCCTTCTCTAAGCATTGCAATATGATGTGGATTTCTCACATCTTTGCTTGCCCACTATCTATGGTAGTCACTTAGCATACTGACTTTGATAAAATTACCCACTATGTTACTAAACGTGGGTTAAATTTAATCTGATGCCTTTTGGAGTTCTTAGGGATAAAATAGCCTCATCTCTACATAATATAGTTATCTCTCCTTTTCCATTATTTATCACTACTGATTTTTTCTTACTTATGTCATTGACCAGACCAAAATTTCCAAATTATACTAAATAATAGTGGTAAAGCAGAAATCATTTTTCCTGAATATAAGGAGAAATTTTTAAATTTTTGATTTAAAATATTTTATTAAATAAGAATCATCCTCTAATACAGTTAAATTCAAATTTAAAGCTTGAGATGAGTCATTTAAATTATTACTTTGGGCATATGTTAAACTGATACTATAATTTTTTGACCTAGTAATTAATGTATCTCATTAGCTCACCTTTATTTGCATTCTTGGATCCAATCCTTTTTGGTGATATCGAATCACGTTTAATTGTAGTTGTTAGAATTTCTGTTTAAAATTTTTATTATGTACATGTGTGAAATTGGTATAGAGTTTTCTATTTTTGATTATCACTGAGCTTGGGATTAAGATAATATTAACTTTATGTGATGCATTTGCTAATATCACATTGTTTTTGTGACCTAGAACAGATAATGTAACTTGATAATTATATTCCTCTTCAAACTTTGGAAGATTTCACCAGTGAACATGTAAACACATTGTGGCTTTTGATGTAGTATTTTCATATTTTTGAAAAATTTTCCATGAGTTATTGTCTGCTACTTTTTATAATTCTGTTATATCAATTTGATATTGAAATTTTTAATAGAAAACAAGCAATCTCAATTAATGTATGTGATTGTAGTGTTTACTACAAATTTTTACAGCCTTTTTAAAAACATTTGCATGGTTTCTTTTCTCCTTTTTTTCCCCAGAACCTGTTCTCAGATTTACCAATCCCTGTATTTTACAATGTTCTATAAATCAGACAAGTTTTGTAATAATTGATTTGGATGGACAATTCTCACAAATTTCTTCAAAATGAGCATTCATTCCTTCAAAATAAATCATTCTGCCCTTTCAGGTGTCAAGTTATACTGAGAGACAGCATAGCATGGTAGCTAACCATATGGATTCTAGTGCCAAACTTCCTAGGCATGAATCTCAGCTCTACCACTTACCAACTGTGTGATGTTGAATAAATTATTATACTCTGTGCACTTTAGTTATCTCATCTTCAAAATCAGGATAATACCAGTATTTACCTCATAGGGTGTTGTGAGGATCAAATGCATTGATTCATGTACAACATTTAGAGAGCTGTCTGCCACAGAGTGAGGACGCAATAAATATAAGCAATTGCATCGAGTTTTTGTTCTACTTGATGGCGTAACAATGATATAAGAAAATATAATATGTAAGGGGTTATTAATCTGACTCCCTTCTGCTGCCTGTTTTATTTGCAGGTAGGAAAAACATGCAGGGATCAAGCCCAAAAGAATGAACTCTTCTAGCTGTGTTTTAATATCTAGGTTTACGACACATAATCACCTCTCTGAGCAATAGATAAGTGCAGTGACTCATCAGCATTTCTCTGCGTATGCATACCAAATTTCTAACAATAAAATGAAAATACCTGAAGCCGAAGAGTATATGTATAAATATCTACTCAAGTAAACAAAAATAACATAACACCTTTTAAACCGTCACCATGGGCTACAAGGGAACCAATATAAACAATCATTTGTTGAAAATAAAGCAGAGTTTTGAGCAAATATAGTAGAACAAGATGCCTTCAGAATCAGCCATAAGGTACGGAGTTTATTGGATGTAACCAGATGCTTATTCCTCCTGTAACCCTGCAGTAAGACCTTCCGAAACTAAGCAGATGTAATCTAGATGTTAAGTAGGATTCCATCTTTTTTAATGATCTGCAAACGTAGTGACTTACTGCCATTAAGTGCTTTCAGGTTTTGATGATGATATGTCTGCAGACTACATCAAGACAGGGATGTCTTTTCAGATACAGGGCCATATGGTAACACGAACTTGATGTTTCCAGGATGCGATTCTAAGGCTTACCCAGGACGATGGCCATAAATAATTCTGGCTTTCACCTTTTAATCTCTTAGACTTCCCATATTTCACTTGCAAGTATTCTCCATTTCATTTACTTTCCACATATCATTTGTACTTCAAAGATGTTTACAGCTTCATTTAACCTGTGATTTATTGTTTTTTTAAAAAGGATAAACTGACTGAAGTACACCCTATGGGCTAATAGGTACTTAAAAATTGGTTGAAAATTCTCTGTAGTGCAAGGACATTCCTTAAGAAGTAGGAAAAGGAATATGAAAATATGTAACCAGGAGAGATATTTTAAAAAGCATATTCATAAAAATACATTAAATATTAATAATGCATTTATATTGACATTTTATCAACAATTTAATTTGAAAAGTAATTGACAAGAAGAGGACATTTAAGAAGTGTTTGTCTCTTTGACAACTTTTCATGGAAAGAGAATCTGCTGACTAAAATTTCTGTGCAAATAATCTGCCAGTCCTCAGTGGAACATGAAATTTGTGATATACAGAAAGTGTCTCTCAACTAATTATACTGTTTGCCTTATGAATAAACTATTACTATTGATTTTTGCTGTTCTGTGCTATTTTTCCAGTGTTTATGAAAGCTATAGCTACTGCTGTGTCTCTTACCCTCTGAAAAACACAAACCCACCCTAAAAAATTTTTTTTAAGTGGCTGTAATGTCCCCATAATTGGTTTCATTTTAGATAGAAGACATACCAGGGCCCATTCAGCCTTCTCTCCAGCACTCCCTCTCTGCTCCTGATTCCTGTGTAAGAAGGAGAATTAGTAAGTGACTTAGCTCCTCTATGATGGAGAGATACCCTCACTATCCATGTTAGTGTATGTAAAGGCTGTGACTAGAGTTTGCTGAATTACTTCCAAAATAGTACAGTATAGAAAGTCAGAAAATATAATAATGAATTTTTGTATTGGATACTGAGCTGATAAAGAGAAACCAAAATTTCAATGTATGTGTTTGAAAGCATATTCTTCCTTAGTAGTAGATTTTATTACTATCCAAAGAGAAAGGCACCCCATCAATGAACTGGAGAGAGAGGGGTGCTAGCTATGTGCAAATTCTATGTTAGAGCCTCTACACAGCATTACCTTCTAAAGAGGACCAGAACATAGTCCCTGTCATCAAGGAGGCTTTAGTCAATAGGAGCAGCAAATAAACTAAAAAAATGATTATAATTTAAAATCTGTATAGACCAAATACCGTCTTTATCTATAACCTTTCTTGAAAGTTTCTAAATCACCCAGATCTAGGCAATTCTATCATATGCAAAAAATGTGTCATTCTTTGATCCAATTATCAAGCTTACATCAAAACTGCTTTCTTTTAACTTCTAACTTTCCCAAATCCTGAAGAAAATAAACAGTAATACTAGTTATAGCTCTCATAAACCAAGGTCTTACTATACTTATTGGCGCTCTGTGTACATTTTTCACTTACATTTTAGGAAAAAAATACTTCCAAAGCACGAATTTGAAACAGAGTAATAAGGTTCTTGGTCTGGGCACCAAGTAAATAGCAGAGCTGGGGTCTGACTCAGTTCTGTATGATCTCAGTGCATCCAAGCAGGATGACATACTGCCGCAAGTGAAACATTTTAGCTAAAAAGGATGATTTCTCAGCATAAATTTTCTTATATCTCAATTTTCTGTTCTCTTAAATGGAAAGAGACTGGTAAGTTTCTAAGGTGTCTTTGAAATCTGAGAACCATGGTTGATGTAACTTCAGTAGGAAGACGTTGTATTTTCTTTGTCTTCTCTTCAATAATTAAAATTCTCACAGCACATTTCCTTACACTCAATATCTATATTCCCTATTCTACATTTTCTTTATGTTTTAAAAATCTGAATTTTTTAATATCCCAGTGGTTGGTAATGTAGAAAATGTAAGTGTGCACATAGAAGAAAGTCAATCCGAGCTAATCAAGCTGATAACAACTCACATGATGGTTTTTAGCCTTCCTCACTAGTTCTTGTCCATTGCCTTTACTATGTATTTTGGAAATTCATATTAAGGCAGAACTCAGTCTTAGTGAAAAAAATAACCTGAGGCATCATTTTTAAGCAGTTTTAGAAAAATACTTGAAAATATTCCTTGATGCACATTTCCAAATTTTCTAAAGTTCCAGAGAGAAAACCACTTGTTCCTTACACCCACAAGAGGGACTACTTCAACACACTATATGGGATAAAAAAGATTACTTAAAATATAATCAGGAACATTAGGCAATTTGCAATTGTAATTTAACAATTATGGCATTATACTGCTGAAGAAGCAACATGGAAGACTCCTATATAATGTAATTGACAAATAGTAAATATCTCCAAAAGAAAATGACATTATAAAGTAGGTTTACAAGCCCAGTGATAAAGGGCTTAGGAAAGAGTCACAAATATTTTAAAGTATCATCTTCCCAGAAGCCTCTTATGTTATGTAGAAGAGAGCATCCTGTTTGTCAGAAGAAAATAATACAAATCTAACAGCTGGAAGGGTTCTATATGAATTGGCTCTTTTATTCATATATCCATTAACTATTCAAGTTGCTAATTCTAGGAGTAGAAACTCAATCTCCACCCCACCAACTTATTTCTCCTCTATTCTTCTTATATTGGTAGATGTTAGCCATGTAGTCTGGGCACTGAAGTTGGAAACTACAGAATCATCTTGGATATCTGGCTTTCCATCTCCCGCTAGATGTGATCAAGCTGTTCTCAAACTTTCCTCCCCATCACACCTCAGAGGCATCTGTTAAATAGGATGCTGGCACCCCTGTGAGTAGCTTCATTTTTTGAAGGCTGCAAATTTTTTTTAAAAGTTAGCTGCGCATTATGTGAATTGTACAATTTTTACTTGCTTCTTAACCAGTTTTAATTCAACAAATTCACCAAACACACACACACACACACACACACACGCACAGGACTTGAGAACTGCTGATCTAATTTATTACCAAGTGTTGTCATTTCTACCCTCTTACCATTTATCGCATGTGCCCCCTCTTCTAAATCCTCACCACATTTTTACCTTGGGCATTCTTCATCTCTCTCCAGAACATTTGTTGCTAGGATATCTCCTCTGCCTACAGTCTGCCCTCCATCCAATCCCTCCTTCTCTCCACCAATCCTTCTAATTCAAATCCATCAAGTCACTCCCTTGTTTAAAAATTTTTTGACTCCCTGGTGATGTTTTTTACCAAACTCCCAATGACTCCATAGCACTGATTTAAGTATTTAAAAATAAAACATAAAATAAAAATTTTTCACCAGAAAACTCTCCATTATACTGCTTCACTTGTCCTGTGAAAAACGATGCAATTTTTTATCAATCAATATCTGAACTGCTAAAGAAACTTATTCAATTGTATATTTTATGTGTTATTCGTGTTATAATTTATAAATATTATGAAAGAAGCATCCTCAGGAAAATTATAGGATGCTCTAAAGAGGAGCAAACATCAAAAATAAGTCATAAGTGTGAAATGTTTATTAAGAGCTTCAGCTATAGGATGTGGAAAACCGAGAGTCAGAATCAAGGGTCAGCACACTGACAGGTGAAGTGCTTAAGACTAGTGTTATGACTTTATATATTTTAAAATTGTCATAATCCTTTCTATTGCTTTGGTAATGCTCTAATTGACTGAAACCTCTTTGAAGAAAAAAACCATGTCCTGTTCCTCTTTGGAAGATAACATTGCATAATGAAAAAAGCATAATATTTGCAACCAGGTAAATCTGATTTTGAATACAAAGTTAGCTGTTCATTCGATGTAAGAGACTTTGTAAGTTACTTCATTACCTGAGCCAGGTTTCTCCTTCTTAGATTGGAGATATTAATAGCTGTAGGAGTTATGTAAAGTTTAACAAAATAAAGTATGTCAAGTTCCTAGCACAAGGATTGTCCATAATGATAATAACTGGTAGTATTTTTTTCAGTAAGTATTTGGTAATTATCCAGTTGGATTTTTCTCAATAACATTTTATTGCTAATTAAAATAGTAACCATTTAACACGTTCTCAAAGGATCTAGGAGAGGAAGAAAAGATTCCATGTGATTTTGAAAAGGCACAAAAAGGATTAAAAAGGCTACAAGTGAAAAAGAGGATAATGAAGCTAAATAACCTGTGTACAGAAATGGAAAAGTTCTAGGCAAAGCCTGTCAAATATTACTAACTAAACAGATTTTCTCCCACATCCTTTGGATCTTAAGAGTAAATTGTATCTGAGTCTTCCTTCTTCAATTCAACCCAAGAGTACAGATTTAAATATGATTGCTGTCTTAGCTTGTGATATCTGTTTTATCATAACTAACCACTTGCCGCTGAGAATTCTTGATACTATTTGCACAGTAAGTTCTTTAATCAAATTTGAAAGGAGTTGTTCTCAAAAGCTCACTTTCAAAAACAATCATCATATTTAATAAATAATGTTTCATATTTAAAACAGTAGCACATGCACAATATAGGTTTTTAAATCAAAATTACATAATTCCACCACAGCATAAAGGAAGACATGAATACACAAATTTAAAGTGACATGAATTTCAGGAAAATTTGAAAGAAAGTATGGATAAAATACTGTTGATAGAACAGAATTATTCAAACTTGGAAGACAGGTTTTAAGGGAAAGAAAGTGTCCAACACATCATCATTCAAATATAAAGCCAATAAATAGCATTTTCAAACTGGAAAAATACACGAAGTGAAAGGAAATGAATAACTTAAAATGAAACAAAATGGAGGCAAAAAGAAAGAAGGAAAGAAAAGCATAACAAAACAACTTTTTAATGGTGGATTCCAACCAAACAACATATGTGTAAAGAAGTTGCTCTAACAGGACCATGATGGTTTTCAAGCCGAAAACTGTTTGAGCAAGGTGTACAACTCCCTGAGATAAAACTCATCAAGAATATTGGGAACTTTGAACAAACTATTTAGAAATAAAATGCCAACAATAAAGAGTGAGAATTAAAAACTCAGACATGGAGAAGTAATGGGTAGAAAATTGGTGATGCTGTGTAATTCTGAGAAAGTCTTAATCAAATCAATGGGTTTAAATTAACAACGATTAACCCATTAGAGACTAACAAAGATTGTCCTTTAGAGACAATTTCCTTCAGAAATCTCCTTACTAACCCACAGAGGCCATGTAGAGGCATACCTTACTTTATTGTGCTTCACTTTATTGCACTTTGCAGATATTGTGGTTTTTACAAATTGAAGGTTTGTGGCAACCCTGCAGCAAGCAAGTCTATCAGCACCATTTTTCCAACAGTATTTGCTCACTTCATGTCTCTATGTCACATTTTGGTAATTCTCACACTATTTCAACTTTTTATTATTATTATTATATTTGTGATGGTGATCTGTGATCAGTGATTTTTGATGTTCCTATTGTAATTATTTGGGGGTGCTAAAAACCACATCCATGAACTTAGTTGATAAAACAGCAGCAGGGCTTGAAAGAAGTTCTGCTGTGGGTAAATTGTTATCAAACAGCATTGCATCCTACAGAGAAATTGTTCATGAAAGGAAGAGATAATTGAGGCAAATTTTATAGTTGTTTTATTTTAAGGAATTGTCACAGCCACCCTAACCTTGAGCAAACCTGATCAGTCAGTAGCCATCAACATTGAAGCAAGACCGTCCACCAGCAAAAAGATTATGACTTGCTGAAGGCTCAGATGATGGATAGCACTTTTTAGCAATAATGTATTTTTTAATTAAGGTATATACATTGTTTTTTCACACATAATGCTATTGCACACTTAGTAGACTACTTTATTGTGTAAACGTAACTTTTTTATGCACTGGGAAACCAAAATATTTATGTGACTCACTTTATTGCAATATTCTCTTTATTGCAGTGGTTTGAGACCAAACATGCAATATCTCCAAGGTATGCCTGTAGTTTGACCATAAGACCTTAAAAGGCACAACATTTAAATCTCTATAAATATTTTTTTTAAAAACTAGAAAACTGAACATATTGATATTCTAAGCAGCAAGAAGAATAATCCATATTCAAAAAGCAGATGGAATATGTGACCTAAAATTTTTAAATATGATTAAAGAAATGTTTAAAAGAGATGAAACATTTGAAAGGAAAGCAAATTAAAATATTTAAAATATTCAAATAAAAAGTAAGACAAATATAGAGACAATTTCCTTCAGAAATCTGTAAGATACACATTATGAAAAGTAAACAAAATAAAAGAAATAAAAATACAGATATTAATCTAAATTGACTTAAAAATCTTTAAAATGTTACAATTATCAATAAGTGGATACAGAATGAAAACTGACAAATCTCAGTAATGAATTACAAAGATGAAAATTATTTCAGAAATAAAGACTGAACTTAGATCATATGATATCACTTATATGTGGAATCTAAAAAAATGATACAAATGAACTTATTTACAAAATAGACAGACTCACAGACATAGAAAACATTTATGGTTACCAAAGGGGATAGCAGGTGGGGGTGGGGAGAGATAAATTAGGAGTTTGGGATTAACATATATTCACACTACTATATATAAAATATGTAAATAACAAGGACCTACTATATAGCACAGGAAACTATTTCAATATCTTGTGACAACCTATAATGGAAAAGATTCTAAAAAAGAATATATATATATATATATATGACTGAATCACTTTGCTGTACACCTGAAACAAGCACAACATTGTAAATTAACTATATTTCAGTTAAAAATGGTTAAAAAACACTGAATTTAGAAAAAACTATGAAACATTTAATGAAAAAAATCTGAAATAAAAGATACACTGGAAGTATTTAATATTAGATTAGATACTGAAGAAGAAGAAAATCAGTGAACTTGACTTTGTGAAGTTAACTTAAGTGAAGTTGTACTTTTTGAAACATTCCAAAATGAAGCACAGAGAGAATAAAGACTGAAAATAAAGT